>NC_059369.1:38673125-38997500 GCF_019703515.2 Myxocyprinus asiaticus
GCCGCATTTACACCAGGTTTGAGAATGCCTTTTAAGTTCCAATTAAATTGCTGAATTTAAATCGAGGTTGCAAAGAGAATGCAGAATTGTAAAGTAATTTGAATTTATATTTAATAAAGAATAATTGAAAAAAATCATATGATGACGAAAGTGTATTTTTAAATACATTAAAATGTTTTAGTGTTAATTAACCAAAAACATGTTATCATACACAAAATATGTTTTTTTCCCCAAAAAATTAGATGATATTAATAATCAATGTTTGAAATGCCACCTATAGAAATATACAATTATTTATTTAAATAAATGTATAAATACAGTATATATTTGGAAGAACACTTCATTTCCCAGAATGCTCTAGTTTACGTAATATATTACTTTATAAATAGATTCAAATTTGTATATTTAATATACACCATCAGCACTTGGACGCTTCACTGTGTGTATCACTCCGCTTGTGTTCGTGCCATTCTAAACTACAGTGTAGGAGCAGTGAAGATGTGTTAAGAGCTATTTGTCTCTAACATTTAATTTTGTGACATTAAATATTTTAGCAAGCAGATGGAGGCAAAAGACAATTTTTGTGTGTAATATTAGCCAGTTGGTGACGTGAAGTGAGTCATTGTCACTCAGTGTTTACATACAACAGCACTCTGTGCTCGTATTACTAATACACTACTAAAGCTAGGAAATAGCTTCAAATGGCTTTAAACTAACAACTTCAGCATTAAGGCTCATCACAGCTGAGAGACACAACAGACTGATTCATTTTACAAACTCAAGGCACTTACCTCTTACCGGAGTTTCCACATTGGAGAGAAAATACTGTTCAAAATGGCGGAGGAGATTATGGTTTCTATAGTGAAAGACACTTGCGCACCAGCTACCGCAAAATAGGGAGAAATACCCCCACTTGAAGGGCTATTTTTCCACTGAGAAAATAGGATGTGTTTCACCAAAATGACATTATCTTCAGAAAGCTGACTAACAGACTACAGCATCATCAGCAGGTGATTGCACATGCTCCATATCTCTCTCTCTCTCTCTCTCTCTCTCTCTCTCTCTCTCTCTCTCTCTCTCTCACACACACACACACACACACACACACACAAACACACATTCAAAGAATGAAACAGAGCGCAGGTGTCTCAACATGCGTTTTTGAAAAATGTAAGTTCTTTTTAACTTGGCATGGTGTTTAAAATGTGCCGGTCCTTTGCGAGACGCTGAAGAAAAAGCGAGATGTGGTGCAGATGTCAAAGACATTCGTCCAGCATGTGTTTACGTAGGAAAACAATGGGAAAACAGAACAGACACGCACAAAAATACGTTTGGTGTGAACGGCCCCTAACTCGGCCGTTTGCGCGTGTCTGAAATGTGAGCACGTGCGCAAAACAAGTTCAGTAAGCCTGTTTATTTTTTCACTCATACAAACCCGAACCCGAAGTGCTACTTGAAAAACTGACCCGAACCTGAAAAACTGACCCGAACCCTGCCCAAAACCTGTCGGGTCCTCGGGTCCCGTCGGGGTCGGGTTGCAGACCTCTAAGACACACACACATGTTGGTGCAGCTAACCTTATGAGGACTCTCCATAGACATAATGATTTTTATACTGTAAGAACTATAAATTCAATCCCCTAACCCTACCCCTAAACCTTACCCTCACAAAAAAACTTTCTGCATTTTTACATTTTCAAAAAAAAATCGTTTAGTATGTTTTTTAAGCAATTTTAATTATGGGGACATTAGAAATGTCCTCATAAACCACATTTATAGCATAATACCTTGTAATTACCAGTTTGTAACCTAAGAAAAAGTCCTTTTAAAACACCCAAACCCGCCCACACACATACATCCTTGTTTCTACAATAACATGTTAGAAGTAACCCAAGCCGTGATACTAGTAGTTCTAAAGTGATATTTTTTAAGAAAGTAAGAAAGTAGTTCCATGCACACATATAATTTTTATGACTGTACTCAGTTTTTCCTCATTTTTAAAAATGTACTTGTTCATTGAAATGTTGTATATAAGCAATATCACACTCACAGTTGTGCTATATGGCCCTAAATCAGCACTGCTGTGATTACCTGCGGCCAAATCACAGCAGTGCTGATGTGTGTGTGTATATATATATATAAATATATACAGGTTTGGGAGGGTTACTTTTGTAATGTATTCCACTACAGATTACAGAATACAGCATGTATTCATACAAAATGTAATTTGTAACGTATTCCGTTAGATTACTCAAAAAAAGAAATTATGGTCCAACGTGAATTTTCTTGATAAAAAATATGATCATGCCTGGTAACGTGTGCATGTTAAATGGCTAGAAATAGCATTTTAGCTTAGCGTAAAGTTGACAATTTACTCAAGGTTTATTTCTGTTTCTTCTGCTCCAAACTTACTTCAAACTTACTTCTCTGTCTGCTCGTATGAATGTAACACATCATAAGAAAGTGTTTCACCGCTGTTCAAATGCTCTTTGTATCGTATAATTTATATGTATAAATGTTTTCCATTTGAAAGGACTAAATATTAAATGAAACAAATGACAATAAAATGCAAAGTAATCTCTTCAGTAATCAAAACACTTTTTGAATGTAACTGTATTCTAAATACCAATGATTTAAATTGTAACTGTAGTGAAATACAGTTACTTTAATTTTGTATTTTAATACGTACTAATCCCGTTTCATGTATTCCGTTACTCCCCATCCCTGTATATATATATATATATGAGAGAGAGAGAGAGAGAGAGAGAGAGAGAGAGAGAGAGAGAGAGAGAGAGAGAGAGAGAGAGAGAGAGAGAGATATCGGTAGTAACCAACACGGACTTAGACAAATTTGTGCATTAAGTATCATCGGCCAATAAATTGGTGTAATTGTTCAAATCATTGATTCGGCCATATGAAATTATAAATTAAAACATGGATTAAATTATACAACTCAGTCATTAAAACAGTTCTATTATATGGATGTTAAATTTGGGGACCAGTCTTAAATTTTCAAAATTGGGATAAAACTGCCTAGAAAAAAATCAGTTGGAATTTGCAAATAATATTTTGGTGGCATTTCTAATAGCTGCAGGACTGAATTGGGCTTATATCCCCTAAACATTGAAATACAGAAGAGATCTGTTCAATTCTGGCATCACCTCCATCAGTCTGATCCCGAGTCTATAACATATAAAGCCCTCCTTGCCAATGAGATCCCACCAGTGTCTCATATATACAGTATATTAAATATATTACATTAACTATAATAAATACACATTTATATTTTAACATATTATATACTGTATATTCTGTATACATGAAAACAATTTGGTTTATATTTTGTGATGCTGTATGGAAGAATTTAAATCTAATTTTAAGGATGGTTAATTAATTTTATAATATTGAACTTATTTTACAGAAAAGTCTAATAAAATGCATTCTACATATCTCTGAATAAATAGGTATCATTAGTTGAAATTAAAGGTGTAATTTATTTATGTTTGTGCTGGACTAATTAAGATCCTCTGTTGTGTGACAGTGCTTAATTTCTTTAAATTGCAATTCAGTAAATTCCTCTTCCTGCTATTGTAATTTGATTCCATTTCAATATCCTGAGGGCTTGGCCAATTCACTTTAAATTCCAACTCGTGAATTAATTCCAACTCATGAATTGAAAGAAAGACAATACTTTAATTCTGAATTTTGCCCAGTTCTGGTTTCCACACACAAGATCAACGGTGGCCAGCTGTCATGCACTGCTCAGGGACTCGATCATATCCCAGACCGTCGGACCACAGGCTTGGGCAAGAGCACGCTGAGGTTGTTTATTCTCAAGAGATCTCAGAGCATCTCTAGTTCTGTCTGAAATCAGTGAAACTGATTCATACTGCGATCAACTGAAATGGAGCTTGAGGTTAACGCATGGTGACAGATTCAGGCTAGCCGCAGCGTGCGGCTGTGTCTCTGGGGTGAAATATGTGCCCTTGAGTGCACACTTTACCAGTGCCCTTGAGTGTGTACTTTACAATCTCATGTGACACAGTGAACTAAACAAAATGCTTACACTGCATTACTGCGGCAGCTAAATTAGCATGAGGACAGATAGCAAAACAGCACTTGTTCAATTGCATTCACGTCCTAGTCGCTCTGAGGCAGAAAACATAACAGATCACTTTGAATTTCAGAATGAGTTGCTTTATTGGGATAAATGCAGTGAAGTATAAACAATGGCTGTGCATCAAGCATAAATGAGGAAACTGAGATGATGTTTGCTCGTATTCATTGTTTAAAGAGATTCTGAGGTTAATAGGGGAGAATATTTCTCAGTGTAAGTATTGTGTTCGAAAGTAAATTTCTGTGTAGGCACATACCTTAAAGTTTGAAAAAAGAAAAAAAGCTATTGAACATTTTCTCCACTAATTCCCAGTTGTCACATATTGACACATTATATTTGGTAAGCTTACACTACGGAACCTGCCATTCAACCTGCCATTCATCTTATTATAGGCTTTACATCAAATTTAAGTAGTAAAATTATTATGAAACACAAAACAATTAACGAAACAGCAAAAATTTTAAAAGACATTAAAAACATTCAAATATCAAAGCACTGGTTTGGCAAAAATATTGTAATTAATTAATTAATTTGTATGAATTTATGACATTTAAAACACACGTGACAACCTGCCCCAATAAAAACTTGCCTCAACCTGGCATTTATGATAAATAAATACCCTTGTCCTGAAAACACAATTCAACATTCCTATTAATATCTACTTTTACTATGTAATGGACTCTTTCCTTAACATATGCCAGCTATTACTGTACAGAAATATTATGATATTGGAATTTTATTTTGGTGGATAGAATTCACTAATAAAAAAGATATAAACTTTGTGACAACTTCTCTGTGTGACAACTAGCCTCAGTGCCCTAAATGACCCACATTTTATGTTCCAGCTGAATTGTAATCAATCATTGATGTTTTTAGTCTATCATTGTCTTGAATTGTAATAATCACTGATGTTTTATTCTATCATTGTCTTGATCCCAGATGTGATACAGGTCTCATTAATGCATGACAGCAGACAGACAGGTAGAATGATGCTGAACAGAGTGACAGTTGTGCCTTTGCACAGTGATTTATGAGCCGCGAGGTGTCAACGGCAGTGTGTGGGACCACTCGACTGAACAAACACTACACTTAACAATTTACACTGCACAGCTGTGTGTGAAAGGTGTGGAAAAGAAAACAAGATAAAAATGTCAATGTCAAGTTTATTTTTATAGCACCATATACACACAACATAGGTTGACCAAGGTGCTTTACAACAATAAGAATAATAAAATAATACTATGGAAAATAAAATAATACTAAGAATATTAAAATAATACAGCAGATAATAACAGTACAATATAGATAAACAATGACGTGTATCAAAATAAAATGACAATCATGAAAGTAAGAAAGAAAGAGGTGAAAGCAGATAGACAGACAGACAGATAGATAGACAGACAGAGACAGGTATCTAGTAACATAGGTAACATAGGATGAGAGTGTGTGCAGAATGAAATGATGAATTGCAGTTCAAGTTCAAAGCTCATGCAGGTTCTCTGTCGCTCTGCAGGAGGAGGAACCTCCAGCTGTACCATCTGGAACCTGTGTGTGTTTTGCTGTTTCCACGGTAACAGTCAGGGAGTGGCACAGCAGGACATACACGATCAACAGGATTAAATCACATGCTTATGAAATAAATGAAAGAAAAAGACACAGAGAGAGAGTGACTAAAGGCTAATTTATACTTACTGGGCAAATAGGCTTCGCTTAGTTCGCTTACAAATGATGACGAAATGCAGTGACGTTTTTGTTCTGCCAATGTGTTTGTTTGGTGATATTTCTCCTGTTCGCGCACATCTCTGAAATTCTTGACCTAGGAGAACTCGAAGAGCGTTGATGATTGGTTAAAACTAATCGTGGGTGTGGTTTGGACGTGACGTTTTTTTTATTTACAATCGCGCATGCCAGCTGAGGAGTTACATAGGTTATCGTCGTTAAAATGGAAAACTTTGAAGCCCGTCTCTCATAGATTGTGCGGAAGTATACTTTTTTACATGGTTTGCAAGACAAACTCTACAAAGACAGCACGGCCATGACAAATGAATGGAAAGAGATTGGAGTTTTTAAAAGTGGGCCATGACAAATGTAATAAAAGCGACATAGCGCTAAACGCGCCGGTCCACAGAGAGAAAATCCTGCATTATTGGCTTAACTCGTGGCTTGAACCGTACGTTAAACATTGTGACATCACCCGGCCTAAACTAAATAATTTTAAAATGACACCGCGCTTAGTATAAACGCCAGCTTCGTTCGCCGAGGGTGCGTTTGTTCACCCAAGAGAAAAAAGTCTGGCTTCTTCCAAAATTTATACAGGCTTAAGAATGTCTGTTCTTTCATCCTAAGTGTCAAATAAGTAGCTTAAAATATTATGAGAGCCAACAACAGATTAAAATAGCTAATCTTGATTTAATGATATTTTGAAGATTTTTTGTAGTAAACGTGATTATGGCGCGTTCACGTCATAACGGAAATTCCAACTTGTAATAATTGCTCACTACTTTGTACAATTGGTAATTACAAATTGTAAACTCAGAATTCTATGAAAGCTCCGTCTTGACAGTCATGACTTCATGTAAAAAGAACAAATATGGCAGTGGCCTCAACAGTTTAAGGTAGTGAACCTTTTTTTTATGCCATTGAGGCCTGGAGCATTTCTTTGTTCTTAAGCATTTTGCAGTAACATATATTAATGAATTAATGTAGTGATAAAATGTTTTGCTGTTATCAACAACAAAGCCATTTTGTCGTTTTAGTGTTGCCATAGAAATGAATAACCTACAAGGTCTGAGGACATGAACAGTTCAGAGTAGAATCTACGAGTAGAATTTATCTCGTTATTACAGTAATTCTGACATGACGTGAACGCAACATTAATCTAAACTTTTCATATTTTTAAATTCAATATGAAATCAAGAACAAGTTTTTGTTTGAAAATGCATTGATTTTGCTATGTTTACACCTCTTATCCACTCTGAAACTGCGTTTTTTTATCAACGATTTTTGAAAACGCTCTCCATTCCCGCTAACTTTGGAAAATTATGACGTTGGTAAACTGAAAACTGAGTTTTTAAACTTAGACAGATTAGTGTGGGCATGGCCTTACTTTAATAATAATTTTCCAAAGAACAACTTTCATTCCTCAATTAATTCTTTATTGATTGATTACCCTATTTATAAAAAAAAATCTAGTTTTGTGACTTTTAGTTCATTTGCTTTGAGGTCATCTCTAGTCTATCCTAGAGTATTTCTAAAAGTAAAATAAATAAATAAATAAATAAATATGACTCATTTTGCACTCTACAAATACTTGTCCAATCAAATGACCTCTAAAATGAGAATTTTACTCCCCTTACTACCACCTGCCACCAACTAGCAGTATTGCAAATAGCAAATCATAGGCCAAGACTGTCAAGTAAACTAAAGGCTTCTTGTTTCAATAGGAAATACATCAACACAGGAAAGAAAACTGCACTTGTCAAGTGATTTTATGGGGTCTTTCTCATTGTTTGGCAGTAACAGCATCAGCGAGCTACAGTGTCCAAACCAAACTGCATTTACATGCTAATGTCATTACCTTTCAAACACATTCATCCACACATGCATTCAATTTATTCACTTAGCATGGATTTAGAGCATTAAAGAAATGTTATATTATTTCACATTATGGTGCTAAAAGGCAAAAGATGAGTGAGTGATAGTTTAGTATAAATCTGAATTATTGACACAGCCAGGGATGTTTAATGTGTGCTGCCTTTAGATTTGACAGGTTAACATGCACTGGACGTAATGAGCATGAATCAAGCTAAAAGTACAGAGATGCTAACCGCTGCTGCCGGATCTTTCACTTGTTTAACATGGCTTGACCCGCCACAGAGGCATCCCTGAGCGAATTAGCATGCCAGCCTGATGATTATGATGTCCACATGTTAAGAGCTGATTAACTGGGCTGCTGCATTTTGTACCGTCCCAATGCATAATTAAAGTTAAACAGCCCTTCAGTCACACTTGCTGTCAACATAGTTAGCATTAGGATTTTAATACTGCATCTAAATGTTGGCCAAATTCACTGTATTAAATTTCAAGCTTACAAACCTTAATGTAAAGATTATCTGCAGGCAAATATGTTAAACTAGCATTGACATGATTTTACCTATCAGGAATTGATTGGATGGTGATAAGTGGGTGTTCCATAGCCTACCAGAAGTCAAACAGGTAGTCACGTCCTAAATTCACACCATTGGTCGAGTTAAAGTTGCTGTGTTGGGCTGGTCAGGATGCTCATACAAACAGAGGAATGTTTTGAGTCAGTGTTTACACTTTTTACACCTACAAATGGCTAACAATAGTTGACTCTGCATTTTAAGCTGGGACAGGAAGTATTTTCACATAGACAAAATTATACCTTTTATCTCGTTATGCTGTTTTTGGACTGTTTAAAATAGAAGAAAGTAATCACAGCTGTCAGTCACAACAGAATCTTCCTCAGAACAGCATCTCATCACACTAGCACAGCTCTCCCCATCCTTGGCTGTCTTTGACATGGGCTGTCTGACTCTGCAGTGGGATGGGAATAATTAAAGATGGAGTCCTCCTCAAATGCTGCTGTTTTTGGCATTTCAGGTCATTTCACATGAGAATGAAGCTCCTGCCCTCAGTACTGCTTCACGTGGACTCTTAATGACAGATTAACAAAAGAGAAGGCGCTTTGAAAACCATCAATAAAGTGGTTCTTCACTGCTGTAATTGTTAAAGTGGTAGTTGAGCCAAAACGGAAAATTCTGTCAGAATTTACTCACCCTCTCACCCTAACACTCAGCCTTCCAAACCCGAATAAGTTTCTTTCTTCTGTGGAACACAAAAGGAGATGTTAGGCAGGATGTTAGCGTCAGATCATAAGCAGAGGATTGCAGGCATGAACGCTTCATTTTCTCAACCCAGTCCTGACATTTAGATTATTGATTCTCAGCTTGTGCCACAGGATGCTCTGAAATGGTTTTCTTTTATTTTTCCTTAACTGCCTTTCCTTTCCTGCTATTTCTTATTCTTTCTTTCTTTCTTTCTTTCTTTCTTTCTTTCTTTCTATTTCTGTCAGTCTGTCTGTCTGTCTGTCTGTCTGTCTTTCTTAAATAATGATTCATGAAAAATTAGAAAAACAATTGAGTTTTTTTGCTGTGATGCGTAGACATTTTTTAAAATTCCCATTATTTTTGGTATATTCCGTAATTCTCATTAATGTAACAGTTTTTTTTTACGCTTAGTGTAATTACAGCAGTACACTTTTTTGTAGCATACATTAGCAGCATTAAAGTGCAACAAATAGTACTATGATGTATAAACAGGGTTGGGGAGTAACGAAATACATGTAATCGGAATATGTATTTAAAATACTAAATATAAGTAACTGTATTCCACTACAGTTACAATTTAAATCATTGGTAATTAGAATACAGTTACATTCAAAAAGTGTTTTGATTACTGAAGAGATTACTTTGCATTTTATTGTCATTTGTTTCATTTAATATTTAGTCCTTTCAAATGGAAAACATTTATACATATAAATGATGCGATCCAAAGTGCATTTGAACAGCGGTGAAACACTTTCTTATGATGTGTTACATTCATACGAGCAGACAGAGAAGTAAGTTTGAAGTAAGTTTGGAGCAGAAGAAATAGAAATAAACCTTGTGTAAATTGTCAACTTTACGCTAAGCTAAAATGCTATTTCTAGCCATTTAACATGCACGTTATTAGGCATGATCATATTTTTTTATCAAGAAAATTCACGTTAGATCTTAATTTCTTTTTTTCTAGTAAGACCTTTGATATTAGGGCAAAAATCGTATTCTTGATAATAATTTTTGTATTGTTTTCCTGTAAAAATATCTAAACATCCTTAAAATAAGATCCTAAATCCTAAAAATCATAAAACAAGATAAATTTGATTTATCTTGTTTTAGAAACAACACTGCATAAGATATTTAGGTTTTTCAGAGAATGTATTTTTAACATGTGTATTTTGTCTTACTGTACTGGCAGAGTTTTTATAGTCAAAACAAGTGAAAAAATCTACCAGTGCTGAAGAAGTAATCCAAAGTATTTAGAATACGTTACTGAACTTGAGTAATCTAACGGAATACGTTACAAATTACATTTTACAGCATGTATTCTGTAATCTGTAGTGGAATACATTTCAAAAGTAACCCTCCCAACCTTGTGTATAAATGAATACTTTTACAATGTATACAATATATAATTGTTTTTTTTATCACCGTAAAGAGAATGTAATTATTTACATTTTAAAACTGGCTACATTTTCTTTTGGAATATAGGTTCTATTGACAGGTTTATCGCAAAGTTTTAGCAAACCGTCAACACATCAGAATTTTCAAATGCCTTTCTGTGAAAGTTTCCACTTTAGAGAGGAGCTTGTGTCATAAAACTGGGAAAAAATGTTTTGCTCACATCGTCAGTTACACTGGTAGATTGATGTCAGAGTTTGCAGGTGACATTAAATGTTTGGTATTAGAGACACTAAAGTGTTGCATACAAGTCTAATTTAATCTACTGACCTCTAATATGTATTTGTCCTTCATGACTGGATTCATCCCATACTTTTCATATTTCTTTTTCATATCCTTTAAAAGCTTTTGTAAAGGCGTTTCACACTCCTGGGAGCAAAACAGCCATAAAAGCTTCCAAACACAAATACTGTACACACTGTCCCTCCTCTAGCGTTACATCATGCACAATGCTGTTAGAAGAGTTAAATGTTAATTCCACCCAGTTTGGTCCATTTATATGAATCTGTGCAAAATAGAGCAGCTTTTGTTTGCCTGAGGTCAAAGTTTCCATTTGTTCATTTGTTATTCATTCATTTTGATGTAGTGTTTTGACAGAGACAATAATACAAAGAGAGGGGACGCAAAATAGTTCAGCCTGTTCAAAGAGGCAAGACCTGTGGTACAAGAAATCCGTCTCATTGCCACATTCCGCTCTGCTGGATTGGTGATGAGATTAATATTGTCAGAGTATTAATGAAAAACTATTTTTAAACCAGAAGTAAAAAGCCAAGCTTTCTCGCTCTCGTACATATAAACCAGGAGCATCTGCTTTTGAAAGGATCAAGGCAGGACAGCTTTCCATCCAGTATGATTTGCTTGTGAATAATTCCTTTCATGAATAATGTACTTTGCTGTTCTGTTCATGATGGTTCCTGCAGAGGTAATGCATCCAAAGCACTCTGATTTGTGGTGTACAGTATATCAGAAGCAGCCTATGTTCAGAGACCATGTACACAATGGTGTTCAAGAGTTAATAATCAAGCCTTCCTTAAAATGAATGAGATTTTACTGAGGCAAGTTCCAAAAACTGAGTTTCACAACATACAGTTCACCTAAATACTTTTTGTATAGGAGGTTCAGTTTGGCTCTTTGAGGTATAATGTACCCCAAACTGCAAATTCTGTCATCATTTAATCGCCCTCATGTCATTCCAAACTCATATGGCTTTCTTTCTTCTGTGGAACACAAAATGAAACATTTTGAAGAAAATCCAAGCTGCTCTTTTCCATACAGTGAAAGCATACAGTGACTGGGGCAATCAAGCTCCAAAAAGGACAAAACACACCATGAAAGTACCATGACCAATTGCAACACAGAAACGTTGAATATGCAGAAGTGCAAATAAGATTTGAGTCACATGGATTGCTTTTTATGATGCTTTTTTAAAACTTTTTGGAGCTCTACAGCCCCTGGTCACTGTACATTATGCTTTTATTGAATGGAAAATACATCATTTTGTGTTCCACATAACAAAGAAAGTCATATGAGTAAATTATGGAATTTAAATTTTTAAGTGAACTATTCCTTTCCTTAATTTGAACCTCAACTTTGCTTTCCAAAACAAGTACAGCACACTGCCGTCACAGTCCATCTTTAACAGATGCTAATTGTCGAATGAAAAGGAACAAGTTTGTAAAACTTCGTTGAGGCATTAAAGATATTTTAACGACAAGCTCTCATTAAAAATTTAAGTCAGAATTAGGCTGTTTTTAAGATGAAAACATTAAACAAACCTTGTCTGCATAAATTATTAATTCAAGAACAATTTAAAGCACCCATTACATCCTGAAATTGAAGTTTTGCAGCTATGACTGATAGTTAGGTCCTGACTCTGGATGAAAGTTCATAATTAGGCCTATATAAACATTTAATAATCAATCATTTCTGAGTGCAATGATTGTAACGTTTGAATCCTTTCTACCTAGTCAACAAGTTTCACCTAATGACACCCATCAGTAGCTTGAAAGTCCAGACATGCTAATTAGCAGAGAAATAAATGCTCATCTCAAACTTGTCCATCGTTACACAACATTCAATTAACTTCATTCACATTTCCAAATTCATTCTTGTTAATGTATTTACTTCCACTTGTCTGACAGATAATGACATTTAGCTTCATTTGAATTGAAGGAGATTTTGTAATGGGCGGAATCATGTTCTCTTAAACAGTGTTTCTGAAATGGCTATATTCACTGCATGACTAGCGGGGGAATTCATCTGCAATTACTGGCAGCGTGTCTATGATTTTCTGCAAGAAAACAGTAATCATCAACTGCGCTTGCTGCTACCCAGAGTACAGACTGCTCAGACCGCCTACAGAGAGAGAGCAAGACAGAGAGAAAG
The DNA here is from genome assembly GCF_019703515.2 of Myxocyprinus asiaticus. Lineage (NCBI taxonomy): Eukaryota > Metazoa > Chordata > Actinopteri > Cypriniformes > Catostomidae > Myxocyprinus > Myxocyprinus asiaticus. The sequence goes on from NC_059369.1 coordinate 38,685,929, forward strand.
AGGGGGAGAGATGGTGAGTCTGGGAGATGTTTACTATGCAGAATATTTTTTAGTTTAAGTATTTTTTCTATTTTTTTTTCAGATGCTGTTTTTCAGACATGCCACCTTTATCAACACACATGGACATCATAAATTAATCAATGAAACCCATACAGTTATTTTTTATATATATAATAGTTCCCACCACGATGTTGTTCCAAACCTGTATGACTTTCTTCCGTGAAACAGGAAAGGATATATTAAGCAGAATTGCTGCTTTTTTTCCATGCAACGCAAATAGACTGTTGTTTTGAACATTCTGGATCGCAATTTGTCGGGTGTGACTGTAACTCACGTAGTGTGTGTGATCTACATGCAGTTGAGGTCATAAAATCCTGGAGTGGGTGAAGCACAGGCTCTCAGTGGTGGACTCCTGCTCTTCAACGATGTTCAGTGATGTAAACCGCAGGTCGTCAAATAGGTGACTTGTTTTAGCAGCATTAACGCTGCTGTGTGGAATGTCTTGCTGGTTTCACCAGAGCAGACCATTTAAATATTCTCAGCATGTGAAGTTAAGAGGCTTCAGAATCAGGCAAAAATGTATTAACTGTGATGTGTGCAATTTTTGTATGTTTAAATACTTTCTCATATCCCGTCTTAAAATGCAGAGTCAACTGTAAGTAAACCGTTCATAGGTTGATTTTAGAGTAAAACTGTGGTGGTGTCAAAACATTGCTCGGTTTGCTTGAGCATCCCGACCAGCCCGACACAGCAAAACTGGCTCAAGCAATAGAGTGAGTTTAGGGCGGGACTTTCCAGGGCAGTCTCATGACAAAGAAGTCACTATAGCGAATTTTCACACAAAAAAGCACTATTAAAATATTCCAAACAACTCATGCTGCATTGAAAGTCTTCTGAATGCATATGGTCGCTGGGCCCCATGGGAGTTGTAGGCCCCTGGGCTTCAGCCCGTATAAACCCGTGCGTTAATGCGCCCCTGCTGTTCTGTCAATATTTTTACAATTCCATTTGTTGATGCTACTGAAAATGTATTAAGCATAATTAAATATATGTAAATTAAAACATTGATTTTTAATATAATCTTATGTTTCTAGAATAGCCTATATATGTTGTATGTATGATAACATGTTTGTGGGTAATTGGTACTGGAAAATAGAAATGTATTATTAAAAACCATGAATATCTCTTCATTTCATTCAATTTAATTCTACTTCCTTCAATTCAAATTTGGATTACAATTAGGCATTCTATTTGTCACAAGTTAAAATGCAATTTCAGTTCAGTTGTAAATGGCTCACACCCCTGTCTCAGATATCACAGGATTCCCAGCCTCTCATTTAACTCTGATCTTCACAACCCTGTTTGCCCCTGCCCCCTCACCTCTCACTTTGTGATTGACAGCTGAAGGTCAAATAGTTCGGCATGTTTCTGCTCAGATCAGGAAGCTGCGGATAATGTCAATCTTTGCACACTCTCACACCGAGAATACAACTGTGTCCAACTTCGCTAATGAGCCTCGGGTTGTCTGCGAGGCCACGGCCGCTCGTCTGCACGAAACGGATACATTTTTTTGTGCAATTTTCACAGCTTCATCCACGATCTCCCATTCTGCCTTCTGCCATTTAATTTCTGGTCTCACTGGGGTTTGGTGGGCGTGCGCACGGCACCCCGCCGAGAATATCTAGTGGACGTAAAAGGCCGTGATAATGAGCGAGACTTCAAGCAGAAAATGCTCGCCAGCAGTTTGTTGATTAGCATTTTAATAGAAGGAATACGGGGCAGGGTGAGAATCGATGACCTCACAGGTGACAGTCGGAGTATGTAAATGATTAATTACACAGAATTCATTGGGATTATATGTTTGTTAGGAGGATGATGAGCCTCTATGCCTGCAAATATATCGGTTTTATCTTACCGTTATGTCGGCGAATGTCGGATGCATGAGCGATGGCAATTAAGTGAGACTTAATGAGATTGCTGGAGGTTATGTTGAAGAGAACAAAGTCTAGGAAGGTTTGCTTCTGCAAGTCATTAAACTTTTCAGGGACACTGTGGAGAAGTGCATTGTGGGTTTTTGAGAGGTTGACACTGGGATAAACCCATATAGTTTCTGGTTGGTTTGGTCAAATGTGCTTAATTGTCATGAAAATAATGTCACAGTGCAAAAACATCTTAATAGTCCTAAAATAGGCTTCATTTTTTTTATGCAAAACATAATTTCTTATTTCTTCCTTTTGATTTTGAGATTAAATATGACCTGGACATGTTCTTGGCAGGTTTCATTGGTTTTACCCATGCTTTATTTTGTGAAACACAATAAAAATATTGTATTTTTTTTTTAAAAAAAGAGCAGTCATTATTCAAAATTTCTCCACATGTGTTTCTACTAAGAAAGTTATATGGGTTTGGAACAAAATGAGGGTGAGTAAATAATGACAGAATTATCATTTTTGGGTGAACTTTTCCTTTAATAAAAAGACAATTCCCCATAATGCCACACATACACACACACACACACACACACACACACTTCACAAAAACTTTCTGCATTTTTAAATTAAAAAAAAAAAAAACTTATGGGGACACTAGAAATGTCCTCATAAACCACATTTAATACCATAATACCCTTGTGATTACCAGTTTGTAACCTAAAAAAGTGTCCTCGTAAACCACCCAAACCCGCCCACACACACACACACACACACACACACACACACACACACACACACACACATACTCACTAGCATATAGTTGTAATTACCACAGAGAGATCAGGCAGAGTACTGGATCACAGTCTCTAGACCTCGTCAGCATAATTGCACTAATTACTACATTTCTGATTACTGACTGTGCAGCAGCTAGCATGAGAGCAGAGCAGTATGGGAGCTTTGGACACAATCTGCCTTTAAATGCTGTAAATTACAGAGATGAAATCTATGAACAAGATTAAACCACTTCAGTAGAAACCAGTCAGTTTGAGAAGAAGCCATCGATTTAAAGAAAGACTTTGCAACCACAGAAAAGAATAATAGCCTGGTGGGATTTAACAAGGCTTTATTTTTGATACACCTTAATAATCCACAAAGTGATTCAGTGTGTGTGTGTGTGTGTGTGTGTGTGCGCGTGCATGCATGCGCGTGCGTGTGCGTGTGCGTGTGCGTGTGCGTGTGTGTGTGTGTAGTTTTTGAAAAAATAATCTAAATGCCTCCGTGACAAATGAAAGTAAGGAAACATTAGACAAATCTGGTTTTCCTAATAAGCTTCGCAAGATTGGCCATTCTGAGTGTGTTCTTCCTTTAATGGAATTACGGGATGTAAAATGGAGCATGTTTGATTGGAACCATATTCTCCATAATTTAATTAGCGTGAAATTAAATACGTTTGACGGGAAGCTGTGTGTTCTCACAGGCAAACAAAATGAGTCTATATTAGACTTTAACAGTGGACATCTGGTGAATGACTGCTGTAGGGATATGTGCCATAGAACGCTTTGGAATTCTATTAGATCCGAATAATAACTAGATTTTTACATTTGTTGAAGAAAATGTGAGTACTGTTGCCTGTGCAAAACTCACCACCAGGTCTTCTGGATGGTTTCCAGGGCATTGATATGCAGTTACTCAGGTGTTCAGAATGTTTTTAGTGCATTGCTCAACAGTTACTGAGGTTTTCTCAGTGTTTTGTAGCATATTAGCAGGCGCTGACATAATCTGCGCATGCAGAACTCAGCACATTCTGCAGATTTCCGAAGAATTACGGGATCTGTCATTTATATAAGTTCTATGCATTCCCCAACCCTTGCATGTTTGTTTATTAAATATTTTGACTATTTTTTATTTAATGATATGAGTGTAGTACTCTCAGCTCCATTTAATAAATGTACTATGGATACGCTAAATCCCTTCAGCAGATGTTCGCTTAAAATCAATGCAGAATATTTTAAAAAGTCTGCAGATTCTATCTTGGCCTGCATATAAGTGGTGTTACTGACATGTTCTGAGTGTTTTAAGCACATTGCTAAGCAGTTACTGAGGTGTTCTTAGTGTTTTTAGCGCATGCTGCATGTGCTCTATGGACTTACTAAGGTGTTCTTTTTCAACCCATTGCTAAGCAGTTACTGAAGAGTTCTGAGTGGTTTTAAGCACATTGCTAAGCAGTTACATAGGTCTTCTGAGTGTTTTTAGCGCATTGCTAAGCAGTTACCGCTTTGTATTTTTTAGCGCATAAGTGTTGTTTAGCACATCACCATACAGTTACTGTGGTGTTCGGAGTGTTTTATAATGCATTATGATACAGGTGTTCTGAGTGTTTTTTTTGCGCATTGCTGTGCTGTTACTGTTGTTCTGAGTGGATCTTAGCACACTGCTATGTGGTTGCTAAGGTGTTCTGGGTGGTTTTTAGCACAATGCTCTGCTGTTACTATGGTGTTCTGGGTGGTTGCTCACTGGCCCACCTCAAGGACCCATCCCCAAGTATGTATGATATTTGGGGCTCTAGATATGACTCAGGTCCCTCTTTCAGTGTAAGTCTATGGAGGTTTTTTTACCTGAATTATCATCCTCCAGGTGAAAATCATAAGTTCACTACAGTAAAGATCAATAAGAAAAGTAAAAGCACACCACTTCTCAAAAAGCTGCATGATTTGAGGTATCATTCATGTCTGTTGCAAAGTTTGATACATTGTAAATGAAATAAAGTACTTTGCGTCAGGGATTTGTTCAAATCAATTACTCTTTTATGAGCAATTGTAATAGTGATGCTTACCTTAGAAAACACTACAAAATATACACATGTATTGTAGACAGTCTAGACAGCCAATTTTTCTGGGTTTGTGGTGCATTTGTAATACAGGGCAGGTAGAATCCAAATCATTAAATTAACTCTGTGATTTTCCAAGTGTAATATTCTCTCTCCACAGAGAATCAAATACCCAACCTGAAAACAAAAGGAAATGTGCTTCCCAAATGAAATGTGAGATGTAATTAAGCCTGTGTTCCCTGACAGATAATGAAAAAGATGCTTTTCTTTCCTGCTGCAGACGCTGAACTCAGTTCTGCTTTGGCTTTATTTTTTGCTTACTCCACCACTGAACAAATCTCTTGACTAATAAATAAAAGGAAACATGCAGAGCCATTTCTGTGCAGGATTGCCGACCCAGTCATTAGGAAAATTAACTGAAGGAAGTAAAAGCACATTCGTTTAAGCTGCAGAAAATGATCCCACAGAGATGTGTGCATTAATGGGGCCGGCGAAATAAAATTCTCTGTTTGAATAATGCTAATTCATCGTGCAGTAGTGATTATACAGATTTATGCAGCCATGACTGTGGAATATGATTAAAAAAACATTCTCACAAAAAGTGCGTTATACACAAGCATACAGAACAAAATTAACGTAAATGAAAAGACAATCACAAAACATAAATACAAATGTACAGGCAAATCAAAAGAGCCAGACGGACTGTTCAAGAGACAATTGGATCGATAAACCTGAATCGATTTTTGGATGTTTCTAGAAATGGATTACTGCTTTAGTTAATTCTATTACCAAGCAACCATTGAGTGAAATACTTCTCCTTCTATGTAATATGATGCCAGAGGAGAATTGTTCAAAGGTTGCTCTTTCAGTGCTCAGGAGACTAAAAATATAGTTCACCAAAAATAAAAATGATGTCATATTTTACTCACCCTTATGACTTTCTTTCCTTCTTGGAACACAAAAGATGTTTGGCAGAATGTTAGCCTTGGTCATCATTCACTTTCATTGCATGGAAAACAGATGTAATGAAAGTGAATGGTGACTGAGGCTAACATCCTGCCTAACATCTCTTTGTATGGCTTGTTTAAATATTTTGTGCAGTTTACACCCATTCTCATTTTTGTACTGTAGTTTTAAAATAGCAATTTCAGTGTTCTGTTCTAAAATAAGACTTACGCCATTCTTTGAAAGTGCTTTGTTACAGTTCTAAGACATCTCAGAAGAAAGCAAATGTGGATTTGCAAAAACTTAAAAGTAAACATTTCTTTTTTACATCTCTGTAGTTCATATGATTGTCTTTTTTGTCTTGAGTTTTGGATAAAGATGTTTTCGTCTACTTTTTAATGCACAAATGAACTGTCATCTAAAACTTTTTGCACTCTTGTTTCGTTTAAAAAAATAGCAGCAAATCAAGGTACAAAAGTTAAATCTGCATGTAAATAAATGTTGAAAGAAATATTGTACGAAACAAATTTGATTAAAAAAGGTCAAGTGTTTGTGCACTTGTCACTAAAATGGTACACATTGGTGTCCCATTACAATAAAGGCAAAAATTCCTATATTCTTCTGAAATGACATCCCTTTCCAGCTGACGTCAAGATGGTCTATATGTTTAATTTAATTTAATTTAATTTAATTTAATTTAATTTAATCATAATATTTTTTAAACAACAGCCAAATTGCTACATGGACATTTTATGTATTGCAGCCTTTCTTAAATCATGCAAATAGTAATAGCAGTAATTTACAATTCATGGTTAACACCAAATCAAATGTTCTTTGGAGTGAGGACTTTTAGAAAAACCTTTATTTAATGTAAAATGAACATAGCATTAAAAGAAGCTCAGTTTAAACCTGTAAAATGCTATGTTAAATTCAACCCTATTACTGAAGTTATTGTAAACTTTATTTTTGGGTCATTTAAATTTATCAGTAACTACATACCAACATTTGATCCAAAGGAGTTAGCCCCTACTTAGTGATAGCTTCATTTAGGTTATACAACCCTGTTACTTGCATCCCTATTACCCATTTAGGTGCTATTTCGAGCTCTAAGGTTGCTCTTTCATTGCTCAGGAGACTTAAAGGGATAGTAACCCTGCTACTTGCAGCCGTATTACCAGTACCAATGCAGGTGCTCTTTCAAGCTCTATTTTGTAGCCTATTCACAGTGAGTGCTTTTGATTGGGAGGGGAAGTGACAAGCAGTGAGCCAAAACCGACCAGCTACAGTAGCTTCTCAGTTTAGATGTCACGTGTATTAGTTCAGGTTTGAAACTAAACTCTTCTGCTAGTGAGTCTAGCGATAGAGACCTAACAGACCGCATCCAGTCAAATAAAATGTTTGAAATTGCAAGAAAATATCTTTGAATGAGAGTGCCAGACACCTTTTCTGCTGTAAATTGAAATGTGCTATTTTACCTAACAAAAATGTTTTCTCTTTAAGGAGGTTTTCATGATCATCAGACAGTTTAGTTGGTGTAGAGGATGCTTTTACAGTAGTGTTGTTTTTATTATGTCAGCAACATCCAGGTCGATAAGGTCTGAGTTCATGGGACACAAACATTCAACAGAGACAGGAGTCTTTCAGAGAAACATTCTGTGCTTAATGCAGGTCAGTTGTCTTGGGAATCTGATTGGATTATCACTCCAGTCAAGCAAAAAGGCTCTGGTGGTGCACAAACTAAATATGAACAGATTCAGAAAGAAGAAAATATTTTAGACAAGCACTGGAGGGGGAGGTAGAAAACAAAAACAGTAATAAGTAGACTATTAACAAGACTTTAAACATTTTGGGGAGAAAATTTGAGCTGTATGTTACCGTGCAAAACTGATGAAAATGCTAGGGTGGTTTTCAGGACATTGTTATGCCGTTTCTAATGCGTTCTGAGTGTTTGTTGTTGCTGTTGTTTGTTTGCTTGTTTATTTGTTTGTTTGTTTGTTTGTTTGTTTTCTCCATTGCTAGGGTTTTGTGGGTGGTTTCTAGGTGGTTGCTTACTGGCCCAAGTCAACAGACCCCACCCTGAAGTCTCCATAGTCATGTTTCCATCCAAGTTATAAATATGTGAAAAACCAGAATATCGCAAAACAATTAGCAAATAAAGCAGTGTGTTTAAGAGAAAAAGATCGTCCCTTCTGGGGAAATTGGTACAAAATAGAAATGAAAATGGATGTTGTAAGGCACTGTAGCTCTTTTATTAATTGTAATAAATTCCTACTTGTGGTTTAGAGCACAGAGACAAAACGCTCTGAACTTCATGCACATGTCTTCTTACTGAGTAAAAAATGCATCCACCTTAAGCAAGCGTATCCATTTTTTATGCACATTTTGGAGATTGCATTTGCATCTTGATGTTTCCATCCAGCATTTTTCATGGAATATCCCAAAATTTGTTAAAAAATACGTGGATGGAAAACCAGCTTATGATATTTTGGTCTCTAGATGGATCAGGTCCCTTCTTCAGTGTAAGTCTATGGGATTTTATTCATCCATTTTATTTCATTTTTATGCATCTGAAACAAAAAAAAATTTTGTTTGTAGTCTAAGCAGCAAATTAAAACAAAAAGTGAATAAAATTCACACAACATAAATGTGTAGATAGGCTTTTTTTTTAACTTGGGCCAGTAATGCAGCCACCAAGAACACCACGGCACCTCACTAAAAACTACTGAGAACACCTTAGCAACCGCATAGCAACACCTTTCCAACCACCCACAACACCCTATCATTGTAGTGGTGACTTTTGCTTGAGTAAAACCACCCACATTTTCTTCAGAAAATATATGTAGTTGTAATCTATAAAATGTCTCTAGTCTTCAAAGTTAACCACATTTTTTTACTTCATCATATTAATCAAAAGAACTCTATGAATGCTGTTACTGTCAATTCCAGACTATTTTCTTGCAAGACTCGTATCATGTCCTTCTGAAATCGACACCTGCTGGAGACAAAAATAAAATTAAATAAATAAAAGGCCCAAGAACAGAATAAGCTGGTGGAGACAAAGAGTCTTGTGTCCTTCTGTGTGCTTGAGAGAGAGAAAAAGACAGAGGAGCTTTTGGGAACGAGACATTTAGCTGCAGAGCTGCAGAGCATGGCGCACCTGCGGCTGGATCCAAACGCTTCCTCGTGGTCTCGTCTCCACGGGCTCCTTTTCAATATGAGCCTTTAATTGGAAGAAGAAAGACTCGCTCTTTTCATCTGCCATCAAGCTGCTAACCCTGATAGATTTAACTGTCAATCAAATGCTGCAGCTGCACGCTCGTTTGTATCCCTCACAATCATATTAATTCAACAAATTTTGTTTATCACTGTCGTATACTGTATGTTGTAAACTTTGTACTTGGGAAAATGCAAAAGAACTGCAATTAACCCTGTGAGACCCAAATATAGAAACATAAAAAAAAAAAAAAAAAAAAAAAAATTCACCTTTTATATGTTGTTGTTTCGAGGCCTCTAATGCAGAAATAAATGGGTTTTTACATTTTTTACATTTTAGTAAGTTTTTAGGGAAAAGTTGTAATATTGCAACGTTGGGCCTGTTGGGTAGCAGAATTTTAGTGATTTTACTCACTGTCTGAACAAATGTAGAGAACATCTAATGGTTCATTTGCAGGGTGTACAGCTTATGTAGCCCCATAACAGTAGCCTATATATCTATACACTAATAATCACACAATAATGATAATCAGACAAGTCATATTTTTATGAAAAATTGTTTATTATAAAAATATGTTCAGATTGTATTTACAAAACCTGATGAACTGAATGAAAACTTTGGCATTTACTATGTTTAGCTCTGTTCATAGCCCTGACCTGAAAAATCAGTGTTGGTACTGATAAAATCATTTTTCAGCCAACGATACCTGTCACGGGGCATGGTCTGTGTTCTTGAATGGCTTGATTTTGTTGGCATGATGTCCACATAATCATCCGATGTGCGGTCATTGGGTTTTTTATTTTCCTTTTCCAGTTCACAGGCATCTCCGCATTCCTCCTCATCACTTGTATCAGAGTCCTTCTCAAAGTCACTGTTCCCATTTTGGACGGCATCAGTGACATCATACACATTGTAGATAAGACGGTCTTTCCTGACTGGTGGCATTCTGAAATGTAAAAAATAAAATCACTGATTATTTTCCAGGTTAAATAATCTCAATGCAAATAAATCCCAATCATACTTACAAGTTTTAAATAATTGTCCCATTCCACAGAATTCACACAATACTGTCTGGCTAGCTTATTGTGCCCTCTACTTATCATGCTAAAAGCACTTATACCCCCCACATTCCAGAACATTATCACCTGTCCCTCATGAAGCAAGCAGATATTTGGGCAAACAAGCAAAGCCCAGAAAAGAAAACAGGACCAGTTAAGTATATTTTATAAATGATAAGATACAGATAGTTTCAAATATTGCTACACAAATACTTTCAAATTCTCAAAGAAATAATGTATCCTTTAATTCAACTTGAACTTATCATTTAATAATCATTTAATTTTTTTGGAAACTCAAAATGGTAACAAAGAAGACATTTTAAACTTGTGAATGATCAAAAATAGTATGTTTCTATTAGGTTTTTTATAACATGGAACAGGTGAGAAGTACAATTCATCCATGTAATGTGCAAGGTGCACAAGCAAACTTTGCCACCCCTTTCACCCAGTGTTGTAAAATTACAACGTTGACATAATAAGCTCAAAATCTAATATGATCAAAGCATTCAACAGTACCTTAATATCTGCATGATCTAGACATATTACTAATCACAGAAAAAAATATTTTAGACATTTTACTTACTTGAATGTTGATTTATCCAGTTGGGTAAAACAAGATGATGTGCTTCAAGGCAAGTTTGCAGGTTGTGTGAGTTCATGGCCAGGTGAACAGGCCTATTTACAAAATCTACCATCCAATAGCATTGCAAGGCTTAACAATAGGACTTATTAGTTGTGTAAATGTGGTCTTAGAGAGAAAAAAAAAAACAGGTGCAGGTTTATTTTAGTAGAGCTAAAATTGATGTTGTAATATCACAACAGTGGGCATCACAGGGTTAAAGTCGGACAATTTTGCCAATATGGGGGTGTGTGACCTCACATGAACATGGTGGCATGGATAAACACACAGTTAATGAAAAAGTTTCATTTTTATGCATATTGCACACAAAAATGGAAAGCACTTGTGAAAACTGAGAGGTCCAATCAGATTGCTTAAATTAATTGCCATCTTCCAAGTGCACAAGTTTGTATCAGTCTACCAGGAAACAAAGTCTTGTTTACAAGGTAACAGGATTTGACCAAGTTTGCCAGGTTTACTTTATCCATGCTGGTAAATAAACAAGCAACCATAAAATTAACTCCTTGTTTCCTGCAGTTTCAAAGAATGACACAACATGCCCTTAGAGACTTTAATTAAGACTCGATTGATTAGCAGTGTAATAGAACCATTTACAATATGTTTCTTGCTCGATATGCCTCATCAAAAAACCATTAAGTAGCATTAGGGTGAATTAAAACGTAGTGATGTGTGCAAATGTGCTAACACAGCAGGACCTGAATAAACTTCAGCGGAACTATTAGAACAATAGAGTTTTTAGAAATATGCTATAACGACATGACACATTCACTACTGTGGAGTCAATTAGATCCATTTGCACAGCAGCACTGCTGGAATCAAATGAAGTGACTGCCAGAATTCTAATTTCTTCTGAAGTAATACGATAGCTTTGTGTGAGGAACAGACCAAAATTAAAGTTATTGTTCACTGAAAATCTTCTGTTCTATCCACTTGAAAACAGCAAGGAATCTTGAATGGAAAGATGTGGCATTCTGACAGATGTAAAAAATGTTGAGCTGGCAAGCATTCCTTAAACACAAGACAGTTCTGTCTGTTCTTTAACAAGGAATCCACAGTGCTGAATCTTTTTTTTTTTTTTTTTTTCAAATTTTTCATCTGCCAAAGGAGCAGCTGCCCTTGAAATTCCCCTGACCCTCCAACCCACACATTCAGAAAGAGCGAAAAGTAAAAAATAGACAAATACTCTTCAGATGAAGTTTAAAATTCACCCACCCAGTGTGATTTTTCCCTTCTTTTAGCTAAGAATCATTTGGGAAATGATGCTGCATTAAAGCCCATCTCACACTAATTCAACACTGTTTTGGGGGTTTGGAAGCATTTACCACCCAGAAACTAAATAAAAGATGCAAACAGTCTCACTCGCAAGCTCTTTTCTGCTTAATAGTTATTTTTTCATTTGAAAGTGAAATGACAATAGAGAAAGTCATAGACCAAAATAGGCAAAAATAGGAAATTACCAAAATAAACAAAGAATTTAATCTATTTGATCTAACTCATTGTCATGTTATGCAAATTAATAAAAAGTCTACACCACGCAGGTCATATCAGGTAAAGTTCAATTTTTATGCACAGGAAACACTGTACATTGCCACATTATGCATGTTAAATACTGAATAACATGCTTTTTGTGTAGTGTATATATTGGCAAATAGTAGACTGTCCAGGTGTCTGTCTGAACAGAAAATGAATTTACTTTGCAGAGTATGCATACTGTATACTGCAGAAATAGTAGTAGTATATACTATAATTTGAAATTGCCTTAATTTTCAAATTTTTACCCTCACACAAACTAAATAAAGCAGAAAAATATGTCTCTTGGAATTTCTATCTGAATCTGCAGTCGTAACTCACCGTGATTCCTGATAGGCCATTCAAGGCCAGCCGCTTTATGAGCCGGCGTCAAACTCACTATCTGATTTTACAACACATCACTGTCAAATAAATGTGTTGTGTTGTGAAAAGCGCTATACAAATAAAAATGACTTGACTTGACTTAAATTCTACTGAATAAGTCTTTATTTTACTGCCACACAATGACATTGCTTGAGACGTGTTGACAGTGTTATTGCTCAGAGACATCATGGAGTTATGTTTATTCAACTTTATCAACTTGCCAGATGTTTTTCCTAAAATTCCTCAGGAGAAAGTAAAAGTAGGAAAATAAAATTTCTCAGGAGAGAATAAAAGTAAGAAAAGAAAATTAACCACAAATGAGACATATAGTAAGTAACGAGACACACAATTGTTGAGACATAGTAAGAGTACTGAACTACAAAACTTGTCTATATTGCTGACAGCAAAAAACTTACAAAATGTATCTGTACATCATAGCTTATGTCAAAGTGTTATAGAGTCTGTGAAATACGCTTTTCCATTGACGTCAGTTGCTTGCAAATCAATGTGTGAACTGCAGGGATCCACGTGTCTCGGATCATAAACGTCTCTGTGTAACTCTGCCATAAATATATCCCTCTACAGATGTTCGACATAAACCTTGTTAAAAATCAAAAAGTTCAGCTTTCGCAGTGGGAAAGCGACAGAGCAGAAACTGCAGATGTTTCAAGCGTATCAGAGAGAGTCTGTTAAGTCAAAGTCTCGTACAGCGAGATCCCATCAAACACACAAGTTTAAACTCAGTCTGGTTCAATTGGTCCCTGGTTCCGGTTGAGACAGACGTCAGAAACAAATCTCCAGTGCTGGCGATAATTAAATTAGGGCTGGAGTATCGGTGTGGGTGACCAAACGGGCCTGTTTGTGATCTCAGTCAAAGATCTGATGGGCTGAAGAACAGAGGGTGAAGAGGAGAAAGAGGAGCCAAGGAAAAATGACCTCTAAATGATGATAATGATGAAGAAAAAAAACAAAAAACAAACATATTTGCTCTTTCAGGTCTTCATGGTAGAAATGATGAAACAATGCTATTTTGCCTAAAGAAATTCATTACTACGTTTGTCATTAACCGAAAGAATATCTCTTTTTTTAAGCAATAGCTCATCCTAAAAAGAAACTTCTGTTTTTCATATAGTCAGCCTCATTTCATTCTAATCCTGGATAACTTTCTTTCTTCAGTGGAACACAAAGAGAAATTATGTTAAACCATTTTCGCAATGCTGTTTCCCATTCAATGACAGTTCATGGTGACCACAGGTGTCAAGCTCCAAAGAAAAACACCATCCAAGCCACCATACAACTAGTCCATATGTTAGTATATATTTTATTTAATTTATTATTACATTTTATTCCAAGTCTTCCAAGCACCATAAAAATATGACTATTATTTTATTTTATTTTATTTTATTTTATTTCATTTTTATTTTATTTTATTTTATTTTATTTTAGTATTTACGCTGTATTCAAGTCTTCTAAACACCATAAAACTAGGCCATATTATTATTAAGTTTTTTTAATAAGCACCTTTTCCACAGCTCAAGGTCGCTTTACACACATATGACTAGCATTTATTTATTTGTTTTGTATTTTGTCTTGCGTTGTGTTGTGATTCATGTCGTTTTTTGTTTAGTTTTAGTATTTATGCTTTATTCGAAGTTTTCTAAAGTCGTCCGATAGGTTTGTGTGAGGAACAGACTGAGATTTTAGTCATCATTTACTGATAATCTCCCTGTCTGATAGAGATCACAAATCTCATTCTATCTATAGCATTTAAATATAAATATGTACCTTACGCTGAACAACAGGTGTTATGTTATTAACGACAAATGCCATTGAGTTTTATGTGTGTTAATGTGGAATAAAGTAGGCTAATGAAAGAATGTTCATTTTTGGTTGAACTATTCCTTTAAGAATTAAGAAATTGCCACCTCTTCTCGTTAAAGCAAATGCTTTATTCACGCTAGCGCCATCTTTGATTTTTAATGGGAATGACAACGAGGCTGTGAGGGATAGACTTACAGTTTCTGCAATGGGCTGTACTGCAGTTTAAAGTGTTTTTGGATCGTTCTGCGGACAAAACATTGAGAAAATATCTGTCCAAGACATTCCGTATCCAAAGAAATTCAGACATCAGGAGTTGTGGAAAATCAGATGTGATCTAGAAACTTTTTAAAGCTTTATACCGTTTGTGCCATTGAAAAGATGGTAAGTCTATAAGAGTTTGTAAAACTAAAACTAATGCACATTCTCATCTCTTCCTCCCAGGGCAACATAACTAGACCTCCGGTCAAGTGTTTTTTCTTCGATCTCTCTTTAAAAACATTCAGTTCTCCTTATCACAGGCCATTTTGCATTTTAATGAAGTCTAATAGATGTGAATTTAGATGAAGATGTTCAATGAGTCGATTTCCTGGCCTGTGTGGATGCCTAGTGTGTCCAATTTCCTGTTTCCTCTGTGTTAAAACAAATGGCAGCTTTAGTTTTCCTGGCTGGATGTTCTGCATCAGAACACACTGTTGCCTGTTAGTTACGCTCGCTGATTTCCATTTAGAAAAGCACCAACAAACAGATTTCTGTTCGTAATTTGACCCTTCACTGTGCCCACACTAGCCATGCCAATCAACACGTTTCCGCCACGGTGGGCATTTGGATATCCAGCGCAGCGGTCTGTGACACCTAATTATTCTTCTGGAATCTGGACATTGGTATTCCGCCTGTGTTTGGCGTAAGAAGCAACAATACTTGCGCTCTACTCTGTGGAATTGTCGAGGACCGGGAACTGTCGTTTCTCATGTAGTTCAGTCAGGAAATAAATAACTGTGACGCTGAAACATATGAGACCTCATAAAGCCACTTGTGAATTTTTCAGACAGGAATTTGCGGACCTATGATTGTTAATGTCAGGGTGTATGAGTGTGTGTTGGTGTGTTTTTGTATGGACTTTAAACTACTTTTCAGTGTCAGAATATTTTGTTGGTAGTTTTAGCACACAGTAGTTTAATTTGGCTTGTTTCTCACACATAAACACAACACTTGTAACCCATATCCTCATACTGACACATAATATACACGCATTACATAAAAATTGGAGTTTTGCGGTTTTTCTGTTAGCTTTGAGGTTATCTATAAGATAACATACTCCTAATAGTTGACAAAATAAAATGTTATGCTAATTTATACAGATATACACATTTAAAATGTAATATTATGACCCCCAGAAAATATTGATGACTCAGTCCACATTCATGGGGTCTTTAAAGGGATAGTTCACAAAAAAATGAAAATTATCTCATCATTTACTCGCCCTCGTGCCTTCTCAAACTCGTATGACTTTCTGTCTTCTGCGGAAAATAAACGAAGATATTCTGAAGAATGTTAGACGTGTTTTTGTCCATACAATATAAGTCAGTGGGGTCCTAAACTTTCAAGCTCCGAAAAGGGTTAGTAAATGATGAGAGAATTTTTTTTGGGAACTATAACTTCTTTAACACTAATAAAAGCTGATTATTTGGCACATTTTGTATACATTTTGTCTAATTATCATTAATTAGCCTTTAAACTTTATTTCCTAAAGGTTTGCGTGTATAAAAATATGTGCAAACTTGACAGCACGTGCAAAAAAGGTCTGAGCTGATCTACTAACGTAGTCTTCTAAGGACTGTGTCTTTCAGATGCACAAAATAGCACATCTTGTAAATTTTTGCATGTTTTCCCTAAGTAAATATGCAATTTAGACACATGCCTCCAATTGTGCATAATAAAAGGTGCAAAGTAATTGCACACATAAAGTAATTTATCAAGCCTGAAAGTCATTTCAGGAACAGAAACTGCAAGAGCAAATTAATACAAATTAAAGGCAGGTATTAATTTGATTCACACTATGCATGCAAAAGAGACTTTAAGAACACAATGCATAGAACTCCCATTGATGACACACAAACAATGTGAAATGTAATTATTTCTCATGAAAAAAAAAATGTATTCTGTTATTTTAGAACTCGATACCCTAACTATTTATTTCCAGTATTCGAAGCGGGCTGATACACACGGGTATACCTGAACAGGTATCGCATTGATCCTGTGAAATGAGCAGGCAGTGCAAGTTCTCTCCCATGCAGCTTCCCGTGTCTCTCTCGCACACAGCTAACTTTGTCATGGTCAGGTAATTGCGGTTTGAAATTAAAATTTTGTTTTAGTGTACATCAGTGGTGCAATGGCTTAACGTGTAAAGAATATCGTCTTTGTTGAGAAAAATGAATTCACTCTACTTCGTTCTGAAATACTTCAAGAGAAGAGTATCAAGGGTATTCTCATCAGCTATTCTTTCACTTGTTTAATAGCAGGGATCTTATAATGATATCATATAATCCTATATAAATAAACATTTATATTAATATATGCCATATTTAATTAAATTAAAATGGTATTTAGTGCGAGCCATACTGGAAGTGAGCATGGATTTGGTGCAAGTATCACACGCAAAAGCCATTTGCACGTGTAATTATTTGCGTGATTTTTCTTAGTATATCACATGCAAAACGCCCACGACTAACACACGAAATTTCATAGATTGCACAAGCAAATTAGTATCCGTTAATTGGGATATTAGTAAATCAGGGCCTATATTTCAAGTCATACGTTGGTTTTGTATGACAAACAGACACAAATTTACTGTAAGTCATTAATGACTGGAAATCTTCCCCTCCGCTATGTCCTTTTTGGACCTTGACAGCAGGACCGGCCTGTGGGTTTGTGGGGCCCTAGGAGAAATCATGAATATTGGCCCCCCGGTGTGAAAATTGTCATAAATTTAAAACATCTATAGAACCACTGCAAAAGTGATGAGCAGATTTTTTTAATAGAAAGCACTAAAAAAGAAGCACTATACTGTAATAATGTATTTTAGGTGCTGTGACAAGTCACCATTTTATCACCTTATTTTGAATGCCTTTCAACTTTTTTCTAGAAGTACAAATAAATTAGAGTCTCAATTAAAATGAGGTCATGGAAACTGCAAGTATAAGGTTTGCATAGGTATCATTAAAGGTGCACTCAGTAATTCTTGTCTTTGTGTCATCTTGGACTTACACTGACACCTAGTGGTGTGGATGCAGCATCATTTAAAATCAATAGTTTTCAGTTTCAGATGCCATTGTAGAAATTTAGTATTCACAGTCAGCCATGATTACTTTAATCAGTGAGTGAAAGTGTCAAATAACAGGACGGTTACTGAGATTAAGCGAGTAGTATTCAGCTGGTCATGTGATTCTAACATGGCAGCCCCCATGTGTGGACCCTCTCTATGTAGAATAAAACTAACGTTAACAAATAAAACCAAAAGTGTTACCAATTAAAGTAACACAAAATAAGAAAATGCTGTTTAAAATAGCTTTAGATAGTTTTAATAGTATAGGACACTGCTGACAATGCCTGAAATTCCATTTCAACTACCCATATAACTATGTGTAAATGTTTATTTAGAGCAAAAAATCAATGGCCAGAATGTGTACAAAAGTTAAAACATCAGGGAAAATAAGGTAACTACAGCAATGGGGGTGGGGGGTTAATTATGTACAAATAAAATTACATATTTTAAATAGGGCTTATAAACGCAACACCTTGAAATGTATATTTATAAACAAATGTAAAGAATAAACACACACCTCTTAGAGAGCAGACATCTTTGGTGATAGTTTGGTTATTTTCCAGAATAATTGCTCAAATGTTCACTCTGTGCGAGTTTTTTGCGTCTTTATATCAGCAGTGTTTTAATTCCTTCCACAGATTATTCTTGAGAAAACGAGAAAAGACCAAATGATTTGGCAAGCACTGTATCTGCTATCATTTACACAAAGTAAACCTCAAAGACTCAAATAGCCACAAAGCAATATTTTTCATCCACACTTTATAAGATGTCACATAGAGGTAGACCGATATATCGGTTTTACCGATTAATCGGGGCCGATAGTTGCTTTTTGCAACTATCATTATCGGCAAAAATTTATGGCAGTAGTTCATGATAGTTTCATCATTTTGTCATTTCAAAATAAGAGTCCCCAGTGTTTTTCTGGCTTGTTTATACTTAAAAGTTCCGCGTTATGCACCAATTCTTAATTTTTTCAGATTATTTTGGGGATTTTGTTTGAACAATAAACTGCATCTGGGATTTTATTTATTTATGATTCTTTCTCTGTGCCCATCATAAGGAAAGAATAAGAAAATTTTTTGACTTCTAAAAATCAGTTTTAAAAACTATTGGCCGATTAATCGGTTATCGGCCTTTCCCACCACCTTAGTTATCAGTATTGGCAAAATCCACTCTCGGTCATCCTCTATGTCACAGCCTTCCATTTCCAATCCCAGCTGTCCATAATCTTTGTACAGTATACTGTGGAATGACGACATAATTCCCAGAATTTCACTTATTCAGAGTTCTCATTTTCTTTTCCCCCTCTAATTATACAAATTCTCCATCCATAGCGTGACCCTGATTGGTCGCTAGGGTTTAATTAGTGGCTGGTGTGAACTAAAAGCCGTCCTGGGCTGCTGTGGGTTTGGATCCCTGTGTGTGATAGCAGGTGTGATGGAGTAAATTATTAACAATTGGACTCTGAACCCCCTGCCCACAGAACCGGGTCAGATTCTGTTTAATATGAGCCCAGATTAATTGTGAAGGTGACTGAACAAGGTGATAAATTATGAATAGCCTATATTACTTCTTTATTAATGAAGTATATTAGGCTGTTTCTATTTCAGGCACGGAAATTAGGTGTATATTAATACTTTGGCTTTTAAACGATTAGACATTTTATGTCTTCATTTCTCTTTTAACCTCAAAAATGTAGTCATTGAGCTCTGAGAATCTGAATAAATGGTTTATTAAAGGAATAGTGCATCCAGGAATGAAAATTCTGTCTTAATTTACTCACCCTCATGTCGTTCCAAACTTGGAGCTTGACAGCCCCTGATCACTCTATGCTTTTGTTTTATCGTAAAAAGGCAGTTAAATAAACTGGCATTCTTCAGAATCTCTCCTTTTGTGTTTCACAGAAAAAAATAACAGCATTTGGGTTTGGAACAACATGAGGGTGAATAAATTATGACAGAATTCTCAACTGTTGGTTCACGATACCTTTAGGACATTTAAGTGAAGATCACAGAGTTGTCAACTTGTGGCTCATAACTCATTACTAATGGACAGCTCATGTGACTTTAAGGGCAGCATCTGATATCAGACTGCCCACTGCATCACCGTCTCAGCATCTGTATGAGAGCTGACTGCAGGATTAGTTGCCTCTGGCAAGGCCTTGCCACGCAGGGCAGCCTATGAGTGTACACACATTCAGCTGTGGGGTCTTGCTCGCTCCTGTGCCTTACAGCTAATGCAAGAAGTTTGGGAGAGAAAGAGTGTCAGAGCATCTGCTTCCTTCATAATAAAGCAAGCTTGGTCTAACAAATGTTTAGGGTGTTCATGAGCCTTTAAAGGGACTGTTCACCCAAAATGTAAAACTCTCTCATCATTTACTGAGATACTCATCTCAGATGTGTATGACTTTCTTTCTTCTGCAGAACACAAATGAAGATTTTTAAAAGAATAATTCAACTCTGTAGGTCCACACAATGAAAGTGAACGGTGACCAGAACTCAGAAGATCCAAAAAGGACACAAGGGCAGCATAAAAGTAAATCATAAGACTCCAGTGATTAAATCCATATAATTTTTTAATTCTTCAGTCCTGTCAATCTCCAGTTTCACTTTCACTTCCACATTCTGTTGTGGAGATGACTTTCACTTTCACAATCAGCCACCTACTGGTTGGGGCTGGTCAAAGGTGGAGATTTATAGTAAAAAAAAAAAAAGGACTTAAATATTGATCTGTTTCTCACCCACACCTATCATATTGATTCTGAAAATATGGATTTAACCACTTGAGTCGTATGGATTACTTTTATGCTGCCTTTATGTCCTATTGTTACCTTCTGAGTTCTGGTCACCAGAGCTGAGATATTCTTCTCAAAAGAATGTCATGCATTTGGGATGGCATGAGGGTGAGTAAATGATGGGAGAATTTTCATTTTTGGGTGAACTATCCCTTTAAGGACACTAGAACATTTTCTGTTTTATCCTGAGAACACAGTTGGGATTTCTTTGCAATTACAGAAAGGGTGCTAAACCTGCTAACCTGTATTGACTGTAGTCTACTTTATATTTGTTTTTACCTCATGTAGTTTTTAATGGCATTTTGAGGATGACGGCATATCATGTAACCCGTTCATGTTGACATTTGTCTAATTTGGCAAGCTTCTACCAAGTGACAGATGAATTTGCACCAAAAATACTTTAGAGTTTGATTGGACGCACAGCTTGTGATGTCAACAACAAAACATATGGGAAGTGTTTTCTCCTTCCTTTTATAAGTTGAAAAGCCTTTTGTTGTTGTTGTTGTTGTTTTTGTTGTTTTTGTTGTTTTTTTTTTTTTGCATTTCAACAGTGAATTCTAATTATTTTCTCTCTCTCTCTCTCTCTCTCTCTCTCTCTCTCTCTCTCTCTCTCTTTCTCTCTCCCTCTCTCTCTTCACCTGCTGTGGACATCACCTTGTTTTCCTGACGTGCATTCGGCAGGTAAGCATATAGTTGTTTTTTTTTTTTCTCTCTAATCTGACTCTGATCCGGAGTGAAAGTGGTTTCAGTGGAAAGTATACTGACTGCTTCCACCGTATAATCCCAGTTATGAGAATTAATTCTGAGTCAGACACAGTCCAGGAACTTTAAAGAGGTTTTTGATTTGCTCAGTAACCTTAAAACATCTTTTGTCCTTCCAGTGAAATTGAGACATAGGCTATGTGAGATGAGGGATTTGAAAATTTGTTGCATCACAGGTTTAGGTGATCCTTTGTACAGCCTTGACACTGATTCAAACCAGTGTTACTATGTACGGCTTTGTGGTATGACTGCATAGAAATGTCAAACGTTAAGAGAATTTGCTACACCATATTTACCACGGTAGATATATCCACATGGCTGTCAGTGTGCAGGAATGCTTTACTTTATTTACATGTGAGAGCAACAAAGAAACATTAAGGAATGTGAAAATACAGAGAGAAAGAATTTGTTGTTAACATGTAACGTGTAGCGGAGTTTAGTTGTTTACGTTGCAACAACGCAATTTGATACATTTATATAGATATAGAAAATAACCAATAAATGTGTGATTAATTGTGCTTAATATTGATGTGCTTATTTTATAACTACATTGAATATGGATTTTCTAATGAGATTTTATAGTGGAAAAACTATCCATTTAATGGATAGTGCACCAAAGCTGTTTTTGCACTGTTTTATTAAAACGAGAAAAAATCGAATGAGATTTTCTCTTTGGGAAAGTTTTTAATTCACTAGAATTATTTAAAAATAGGTGTTACCACATAGTTATGGGCACATTTGATTAAATTGCCATAGTTTTATGGTACTAATTTGAACTATATTTTGATATATACAGTTGATGTGATATAAAATTGCTAATTTTGGTAATACCACCTCTCTTTGACATAAACCCAAACAAAAGTTGCAATTAAGTTTTTACAATTACACTTGTGTTTTTTACGATAAATCACAATAAGTGTGTTCACATGCACGTTCTTACACTGATTATGCTTAATAAACCGACAACATGTGTGGTCATGTAAACGCATTAAACTGCTTTCCTTTATCGATGTAAAGTCATTAACCGATTAAGAATAAACCGATCGACACGGTTTATGCCCCTATATCGCACTGCATGCAAACACATTTACCGGTGTTCTTACTGGCTTATCCCATGTACACACGTGTTGTGTGCCTCTTCAGGGTTTGACGTCAAAAGCAGAGAATAACTAGATTATTTCAAATCTCACGTAAATGCGGTTTTCTTGCTTTGTCAGATTTTTTAAAAATAAGCTGATTTTTGGTAGTTATCGGCGTATTGGTTTGCATGTAAATGGGCTCAATGTTAAGAACAAGAAAAGAATAAAACTTATTTTGAAACACAATTACTTTACTCTCTACGACATCAAAGCCAGAAAGAAGGGCCATGGACTGCCAAACATTTACAGAGAGCCGGACGCGATTGGCTGCTGTTTACTTCCCTTGAAATGAAGACAGGCTATTACAGAGATTTGAGACGAGTCCCCAAAAAAGTGTGTGTTCAGACAGAGCAAACCACATTATCAGTGTACATATTATATCAAGCAAGTGTGCAAAGATGTGTTTAAGAAAAGTTTACGTGCCCACATCCGTCTGAAGATATCAAGGCAATTGCTGCCGTACCCAAAGAGAAATGTGTCGTCTCTATGGAGGGCATATCCTCTGCATTGTGTCTAATTTTTTTGTGCTGGCTTTTGTTTGTGATGTGAATTGCAGCAATTCACCCAAACTCTCAGATGTATTCAGGAAAGCAGACGGGTCATTTCCGCATAATGCGACATGCTGTCAAAATCTGCCACTGCTTTATGTAATTCAGTCTTATTAACCAATGCTAAGTAAAGATGTGAAATATACCATTTAAGGACTATTTAACTCAACAACATCGAATGGGATAGGTAGGTTGAATGTCTAATGTGTCTATTCTTCATATTAGACATGTTCTCATTTCTGCTGCAGTGTAATGACAATATACCAGAGACGAAACATCAAATAAAATGAAATTAGCACTGGTGGAGCCACAAAAGGCACTTTATTGCACCCTTGGGTCTTAATATGACAGATAATGGAGAGAGAGTTTCTTGCCTTGGGCTTGTAATATAACTGAGAGTGAGCAGACTTTAGTTCTGCGGCAGTACCATGGTACAGTGATGGTACAAGATGGTAATACTGTGGTATTTGGACATATACCATGATACTGAATAATTATCATATTCATGTATAATGGTATTGCCAATGCCATGGTACATGTAGAAAATGAAATAAAATAAACATGGTAATACCATTGTACATACCCAGAAATTTGTAACATGGTGTTGAATGATTTATATACATTGCTATTTACAGTACATGGTAGTGCAAGGTACTCCAAAGATAACCATAGATTAGACATATGGTAATACCATAGTACATTTAGTAAAAATTGGTAACATGGTACTGAATGATTTATATACCATGCTATTTACCATAAATACACAGTGCATGCTTGGTAATTCCATGGTAGTTCTTTATATATTTATATTAACCAAACATATTAACCAGTAAAACAAAGAATGCAAAACTCGTTATTTTAACATTTTAAAAATCGCGTAACACACTTTAAAAACGTGCACTATGCATTTTCTGAAGAACGGTGCAAAGGTTGGTGTAGCAAGTGTACATTTTGATTGTTTAGTGATGCCACTTGTCATGACCATATTAGGGCTTCCTTTTCCTATGCCGCTGCTACTCGGATGTGGGGAGTTTGCACACTTCGCTTCTTCCCAGTCTGCATAAGTTTTCTCGGCGGTAGGTCCCATGAATTTAAGTGCTGATTTAATTAGTCAAATATTTTATCTAACTGATGATTTTCATCCAAATCTTTGTCTATTTCTGATATTAAGTCTTACTGTGATGCACACATATGCATTTTTTCTTTTAATATTTCCCTTATTCCCTTATAAAAAAAATGGTTTTCCTGTTTTTTATCAGTTGTAATTTGATATAATTTGATGTTTGACCAGATCAAATAAACAGGGACTTGATGGCAAGAATTATGGTGTTTCAGAGAATTTATTCCCAACATAACGCAGATTGCACACTGCTACATCGGCACCATGATGCCAGGGTCTTGTGGGTGGTTTCTAGAGCGTTGCTATGTGGTTGCTGAGGTGGTTACATGCTGGCCCAAGTCAAAAGCGTCCACCCTCAAGTCTTGATCTCTAGATATGTCTCTGGTCCCCAGGATTTTTTCTCCCATTTTAACATCATAACCACGCAAAAATCATAAGTCTGCTTACAAAATAAACAAGCGGCATGATTTAAAGTATCATTTATGTCTGTACTGTAGCACAAATGGTGCAGGATGAGTTACAAGCTGAAGTTTAATATGAACTGTTAGGGGTTTGGTCAGATCTTTAACCCTTAATCGGAGGAGTAGTAATAGTGATACTTGACTTTACAAACACAACTAACAATGTGCCATGAGTGACAAAAGCCAGAAAATTACCCTTCCATAGAAGGGTAGCGATCTCCGCACGCAAGGTAGCGGTGTTCTCGTCCTTCACCGAGGTGAAGTGGACGGCGCTGAGCTTGGGCGGGCGCCTGGCGAACTGAATCGCGTAGCCAAGTCAGACGGTCCAGGTCAGCCATCGCGACGGGTTGGAAAGTGTGAGCCACACGTCCAAACTCCCGGCGAGGGGGACCAAGGGGACAATCATGTCGGACGTACCGGCGGGTGGGGTCTCACGGTGGGGCGGAGCCTGAGGTACCACGTCGAGGGGGCTCAAACCTCGTGGCTGTGCTGAGTCCAGAAACATCGAAGCACTTACCTGGCTCCTGACGCCCATCAATAAGATTGGTCGAGGAGGGGGGAGGAGGAATATCGTCCCCGGAGTCCGTTGGATCCAACCCGGTGTGGACATGTTTGTGCCACAGCTGGGCACACAGGGGCGGGGGGTCTGGAGCCCCAACCCTGCCAAAATGGGACAGTGGACGGTGGTCATGACGACGGCCGTGCACACCTGACATGTGACCCAGGGAACAAGAAAACCACTCTTTTGTTGCAGTTTTGGGTACCGCAGCCTCTTGGGCATGTGGCGAAAAATGAAACAAAAGATTCTCCTCCCAGCCCTCCACCGGGGGATGGAGTGGTCTGTCCACCAGCTCCATAGAAGCGGGTCTCCTCGTCCCTGGGTCACCCATCTCAGGGGCGCTTCGAAGCCTTCCTTGGGTTCTTGGTGGCCGGCTGTGAGACGGGTGGCATCTGCTTCCTGCGGTGGGCTCCACGCCGGGGCCAGGCCGTGGGGGTGGTCTGTGGCAGAACCGGTGTTGTTACTGCAGGATGACTCCCTTGGCGACGAGCAGAATAGTATTTTCCCCGATTTTAGCATAAAATTTACTAAAGGTTGTTAGATTTCAAGACTAACAAGACTAAATATTTCAAGTAAATACAGTTTTAAGGAAATTTACTGGAAAACTATACAAAAATACTAAGAAAATGATTTCTTGCAGTGCTGCCAGCACTAGTGCTAATCCAAAACACTCACTGCTCACTAAAAGAGGAATTTGCATCTTCAGACAGTTCCTGAAAATAATGTGATGAGTTATAAATCTAATTTTGGAAAAAGCAGAATAAACTCAAGAGAGTCTTTTGAGATACTGTGAAAAGGGAAGTAAACAGGTGCAGTTATTACACACAGCAAGCATTTCACTTGGTTAATTGTTCACATTGGTTCTCAAATTCACTTAAAGGAATAGTCTGGGTTAAATAAAAGTTTAACTCAATTGACATACAGTACTGTGCAAAAGTCTTAGGCACATAAGATGTTTAACAAAAACATTTGTCTTTAGATGGTTATTTATATCTTTAGCTTTAGCGTGTCAATAGGTAATATATATATATTAGACTCCCAAACATTACTTTTGCAATTGGAATGGAATAGAAGAACATCTTCTACAACAAGGCCCCACAGAGACCCCCACTGAACATCGATTCAGTCTGAGATTATATGAAGAGACAGAAGCAATTGAGACAGCCTAAATAGATAGAAGAACTGTGGCGAATTCTCCAAGAAGCTTGGAACATCCTATCTGCCAACAACCAAGAAAAACTGTGTCCAGGTGTCCCTACGAGAATTGGTGCTGTTTTGAAGGCAAAGTCAAATATTGATTTAGCTTTTTTTATGTTTACTAGACTTTGGATGATGTTAATTGAAAAATGAAAACTAATTATGGCATTAGTTTTGAAGAAATCCTCACTATGCAACATTTTTCACAAGTGCATAAAAATTTTGCACAGTACTGTATGTGACATAATATTGATTGCCACAAAACATTTTTTTGACTTGCCCCACCTTTTCTTTAAAGGTGAAGTGTGTAATTTCTGTGCTACTAGTTGCACCAAACGGAATTACAAAAATAAAGGATGTTTTCAAACAATATTTGGCAACACCCCTTAGATTCATCACACCTTTTCGTACTCTCTGATTCCATATGAACAAAAAGGCCATACTAAATAAAAGGTGATGAACATTTAATGTCGTGAGGAACAAGACAACTATAACATAAACACACTGGGCAGAAAGCATGGCAGAGGAATCCGGTCGTCCGATAACATCGCTGGATTCAAAGGCAGCTGGGTGTGCGGTGCGGAAGATGAGATAGGATGGTTCTGGAAACTAGTAAGTGTTACCACAGCGCCGTTTCTGACCATTTTGGTGCCCTAGACGACATCGATGTTGCTGACGGGGAGCGGCGGCGGCGTATTATCGACTTGTACACCAATCTCGTTATTGGTGCTCCCGTTTCCCAGAGTGATCTCATCATTGGTTGTGGTGGTGTGTGTGTGTGTCCTACACCTTGTAAATGCGATGCCAGTGTTCACTGTTGTCTTTTAGCAAGTCTTCTAATTTTGGCTTTAAATTTCTTTGCCTCAGTACAAGTCTGCCATGATTGTTCATATTCCCCCAGCTGAACAAGTAGCCATGCCCCAAAGGGGTGGAGCTGTGTGGGCACTCAAAATATAAACATAAATGTTTTGATAGTGCCTGGGAGGCCCAGTGTTTATACTTTTGGGGGAGGTAAACCCACGAATGGTGGTTGTCGGTTAAAAAGAATGACTTTTTCAAAAGTATGGCCACATAAACAGTATGCATGTAAACATGATTTTAGTGTGATAAAAACACTTACTAACCTTTTCTGTGTAAAGTTATAGGCAATTTTACAACTTCGTTGCCATGACGATGTAATATCAACAAACCCTAAAATTACCATATAAATTCAAATTTAAACAACTTTCCAGCTCAAATAATACATGAGTTTTAACAGAGGAATTAATGCAGTTGCTTTTATAAAATTATAAACTCCAGATTTCTGCCTTTAATCCTCCAAAAAATACAGTAAGTGCCTCACTGTAAACTTGATTTTTGCTTTTTTAAAGAAAAGGAGGAATGAGTCGAAACAAACTTTTGTGGTAATCAACATTATGCCACAAATGCTGTCGACTGAGCTTAACTCGTATCGAACCCCGAATATACCTTTAAAGTAATAGCTCGTCCATAAATGGCATTTCTGTCATTATTCACTCATCCTCATGTTGTTCCAAACCCGTATGGCTTTCTTCCTTCTGTGGAACACAAATGGATAATTCTTTTATAATGTTTGCACAGTACTGTCAAGCTCAAAAAAAGGACAAAAAAGCACCATAAAAAGTTTAATAAACATAGTCAATACAACTTATGCAATATATTCTAAGTCTTATGAAGTCATATGCAAATCTTGAAAAACTCTGATATAGCACTCAAATCTTAAGTCATATGCCCTACTGATATGTTAATTTTATGGTGCTCTTTTGTCCTTTTTTGAGCTTGACAAGAAAAGAGCAGCATGAGCATTCTTCAAATTAGAATTAATAAAGTCAATCAGTTTTTGGAACATCATAAGGGTGAGTAAATGATTTTTTGGGTGTACTATCTCTTTAAACTTCAAAGAGCTGTAATGTCTCACATTGGCATCAGAAATGTTTTCCAGAGCCCGCAGTGTTGCAAAAGGCAGCTTTCTAGAGAAAGAAAATCTGGATGTGTTCAACGTTGGCTTTGACTTTTTATGTACGTATAGGGAAACTGATGTGGCGAGACAGGGCAGTGCCTCGATGAGGAATTCAGTAATGGCAAATATATTTAATCGATACATCTGCAGTCAAACGGACTCCTGGAGGGAATGCTCTGATGCAGAGACAAGGCATGAAACATTAATGCATTTCTGCTGTGCAACCAGCCTCTCCAGAATCATGCTCAGCCATTTCAGCATGGCTGATTCTTCACAAACAGGATTTACTGCTAACCTGTAGAGCGATTTTATTTCAGATATGTTTTTGTCAGTAGTTTATACCAATACCAGAGAAATCACCTGATTCTCACCAACTTTAACACCACAACAAAAACTATTACGCTATTTAAAAGCTAAATATTAATATACAAATTATTAAATTAAATAAATAAAAAATAGCATGAAGCCTTCAAATATTTCTCCAAGCAGTTCAACACGATCACACGTAAAATCAACATGCTGCTTTTGAATGTTCATGTATTCTGATATCAACCCAATTCTGCCAAACAAGCATCATCCCCATCAGAACATTTTGCATCAATTAAAACATGTTCACTTTTTTCTGTGGTGCTACTGATAGCGTGTTGCTCGAGCAATCTCCGAGACACGGATTCTGGTCCTGTAGAATCCAGGTAACCAAGTAATTGTACTTACATAAACAATGGTGAACATGATGCAGAAGTTGTATTTTTGCTTTCAAATTACTTTTGGGTTTGGGGTTTGGGTTAGGGGGTAGAGTTAATAAAATATGCATTCCTGTGGACTGTATTACATCATTTAAAACAAAAAATACAAGCGCCACTCTGTGGACATTTTATCTCAACAACACTTCCAGCTTTGGTCACTGGGGGCAGTGGGTTTGAATTTCGGTAAGCCCAGACCGATTTCAGCTGCAGAACTTTCGACCACCTTTTGCCAAATTCACAGTGTGATCAGCCTGAACATTTTTCTCTTTTTTCAATATTGTCGTTTGAATAATATTAGTGACAAAATAAACAGCAGCAGGTCTATTAAGCTGCATTTAAACTGCAAGGCGTAATACAGAGATCTGGTATTATGACACAAATCCAAAATGACATTTCCCCGCATTTTCACATTTCTGGGTTTAGAAAGCAGAAGTGTACTATAGCAGGACAAACGGAGTCGCTGACATATAGAGGTGAATAGGAGAGTGTAGCAAATGTTATTACAATGTTCCCTTTTGTTCTAACGGCAAAATAATATATATTTTATTCTTCTCACTATTAAGTTTCTACGACTTTCGAAAAGAGGAAAAATTAGAGAGTGGTAGATTGCAATATTCACATTTGCATTCGCAACTGTCTGTAAAGGCAGTATAGTTGAAAGGTTTGTAACCATAATGATGCAATTAATTCTTGTCAACACTACTAAACAATAAAATGTCACAATTAGCATATCACATTTCTCACACAACACCAAAATAAGACTGCTGATTCATTCATTCAGCAAATTGTCTTGCTAACTTACAAATAAAAATTGTTAAGCTCAAAAAGGACAAAAAAGCACCATAAAGGTTTCATAAAAGTAGTCAATACATATTGTGTGCTATAAACAAAGTCTTATGAAGCAATACAATAGCTTTGTGTGACAAACAAGCCAAAATTTGAGTTGTTATTCACTGAAATCTTGCCCTGTGATATACAGTAGCACTCGAATCTCAATTACAAACTTTGCACCCGCCGTATTCCATTGAAAAGATATCCTTAATTAAATAATTTGTACCTTTTTTCAGCTTTTGATTTGTTTTGGTTTTTTTGTCCCCACTATTGACTTATTTTCAAAAATCCTTAGTTAATATTTAAAGCTAAAGTCAGTTTGGGGGAGATGCATAAAATCCATTACTGTTTGATAGATTTAATTTAATCAGACTTTTTGAAAAGAACATTCCATACTGTAGAAATACTGGTATTGCTATTATTTTATTTTAGTATCGATTTAGCACCAAAGTTCCAGTATTATATTGATTTTTTTTTCCGCTTATTTGATTATCATACTGTATATGACTGAAATTGTGTTTTCAAATTCACTAACAAAATTGTCATTAGGTTTTCCTCCAGCTGTAGGTTTTTGTGTTTTCATAGAACAACAGGGCAGAGATAAATATTGCTCCATTCTTCCCGAAAAAGCCTTTCCAGATGTATTAAAGGTTTCCCGCCAGATCAGTCGCTCTGGTGTCATTCTTCAAAGAGAAAGGCTTCATTCCACAGCGGCTAAAGGCCAGGTTAACCAAAGATTAAAGCCCGACCCGTTTCTCAGGGTGTCATTCAAACCGGCTTGGGCTGTGATGCTTTCATCATCCTGTCATTAGGTCTAAGACGACAGACCTCACTGAGGACCAAAGCCGCAGATGAGAGCGCTTCATGATTGACATTGCGCTTTACGGGTAAATACAAAGGCTTAATCATGCAATCGTGCTGCGGTGAGCTTGTGTCTAGAATCATCCCGGCAAATTCTGTCAACAGACACAATGGCTTTGTCTTTTTATGACAGTATCTTCAAATCAAATTTGTCGCACAAGTTTCCTTTGAATCGAAGTGTGGGGAAAAGTGGCAATGTGTCTCTCTTTTCTTGCCGAGTACTTTAAGCTGTGACATAAGGAAGGCTGCTTTTGTTTGATGTGGCATTTTTCCCCTCTTGATTATTTCTGTCAGTTTGTCTTAGAGTTTCTCACATGTTGGGTCTCCAGCGCACACAAGCACAATCCCTAAATAGTGACATTTGCTCGCTATTAGCATTTCATAATCTTAGCCTCAGACAGACAGCCCACAGACCGTTTAATGAGGGATCTCTAAAATCACAAGATCCAATCAGATTACCTGACAGTTAGGGCTGGACGATATACACTCACCAAGCACTTTATTAGGAATACTATGGTCCTAATAAAGTGCCCGACATGGTCTTCTGCTGTTGGAGCCCATCTGCCTCAAAGTTCGACATGTTGTGCAGTCTGAGATTCTATCTGCTCACTTAATTGTACAGAGTGGTTATCTGAGTTACCATAGCCTTTCTGGCAGCTCGAACCACTCTGGCCATTCTCCATTGATCTTTCTCATCAACAAGGCGTTTCTATCCGCAGAACTGCCACTCACTGGATGTTTTTTGTTTTTGGCACCATTCTGAGTAAACTCTAGAGACTGTTGTGCATGAAAATCCCAGGAGATCAGCAGTTAAAGAAATAATCAAACCAGCCCGTCTGGCATCAAAAATCATGCCCTGGTCGAAATCACTGAGATCACATTTTTCTTCATTCTGACGGTTAATGTGAACATTAACTGAAGCTCCTGACCTGTATCTGAATGATTTTATGCATTGCACTTCTGCCACACGATTGGCTGAAATGATAATCGCATGATAAGTAGGTGTACAGGTGTTTCTAATTGGTCGGTGAGTGTGTATCGATTGTTTACAATATATTCGTGATGATTGGTTTTTATTTTGCAATTAAGCTTCCTAAGGTGTGTATCATTAGGTTAGATTTACAAGCCTATCTGGACTTGCAAGGAGATGCTTTCATTTTGTTGTTATAGTCATTTAAATTGCAGTAGCAAAAATGGCACATTGGTAAGTTTGATTAATTTCTGTGAATCGATTCAATCCGTCCATCTCAGTGATTTGGTTATGTTTACATTTATGCATTTAGCAGACATTTTTCTCCCATCAGACATTTTTGCTTCAGATCCAGTGTTTACCTTGCTGTGGTGTGACCGATAGCGTATTGCATCAGCAGCGTCGGACATCTGGGTTCTTCTCCCGCATTGAAACCAGGAAGTAATTGTGTTCACATAATCAAAGACATGTGATTTGGAGATTCTTTTTTCCCTCTAAGATTACATTTTTACTCCACTGATGGTTAGGTTTAGGGTTTGGGGTAGAGTTAATTAAAATGCATTGCTCTTCACAGTGTTATATAATTTGCAACTGAAAACAACTCGCTTTACGATTTGCTTTCGGCGCCCCTATGTGGACAATTCACCCTGATCTCACATGTGCCCATATGTTCAAAAACACTGTATGGATGCAAAATGTAGATGGTTTTTGCATGGAGATGGATGCAAAAACTCATTATGTGTGAACAGCCCCTTACAACACATTCAAGGTTTATATGTGTTTCCATGAGAATCAAACCCCTGACCTTGGCACTGTTAGTGCTATGCTTTTCCAGTTGAGCTACAGAAGCTGCAAAAAGGACCAGACTAAGTTTTGACTATGGTTGCTTATCATTTCTAAAATTGTCCATCTTTTCCTTGCTTTTCTTTCCTTTCGAATTTGCTCATCCCTATTAGGAAACGAGGAAAGGATGCAAGAAAAGGACACCAGAACGAAGGAATGCTCACTCACGTGTCACTTTAGAGTGCCATCTTTGTGCAGCTGCATTACCTCAGAACCCTTCCCGTTATGTTATTAAAACTTGATTTATTTATAGTTTCATAATAAAAGTTAATAATTCAGTATGCACTGTTAATGTATATGACAACTGTACTTTATTTAAACCGCAAAGGTAAAACTGAATTACCTGTTGTGCCAGATGTGAAGGGGGAGGAGAATTTATGCATGCGTCAGGTGCTTCGAACAAAAAGTCTTCCGTATAGGATGCACCTGTGCTTCCTCGCTCAAGCCTCCTCGGGAAGCATCCTCTCTCCTCTGTACTCGTCTTTTCATGGTGCATTTCGAGAATTGATAAGTCCTTAATGACTGCGGAATTTGATCGGTTTCTGGGTCACTGCTTCGAGGACAGAGGAGCGAGGAAATGAAGATACACAATTTCAGAAATGAGAAGCACCTTACAGTATGTGAGACTCATCCATTTGCATCAGCACCACAGAACTTAATGGCTACCCAAAAAAGTCTTCTGCTTTTCTCCTCATTCCTATTTTGTTGTTGTTTCCTCTTTTCCATCCCCTTTTCCCATCAAATATTTGTTCTTTCCTCTGTAACACATTAAATGAGGTTGTCAGGTCTTCAATGTCATTAGAAGAGGAGCCCGACTCTGATTTTCTTTATTAGAGAATGTTATCGTGTTTGAGTCAGGCTGGCAGTGACTTTAAGTGTGGACTCATTAAAAAATTCAATTAAAGTCTCTCTTATGCACTGAGCTCTCATAAAATGGTATTAGTTCTCATCAGTGAGGGTTGCCAGGTTGGCACATGCATTATTCAGATATCCGTTGCATCAAAGGTGAGAAAAATACTTTTTACACCAGATAGCAAAGAGAATTATATATTGAACCACAAATAGCATCAGTCTCTTCTATTTGCCTGGCAACCTGTCGCAGTACTGACAATGAATAAAGAATGCTTCATACACATTCATATCCATAATTGAGCTTGTAATTCTGTTTAAATTCAGAACTTAACAAGAGTTCATTTAACTGAGTACCTTTTTAACATAAAGTATCTTAAAAGATATTCTGGGTTTAATATACTGTAAGTTAAGCTCTATCGACAGCATTTGTGGCATAATGTCGATTATAATTTAGACTCGTTATACAATTTTTTTCTGTGATTCTGTTAGAGTAAGACACGTAAAAAAGGAAGTGCAAATGTTAAAATACACACAGTTTTGAAAGTATAGCCATAAGATGTTAAAATCAGACTAAATCGCTAACTGACCTTGTCTTTTAAAGATATATCCAATATTTCAACTCCTGTCATGACCATGGAAAGCCGGTAAACATTGTAACTTTTGCAGGATACGCACATGGATAGAAGAAAAGAAGAAAGGACTTTTTACATAGAGAAAAATCCAAACACAGAAATTACAGTCGGTGACAAATAACTAGAAATACATCTGCCTAGAACAGTAATCTCACTCTAAAAATGTATACTACTACAGCACAAATAAAACAGAATAATTGCTTTCTTAAAAGAACCGAAGGATGAGTTAAAATAATTTTCTTGTAATTAATGTTATGCCACAAATGCTGCCTATAGTATAGCTTCCATTAGACATCTTAAGATGAGTTAATTCTGAACCTAACATCTCTATTGCTCTGAAAGAAAAGTATCCTTGTATAATGTGAGACTGTTCAACAACAATTTTACTCTAGAATGTATCATCTTCACAGAGAGCAGCATGTCCATTTCTGAAGTTTCTCCATTTATTATAATTGACAGCCACTGTATCTGTGTATAGTTGCTGCTTCTCCAAACACATTGCACATTATTGGAAATAAATCAGTATTGAACACTTTCGGTGTTGATTCTTCCTCCCTGGATATCTTTGAAGATGCCTGATTAAAAAGAATCAAAGTTTCATATTGAAAAAAATTTTTTTATTTATTTATTTATCTTTTGGAATAGCTAGTACTCGTTTTTTGTTGGTTTTAAATTACCAAGGCCATATCAGTGTGAAAACACAGTAATGATCGATGAACGTTTGCAGTTTCTCAAGGAGCCATCCAAATGACATGAACTTCTATATTCCAGAAACACACTTTACATCACAAGAGCAATGCTCCATCAGTCAAGCTACTGCTAAACTTAATCACAAAATATGGTTATGTAATGCAAACATTAAAATGTACAAGTCATGCAATATAGTGAAAGTGTTTAGATGTCATAAAACACCATTGTGTAAATAACCGGGTAAAAATTAATCTATACTATTCTGCTGTTTTACTCGTGATTTGTGAAAAAGTGAATAAAAGTAATTGTTGTTGTAGCATGTTTTATTTCACCAGGAAACTGCTGCGATACGTACAATGCACGACTTGAAAATAATTTTGCAAAAATGTAGATATAGTAATGTGATCCTATGAGACCAGGTATTCGGGAAACCTGAATCCTCAAGGGGTCAAAACGTCTTTAGAAAACATCTTTACTAAGTTAGCCCCTTAAAACCTGTATTATCTGTAGCAAACAGGCCGCACTGCAAAGCTTCAAGCTATACCTCCAAAAGACCCATAAACAGCTCAAACTGTCTCCCATTTCCACAGTAACCTATTCAAATCAAATCAAATCCCTTTATTGTCACTCAACCATATACACAAGTGCAACAGTGGGTGAAAGTCTTGGGTGTGGTTCCAAGCAACATAGCAGTATAAAAATTACAATAAACATCTGATTTACAGATAACACAGTTTACACATCTTACAATATACACCTAATAATATACAATATACAGAATACACAAAATAAGAAGACGGTATACAATAAAAATACACTGTACCCCCCTGGGTCATGAACCTGCGATACCGCCTGCCTGATGGTAGCAGTGAGATTAGCCCATGGCTCGGGTGGCTGGAGTCTCTGATGATCCTCCGAGCTTTTTTCACACACCGCCTGGTATAGCTGTCCTGGAGGGAGGGAAGCTCACCTCCGATGATGTGTCTGGAAGTTCGCACCACCCTTTGCAGGGCTTTGCGGTTGAGGGCAGTGCTGTTGCCATACCAGGCGGTGATGCAGCCAGTCAGGATGCTCTCTACAGTGCTGGTGAAGAACCATGTGAGGATGTGGTGGTTCATTTCAAACTTCATCAGCCGTCTCAGGAAGAAGAGGTGCTGGTGAGGTGCTGGTTTGGCTGCTCTGACAGTTTTGCAGAGGGCATAACTGGCTTGTTTATGCTCCTCCGCATTCCCGGAATTAAAAGCGGAGGTCCGCGCATTAAGTGCCGCACGAACATCGCTATTAATCCACGGTTTCTGGTTAGCGTAGATCAGTATTGTTTTGTTTGGCAATACATCATCTATGCACTTCTTGATGAAACATATTACAGTATCAGCGTAGACCTCAATGTCGTCATCAGAGGCGGACCGGAACATCTCCCAGTCCACGTGATCAAACCAATCTTGTAGTGTAGAATCTGATTGGTACGACCAGCACTGGATCGTTCTGAGGGTGGGTGCTTCCTGTTTCAGTTTCTGCCTGTAAGCGGGCAGAAGCAGAACGGAAGAGTGGTCCGATTTGCCAAATGGTGGGCGGGGGAAGGATTTGTAGCCATCCTGGAAGGGAGAGTAGCAATGGTCCAAAATCCAGTCCCCTCGTGTGTTGAAACTGATGTGTTGGTAGTATTTCGGTGCTATTGACTTGAAGTTGGCTTTGTTAAAGTCCCCAGTCACAATGAACATGGCCTCAGGGTGCACGGTTTCCTGCTTGCTTATACTCTCATACAGTTCCTTGAGTGCCCGGTCTGTATCGGCTTGTGGGGGGATGTACACAGCTGTGATAATGACCGCTGTGAATTCCCTCGGTAGCTAGAATGGCTGACACAGAAGCATGAGAAATTCCAGATCAGGAGAGCAGAAAGACTTGAAAGAATGTACGTTCCTCTGATCATACCAGGATTTGTTGATCATAAAACATACACCACCACCTCTGCTTTTACCTGAGTGGTCTTTCACTCTGTCCGCTCGGTGCACGGAGAACCCCATGGGTTAGATGGCTGAGTCTGGAATCTCTGCAGACATCCAAGTTTCTGTAAGGCAGATAAAGCAGCAGTCCCTCGTCTCTCGTTGGAAAGAGATCCGCGCTCTCAGCTCACAGAGCTTGTTATCTAGAGACTGAACATTTGCCAGTAGAATGCTGGGTAGCGGGGGTCAATTTGCATGACGTCTTAGTCTGACGAGAACGCCGGCTCTCCTTCCCCTTTTCCGGCTGTGTTTCCGCAGCCGGGCTGCCCAGGCTCTGCTGTTGTGTTTGTAAACAGTGGGTCGGCATTGAGGTATTTAAAGTCCGGTTTTCGGTGTGCTATTGCAGAACTAATGTCCAAAAGTGTTTGTCTATCGTAGACAATAAGGCAGACAACATCCAAGACAAAAAAAATAAGGATTGTAGGCAAAACAAACAAAAAACTGCAATATTGGGTCGGAGCTCGCAGCGCAGCAGCCATACTCGGCGCCATCTTGGCAAATCTATAACTCTCGCTCAAATTTAACACACAACTGTATGGAGATATCCTGTTTCCTTTCCTTTTCTCACATACTGTGGTGGTGGGGGCGTGATTGAGCGCCGGCTTGTGAATTAAGAGCAAGATCAGGAGATGAGAATGGTAAGGATCATCACCTGGCAATGATTGTCTCTAACATTTGTTTGTCATTGCAGTGAGAGTTGGAGACGGATTTAAGTGTGAGCCAGACACCAGTGAGGCAGAGAGAGAGCTACCACACACACCCCAAGACTGTGTTAAGCTGTGTGCGCTGAACAGCGTGATTATTGATTGAAGTGCTGAAAAGCCAATTTTGTGTTATAAAATAAATGTTGGATTCGCCGTCTGCCGCTTCCTCCTTGCAATCCCATTGCAAACTTTGTTACACATGCATAAAAAGAAGATGATCCAGAGGTTAAATTCTCATAAAACACTTTGCTTTACTCCAACTGATGCAGCATGCTGTAAACTTTTGGCTTTGATGGTCTTCGGCTTTTTGGCACTTTTACAAAACGTTCTAGAATTTAAACAATGCAAGCCAATCAAGGGAGGATGGGCTCTTTGGCCCCATGACTTCAGCATACACAGAGGAGAGAATTAATTCTATGCAAATGTTTCTGTGTTCCCTCAATAAAATGAAAAACCACTGAGCAGGCAAATCTACAGTCTATAAAGTGCACTCTCGCAGAACAGGGAAACCTGCCTTGAAGTTATTAAGGGTTGTGCTCCATTACAATAAATAGATAATAATAAAAGCTTCCATTTGCCACACCCCAGCAAACAAATGCCTGGCGCAGCACTTAAGAATGAATCGCAGGACATAGGCAGAAGAAAAATGGTCTTGAGAAAGAAAAGTATAGAGGGAGGCACAAACTGTGGTCTGCACAGCATGAAAGTTAAAATTAAAGTGCAGTTTGACTGGCCAAGCGTATAACCCCGCTATTTCTGTCTCTCTATTGGGAGATCCATCATTTATCCCTGTTCTGGTTTGGTCCATGGATGCTTAGCATTGGGAGGCTGAGGGGTTGGGTCTGACATTTGCACACAAACCATCAGGTGTCGCAGGACAAGACACCAGAAGGAGCTGATTTTTAAAACTGATTCAGATGAAGCATTTTACATGCAATGCAGAACCATAAATAGACCTTGAAAGAGCAGCATGTTATTTTAAGAAATAATAGTGCATTATTCAGCTGTGGTGTAGTCAGAATGACAGACAGAAAGAAAAATGCTCAGAATGATGGGATGGAATGGGATTGGATAGATGGATGGACAGATGGATGGATGGATGGATAGATAGGTGGAAGGATGGACGGATGAATGGATGGATGGGATAGAATGATGGTAACAGGTGTGTGAGTTTTTATTGTTCCAGAAGTTGCTTGAGTAACAGCGTCCCCCCGTCACAGTGTGATGTTGTTTATTGACATTCTGTTCTGCTGTGAGTCTGTGCGCTTCATCTGTTTCCTCCCAGAACGATACACCTCATGGATGAAACAGCAGCATAATTCTAGAGGAGGATGATTTGTG
Source organism: Myxocyprinus asiaticus (assembly GCF_019703515.2). Taxonomy (NCBI): domain Eukaryota; kingdom Metazoa; phylum Chordata; class Actinopteri; order Cypriniformes; family Catostomidae; genus Myxocyprinus; species Myxocyprinus asiaticus. The sequence continues at coordinate 38,724,611 of NC_059369.1, forward strand.
TGCCTGAGGCACCGGTGCTCTATTTGTCATCCTGCACACCCAGAGCGAGGTGCAAATACCTGAGGTTCAGTGCTAAAGCCAGACCGTGAATAAATATCTGAAACTAATAGCCCCACAAAACTACAGCAAGATTCTTGGTCAAAAGAGACATATACAGTATATTCACGTAGACTGTGGGATTCCATTTATAAAAAAAAATCTCTCTCACATTTTTCTATTAGATATTAAATTTGAATTGAAAAATTAAAATTTCAGAACTTCTGAGTATTTGGTATGTCAGTTTTTTAGCTTTAATGAGTGTGTGCACTCAAGCATGGAAGGCATGGACAAAACCTAATGATCCATGTTATTCCAGCATGATTTGATCTTGTGTGCTTCAGTGGAAGCAAGGAAATCTGACCTTTGTGTATTAAGGAGTTAACATGATCAATGTTACAAATTTGATTATTTGATTAGTGGCCTATACGTTTCGCTGTCTCGTGGGTTTGAATGGATATTAGTTTCATCCCTCTTGTGCATAGCTCATATATTATTTGGTCTTTGGACTTTTAATTGCAGATTTTGATATCTTGGCAAATCTGAGCAGTTTGAGACACTTTTGAGATCCCTTCTGAAATTCTAGAAGAGATGTGCTAGATTACTGGGGTCTTTTTCACAAGAGAAACATTTGAGAAGCAGGAGACTTAAGCAAACCTCTCCCTTTGTTCTCCATGTCATCTCATTGCTGTCTAGGAGAACAACTGAGAGATCTCATTTGTGGATTTGCATTTCTATGGCGATACAATTATGACGAACAATTGAAAATTAAGAGGAGAATTGGATATAAGAGTTTAGATGTTAATGAGACCAGATATAGGCATGTATTATATTTCGAATTACATTTGAAAGAGGCTTAAATTGTGTATTTTGTTGTTTACACACATACAACAAGATCTGATATGTGCCAGATGTCTGTGGGGGAAAAAAAATCTGAATTAGTTAACAGTGCAAATGCGGCCAATGTTGTTACAAATGGTGACCTGCATTTGAAGAGCCAAGCCCAGCTCTAAATCATATTTGAAATCCATTTGGATCCATTCCCTCACTTTCTCAAGTGCAGACAAACAGTCGCCCGTCTGCTCAGGCTGAAGTAATTTAATGTATGAACAGGAAACATCTCAGCCTCTTTCCGTGTTTGTGTTAGGCAGCCAGTATATTTCAGGCACTCAAAGACACGTAATAAGGGCCCTGCACGCAGCGAGGCGCAGCAGCGATGCAGCTCAGTAACTGTACAAGGCGGAGAATTTGTGGATAAATGGCAATTACTGAATTAGAAGCTATATTTAGAGGCGAGACGGCCTGCCACTGGCATAAGTGTGAAATGGAGACGAACGTAATTAGTCACAATGACGCACACAAAAGTTTCACTGTGCACACAAACAAGCACTGCCAACACAGCACACTTTTGTAAATGGCTAATTAATTTACGCTCCCAAGCAAAGGTACAATTCTGTTGAGCACTGTTGGACTAATAATGGATGTTGGTGGTGTTTCAGGTGTGAATAGGGCTCTGTGAGTCAGTGAGTTTGAAGATCCTGATGAGGGCGAATCTTATTAAAGTGCTGATGACTCACACACTTTGACATTTATCATCCTTCTAGAGCAATATTAGTGCATTACCTAAGATGTGCAGATTTTCCTCCCTGCCACTGATATGTGAACAGAGAGAGGGTACAGTATATCTCACGAAAACATGTGCAAGTCATATTTCACATGTTCTTGGGCATTGTGACTTTTTTTTAAAGCACATCCTATACAGAAATCTGATATATGGCCATATTGTTTATAAACATATAAATGTATAGTTTAAATCTTTGGCCATTTACTCTCTAGCCCCTCTCGGATGATAGAGCTTCACATCCTATCCCTTAGGTGAGCCCTGACACACTGCGAAGAAAGCTCATTGCTTGTATCTGCAATCTTATTCTTTCAGTCACTACCCAAAGCTCATGACAATAGGTGTGGGTTTTACTGCATTACTGCAGCCGCTGTACCAATCCGCCTATCGATCTCATGCTCCAACTTTCCCTTACTCGTGAACAAGATCCCGAGGTACTTGAACTCCTCCACTTGGGGCAACTGCTCGTTCCCTACCTGAAGAGGAAAATCTACCCTTTTCCAGCAGAGAACCATGGCATCAGATTTGGAGGTACTGGCAACTCATCCCAACCACATCACACTCAGTCGCACACCACCCCAGTGCGCACTGGAGGTCACAGCATGATGATGCCATCAGGACCACATCGTCTGCAAATAGCGGGAATACAGTCCTGAGGCCCCCATGCTGGACACACTCAATACCTCTGCAATGCCTTGAAATCCTGTCCATGAATATCACAGACAGAACCAGTGACAAGGGACAGCCCTGTTGAAGGCTAACACCAACTGGGAAAAATGTTGACATAGGATGCAGACACAGCTCTCACAGTGGTTATACATGGACCAAATGGCATGCAGTAGTGGCCCCGGTACCCCGATACTTCCACAGCATCCCGCACAGGACACCCCGGGGAACATGTCGTATGCCTTCTCCAAGTCCTCAAAACACATGTTAACTAGATATACAGTGCATCCGGAAAGTATTCAAAGCGCTTCACTTTTTCCACATTTTGTTATGTTACAGCCTTATTCCAAAATGGATTAAATTCATTATTTTCCTCAAAATTCTACAAACAATACCCCATAATGACAATGTGAAAGAAGTTTGTTTGAAATCTTTGCAAATGTATTAAAAATAAAAAACGAAAAAAATCACATGTACATAAGTATTCACAGCCTTTGCCATGACACTCAAAATTGAGCTCAGGTGCATCCTGTTTCCACTGATCATCCTTGAGATGTTTCTACAACTTGATTGGAGTCCACCTGTGGTAAATTCAGTTGATTGGACATTATTTGGAAAGGCACACACCTGTCTATATAAGGTCCCACAGTTAACAGTGCATGTCAGAGCACAATCCAAGCCATGAAGTCTAAGGAATTGCCTGTAGATCTCCGAGACAGGATTGTATCGAGGCACAGATCTGGGGAAGGGTACAGAAAACTTTCTGCAGCATTGAAGGTCCCAATGAGCACAGTGGCCTCCATCCATAAATGGAAGAAGTTTGGAACCACCAGGACTCTTCCTAGAGCTGGCCGCCCAGCCAAACTGAGCGATCAGGGGAGAAGGGCCTTAGTCAGGGAGGTGACCAAGAACCTGATGGTCACTCTGACAGAGCTCCAGTGTCTCTCTGTGGAGAGAGGAGGAACGTCCAGAAGAACAACCATCTCTGCAGCACTCCACCAATCAGGCCTGTATGGTAGAAGCCACTCCTCAGTAAAAGGCACATGACAGCCTGCCTGGAGTTTGCCAAAAGGCACCTGAAGGACTCTCAGACCATGAGAAACAAAGATTGAACTCTTTGGCCTGAATGGTAAGCATCATGCCTGTAGGAAACCAGGCACCGCTCATCACCTGGCCAATACCATCCCTACAGTGAAGCATGGTGGTGGCAGCATCATGCTGTGGGGATGTTTTTTCAGTGGCAGGAACTGGGAGACTAGTCAGGATCGAGGGAAAGATGAATGCAGCAATGTACAGAGACATCCTTGATGAAAACCTGCTCCAGAGCACTCTGGACCTCAGACTGGGGTGAAGGTTCATGTTCCAACAGGACAACGACCCCACGCACACAGCCAAGATAACAAAGGAGTGGCTATGGGACAACTCTGTGAATGTCCTTGAGTAGCCCAGCCAGAGCCCAGACTTGAACCCGATTGAACATCTCTGGAGAGATCTGAAAATGGCTGTGCACCGACGCTCCTCATCCAACCTGTTGGAGCTTGAGAGGTCCTGCAAAGAAGAATGGGAGAAACTGCCCAAAAATAGGTGTGCCAAGCTTGTAGCATCTTACTCAAAAAGACTTGAGGCTGTAATTGGTGCCAAAGGTGCTTCAACAAAGTATTGAGCAAAGGCTGTGAATATTATGTACGTGATTTTTTTTTTTTTCATTTTTTATTTTTAATAAATTTGCAAAGATTTCATACAAACTTCTTTCACGTTGTCATTATGGGGTATTGTTTGTAGAATTTTGAGGAAAATAATGAATTTAATCCATTTTGGAATAAGGCTGTAACATAACAAAATGTGGAAAAAGTGAAGCGCTGTGAATACTTTCCGGATGCACTGTAGTCCCTTTATTAATATGAGGTCATAAAAGCTGTGTGTGAAATAATTATTTAAAAATTAATTAAAATTAAATTTATTTTAATGCAGTCACTTTATTTGACCTTTAATTTCTGATAGGTGAAGTACTTTGCACTGCACTAGAAGTATAAAAGGTGCTATACAAATAAACACACATACTGGTCTTCTTTTTTTTAATTTATTATATATTAAAATATATATTATTTTAAATTATTCTAATCCAAAATCTGGTTTAAAAAACAACATGGACATGTTAAAGACGTCAACTACCACGATTCTTCATAATTTAAGTAATATGAATTTTTTTATATTTTATTGTAACACAATAACTAGAAAGATTTGTATGCATTACGATCATAAGAATCTGAGGGGGAAAATGAGCTTTATTGTCATGAAAATAATGTAATGCTAATATATATATATATACACGTTAAGTTTGCTGAATATAAAAGCAGTTGAAAGTGAGAGGAAGTTATGCGATTTAACGCGATTAAATATTTTAATTGTTTGACAGCCTGTCAAACGATTAAAATATTGAATCGCATTTAATCGCATAATTTTTTGTAGTTAATTGCGATGAATCACAATATCTATAAACATGAGTGGACAAAATATGCTTCATCCAGATGTATTTTTTGGTCATCCACACAAAACCTAGCCCACCAACAGAGTTTAACAACAGAAAATGACACAACACAACTCAATTAAACTTATGTGCAAAATATGGTAGTTCCCTATCTGTCACTCACTCGACGTTGTGTCGATGTAGTGACACTAGGGGTCACTCTTGGAAGCCCCAAACACCTCTGCTTTTTTGAAAAAAGGCCAATGAGAATTGGCGAGTGGAATTTGCATGCCACTCCCCCGGACATACAGGTATAAAAGGAGCTGGTATGCAACCACTCATTCAGATTTTCTCTTCGGAGCCGAGCGGTTCTATTCATTGAAGCTGAATTCATCCGCAAAGTTCATTCACCTCATCTGCTGGATTCTACGCCGCATTTTAGCGGCTTCTCCCACTCTGCACCCTGGGCGCTTCGGCAAAACAACAAAAAGAGTATATTTTCTTTCTAAAAGAGCGGCACACACGGAGAGTCTTTTTAAAGATGCCTTTCCGTTTGTGTGTTATTCCAGGTTGCGGTTGTTATCTCTCCGCTTCTGACGGCCACGGTCGCTGTCTTACGTGTCTGGGCGCTGCCCACGCGGAGACATCGTTTGTGGATGGGTCTTGTTCTCACTGCGAGAACATGACCATGGCAACGTTGCGGTCGCGCTTGCATTCGTAAGGAAGCAAGCCACCCCAGTGGCTCCCCGCCTTGGTCCTTCTACCTACAGGTATGAGGCCGTGCCGGTTAGCACTGGGGGCGATTTGGGGTCATATACTCTCCGCCAGATATCCCCCCATGGACCTCTCATTCCCCAGCACACTCACTTGCCCCGGTCGGGCGCTCGGACAAGTTCGCCGGCTCGTCTCAGGGCGAGTTCAACCTCTTGTTTGGAGCCCAGGAAGAAGACGAGTTATCGAATGCAGCATCGGAGAGCAGGCTCGTCCAGTCGGATGCAGAGGCTTCAACTGGGCTTCCTCCTTCAGGAATGGTCGCCCAGTCCCAGGTCGACGTGGAAATGACGGGAGACCGTGAGCGTTGGGTTAGAGTGGAACCCTCCACTCTCCCCTGAACCCTCACGGCTCAACGATTGGTTCCTGCCCCCATTCCTTTCTTCCCGGAAGTGCACGAGGGGCTGACAAGATTGTGGGAGGCACCTTTTACTGCCCAGTCCTGGTCTTGCAGCTCCCCCGCTCTCACTATCCTCGATGATGGAGCGGCCAGGGGGTATTCGGTGATCCCCCAGGTGGATAAGGCGCTAGCGGTGCACTTGTGTCCAAAGAGCGCCGCCACCTGGCGTGGGCACCCGAAGCTCCCATCTAGGGCCTGTAGGTTTACGTCGTCCCTGATGGCTAAGGCCTATGGTGCTGCTGGACAAGCTGCCTCCTCCCTGCATGCCATGGCTCTCCTGCAAGTACACCAAGCCAAGGTGCTAAAAGAACTGCACGAGGGTAGTTCTGACCCGGGATTGATGCAGGAACTGCGCTCGGCAACCGACCTCACTCTCCGGGCGACGAAGGTCACGGCATGGTCTCTCGGGCAGGCGATGTTGAGATGCGAGAGGCTGACAAGGCACGGTTCCTTGACACCCCCATCTCCCAGGTTGGCCTGTTCGGCAACACCGTCGAGAACTTTGCCCAGAAGTTCTCAGCTTTAAAGCAGCAGACAGAGGCCATACAACACATCCTGCCCCGGCACGGCTCAAGACCCGCACCCCATCTGCTCGTTGCCAAGGGTGTCTGCCTACAGCAACAACACCGGCTCCACTGCAGCCTGCCCCCTTGGCCCGGCCCCGGCGTGGAGCCCAACATAGGAAGCAGATGCCACCCGTCTCGCGGCCGGCCGCTAAGAAGGCTTCAAAGCACACCTGAGACAGGCGACCAAGGGGCAAGGAGACCTGCTTCTCTGGAGCTGGTGAGCAGACCACTTCATCCCCCGGTGGAGGGCCAGGAGGAGAATCTTTTGTTTTGTTTTCATTTAGTTTCGCTGCATGTCCAAGAAGCTGCGGTACCCAAAAATTCAACAAAAGAGCGGTTTTCTTGTTCCCTGGGTCACATGTCCGGTGCGCACGGCTGTCGACACGACCACGTCCACCGTCCTATCTTTGCAGGTTTGGCACTCCAGCGGCGGACCCCCCGCCCCTGTGCGCCCAGCTGTGGCACAAACACACTCACACAGGATTCGTTCCGGTGGACTACGGGGATGAGACTCCTCCTCCCCCCTCCTCGGCCAATCTTATGGTGGGCGGCAGGAACCAGGTAAGTGCTTCTATGTCCCTGGACTCAGCATGGCCATGGGGCTCGAATCCCCTCAAAGTGGCACCTCGAGCTCCGCCCCGCCGCGAGGCCCCACCCACTGGTACATCCAATGTGATCATTCCCACGGAGAGTCTTTTTAAAGATGCCTTTCCGTTTGTGTGTTATTCCAGGTTGCGGTTGTTATCTCTCCGCTTCTGACGGCCACGGTCGCTGTCTTACGTGTCTGGGCGCTGCCCATGCGGAGACATCGTTTGTGGATGGGTCTTGTTCTCACTGCGAGAACATGACCATGGCAACATTGCGGTCGCGCTTGCATTCGTAAGGAAGCAAGACACCCCAGTGGCTCCCCGCCTTGGTCCTTCTACCTACAGGTATGAGGCCGTGCCGGTTAGCACTGGGGGCGATTTGGGGTCATATACTCTCCGCCAGATATCCCCCCATGGACCTCTCATTCCCCAGCACACTCACTTGCCCCGGTCGGGCGCTCGGACAAGTTCGCCGGCTCGTCTCAGGGCGAGTTCAACCTCTTGTTTGGAGCCCAGGAAGAAGACGAGTTATCGAATGCAGCATCGGAGAGCAGGCTCGTCCAGTCGGATGCAGAGGCTTCAACTGGGCTTCCTCCTTCAGGAATGGTCGCCCAGTCCCAGGTCGACGTGGAAATGACGGGAGACCGTGAGCGTTGGGTTAGAGTGGAACCCTCCACTCTCCCCTGAACCCTCACGGCTCAACGATTGGTTCCTGCCCCCATTCCTTTCTTCCCGGAAGTGCACGAGGGGCTGACAAGATTGTGGGAGGCACCTTTTACTGCCCAGTCCTGGTCTTGCAGCTCCCCCGCTCTCACTATCCTCGATGGTGGAGCGGCCAGGGGGTATTCGGTGATCCCCCAGGTGGATAAGGCGCTAGCGGTGCACTTGTGTCCAAAGAGCGCCGCCACCTGGCATGGGCACCCGAAGCTCCCATCTAGGGCCTGTAGGTTTACGTCGTCCCTGATGGCTAAGGCCTATGGTGCTGCTGGACAAGCTGCCTCCTCCCTGCATGCCATGGCTCTCCTGCAAGTACACCAAGCCAAGGTGCTAAAAGAACTGCACGAGGGTAGTTCTGACCCGGGATTGATGCAGGAACTGCGCTCGGCAACCGACCTCACTCTCCGGGCGACGAAGGTCATGGCATGGTCTCTCGGGCAGGCGATGTTGAGATGCGAGAGGCTGACAAGGCACGGTTCCTTGACACCCCCATCTCCCAGGTTGGCCTGTTCGGCAACACCGTCGAGAACTTTGCCCAGAAGTTCTCAGCTTTAAAGCAGCAGACAGAGGCCATACAACACATCCTGCCCCGGCACGGCTCAAGACCCGCACCCCATCTGCTCATTGCCAAGGGTGTCTGCCTACAGCAACAACACCGGCTCCACTGCAGCCTGCCCCCTTGGCCCGGCCCCGGCGTGGAGCCCAACATAGGAAGCAGATGCCACCCGTCTCGCGGCCGGCCGCTAAGAAGGCTTCAAAGCACACCTGAGACAGGCGACCAAGGGGCAAGGAGACCTGTTTCTCTGGAGCTGGTGAGCAGACCACTTCATCCCCCGGTGGAGGGCCAGGAGGAGAATCTTTTGTTTTGTTTTCATTTAGTTTCGCTGCATGTCCAAGAAGCTGCGGTACCCAAAAATTCAACAAAAGAGCGGTTTTCTTGTTCCCTGGGTCACATGTCCGGTGCGCACGGCTGTCGACACGACCACGTCCACCGTCCTATCTTTGCAGGTTTGGCACTCCAGCGGCGGACCCCCCGCCCCTGTGCGCCCAGCTGTGGCACAAACACACTCACACAGGATTCGTTCCGGTGGACTACGGGGATGAGACTCCTCCTCCCCCCTCCTCGGCCAATCTTATGGTGGGCGGCAGGAACCAGGTAAGTGCTTCTATGTCCCTGGACTCAGCATGGCCATGGGGCTCGAATCCCCTCAAAGTGGCACCTCGAGCTCCGCCCCGCCGCGAGGCCCCACCCACTGGTACATCCAATGTGATCATTCCCTTGGTCCCCCTCGCCCAGAGTTTGGGCGTGTGGCTTGTGCTTTCCAACTCGTTGCGATGTTTGACCCAGACCATCCGACTCGGCTACACGATTCAGTTTGCCAGGCACCTGCCCAGGTTCAGCGGCATCCGCTTCGCCTCGGTGAAGGGCGAGAACGCCACTACCTTGCGTGCAGAGATCACTACCCTTCTGCGCAAGAACGCGATAGAGCCTGTCCCTCCAGCCGAGATGAAGAAAGGGTTCTACAGCACTTACTTCATCGTACCGAAGAAAGGCGGTGGGTTGCGACCTATTCTGGACCTGCAAGTACTGAACCGGTCTTTGCACAGACTCCCGTTCAAGATGCTGACACAATAATGCATTCTAGCGAGCGTTCGGCATCAAGATTGGTTCGCAGCAGTAGACCTGAAGGACGTGTACTTCCACATCTTGGTCTTACCTCGACACAGAGCCTTCCTGAGGTTTGCCTTCCTTTGAGGTGTGTTGTGGTTACAACAGACGCCTCCAAGACGGGCTGGGGCGCCGTATGCAACGGGCACACAGCCGCTGGCTCCTGGACTGGCCCGCGGCTGTGTTGACACATCAACTGCCTAGAGTTGTTGGCAGTACTGCTCGCCCTGTGGAGGTTCTGGCCATTGATCCAGGGCAAGCACGTGTTGGTCCGGACGGACAACACAGCGACGGTAGCGTACATCAACCATCAAGGCGGTCTACGCTCCCATTGCATGTCACAACTCGCCCACCGTCTCCTCCTCTGGAGTCAGCAGCGCCTCAAGTCGCTACGAGCCACTCACATCCCGGGCGACCTCAACACCACAGCGGACGCGCTGTCACATCAGGTTACCCTCAGGGGAGAGTGAAGACTCCACCCTCAGGTGGTCCAGCTGATTTGGAGTCGATTCGGTTGAGCACAGGTAGACCTGTTTGCTTCCAGAAAATCCTCCCACTGCCCGCTTTGGTACGCCCTGACCGATGGCACCTCTCGGTATAGATGCGCTGGCACACAGCTGGCCCCCTGGACTACGCAAATACGCGTTTCCCCCAGTGAGCCTACTTGCACAGACCCTGTGCAAGGTCATGGAGGACGAGGAGCAGATCATCCTAGTTGCACCCTACTGGCCCACCCAGACATGGTTCTCGGATCTCATGCTCCTCGCAACAGCCCCCCCCCCCCCCCGCCCCCCCAGCAGGGTTTCCTTTAGTACCGCCGCTCCCTATACGCATATTACGTAGTCTGCATAGGGCAGAAAAACACAGAAAGTCCACCGACTGCCTTTACTGGCACATCATACGCAGTGTTGGGGAGTAATGGAATACATGCAATAGGAATACGTATTTAAAATACAAAATATAAGTAACTGTATTCCACTACAGTTACAATTTAAATCATTGGTAATTAGAATACAGTTACATTCAAAAAGAATTTTGATTACTGAAGAGATTACTTTGCATTTTATTGTCATTTGTTTCATTTAATATTTACTCCTTTCAGATGGAAAACATTTATACATATAAATGATGCGATCCAAAGTGCATTTGAACAGCGGTGAAACACTTTCTTATGATGTGTTACATTCATATGAGCAGACAGAGAAGTAAGTTTGAAGTAAGTTTGGAGCAGAAGAAATAGAAATAAACCTTTACACTAAGCTAAAATGCTATTTATAGCCATTTTACATGCACATGTTACCAGGCACGATCATATTTTTTTATCAAGAAAATTCACGTTGGATCATAATTTCTTTTTTTCTAATAAGACCTTTGATATTAGGGCAAAAATCTTATTCTTGATAATAATTTTTGTATTGTTTTCCTGTAAAAGTATCTAAAAATCATTAAAACAAGATCAGTTTGATTAATCTTGTTTTAGAAACAACACTGCATAAGATATTTAGGTTTTTCAGAGAATGTATTTTTAACATGTGTATTTTGTCTTACTGTACTGGCAGAGTTTTTATTGTCAAAACAAGTGAAAAAATGCTGAAGAAGTAATCCAAAGTATTTAGAATACGTTACCGACCTTGAGTAATCTAACAGAATACGTTACAAATTACATTTTACAGCATGTATTCTGTAATCTGTAGTGGAATACATTTCAAAAGTAACCCTCCCAAACCTGATTATACGTTATATAACCTATATGTACAAGGACCCGGTAGCAGTCGCGGAACACAGACGATCTCCTCGCACTCGCACTCGCACTTTCACTTCGTACTCGCACCGTGACTCGCAGTACAAGGCTGTTGTTCAAATGGCAGCTGTCTTGCCACTGCAATCATGTTGCAAAGTTCCGAGCGCTATCTGTGCGTTGCGGGCATGATCATTCTACAGCTGTGCTACATTGATAAAATGCTTGCCGCAGGTATCAGCATAATGTCTCCCACCATCTGTTTTCCTGACAGTCAGTGCATGTGACATTAGCGGTGTTTGCATGAATTGACTCGCTTCTCATGAACTACGGTTTATTAAAAGGGTCATATTATGCATTAACAGCATTAAAAAAATTGTGGTGTTAAACGAATTTTGCGTTAATGCGTTCGACAGCACTAATATATATATATATATATATATATATATATATATATATATATATATATATATATATATATATATATATTCATATACAGTATATACACACTGTATTCAACATCGCCATAGGTCCCAAATACAGGGCCGTCTCAAGTAAAGGATGGGGCCTATGGCGATGTCGAATATAGATATACACACACATACACATATACAATATGCTTCATTTCCTTTAAGCAATTTTGTGTCTTTGGATTTTGCAGTGAAATATGAACTTTTCTTGACATGTGCTTGACAGGCTTCATGAGATTCACCCATAAGGAGATCATTCTGTCTGTGCCTTATAGGCAGGTGTGGCATAATAATTGACAGTTTGATTTGCTCTCTATCTTCTGCTGTGTGAAGAGACGGTTGAAGTTAGTCTGATGTAATTAGCTGTTCTTGCAGCGTGCTTGCGCTCGAATCCATCTCTATGGGAATGTTGTGTGTCTCTGATGTCCACCCTACTGTCATGGCGTCTATTTAAAGACATCCTTCACTCATGGGTTCAGGCAACGGCAGCCCACACTCAATACTGAATCAATCACAGCACTAATTTACCAATTAGAGCCATTATTCTCTATAAATAAACACATCGCTGTCTTCCCCTTCTGTTCTCATGGGAGGCGGTACTGAGAATGGATCCGTCCTGGTCATTGATTCGGATCAGATCTCGGTCCTGGCTCCAAACACAGGGCTCGCCCACGTACCAGTCTGGAAATCTGTAATATGAGATGAGGTAATAGATTTAGCAATAAACAGCCTTGAGCTATAGGGAATGGCTGCCAATCCATGGCTTTTCCAGCAGAACAGGTTTACGTTAAAACTGCTGCAGCAGGTTGAAATTTTTATTTTATTTTTTACCACAGTTTGAGGGTTTGACCCATCACACAAACGACATTTCAATGTAATGGTTTTTGACCAATCAACTGCCAATCTTCTGCAAGTCAAAAAAGACAGGCCAACTGTGGCTATGTTTATTACAGTATACTGTAAATTTATAGGTGAAATAGTGTACCTGCAGAAATAAGATGACTATAGGTAATAGAGCGCAATAGTGGCCACCCACAGCTTTTGCCGTCTTGGTTCCAAAAGTATTTTACTTCCAGAGTCAGACTGTGCTGTGAACTTGATTGTACTTCATACTTGATTTTACTTTAAACTAGAGTTGAGGCACTCAAGTTTTAATGGACTTGGACTTGTCACGGACTCGGACTGACTCAGACTCAAGCCTCTGGGACTCGGGATTTTTTTCCAAGTCCAGCTGAGTCCATGACATTTGTGATGCAACTGTGGTTTCATCGTGGCTAAAAACTTAAAATCAAGAACATCATATCTCTCTCAGTTTACTAAAAACAGCATATTGACATAAAAAAATATTATTAATATTGGATATTAAGTCTTTTTAGGTGTAATGTATCTACACATGTAGGCTTCTGTAGTCTCTTGTGGTACACGCAGTGTTGTCAGCTTGAACTGGTCCATAATAGCTTGATGAATTAATTGTGTAACTTTTTAAATAGTCGGGTCAAAAGCGATATTGCTTAAGAAGACAGCAACTCTAAACAGATAAACAGCACCTATTTATTATTGACTGACTATTTTCAAAGCATTGACGAGCTGCTTAAAATACATTCTTTTACAGCATTTGTCCACCATTCACAACATTCAGCCATGCACAATGAAATATTAGGACATTTTGGGCAGTGAAATGTTTTGTTTATAATTGAATTATAGACTATAAAATAAATGTATAATTCAATGACAGAATTTGTGTATGAAGCTAACCTTCATGTTACGAGATTAATTTAGTTGGTTATGACGTTTTCATTTTAAATGTTTCTTTTCTTTATTTTATTTTATTTTTTATTGTAAACCACTGGGTAATTTATGCACATCTTTTTTTTAGCCTATATCTCTGACACTTTTGAAGGACAATTCTGTTAAATTTATGACTCAAAATTATTATTCTCCATGTTTTTGCAGTTAAAGAAGAGCTCAATAAAATATTCTTTGGTTGGTATTTAAAGATTTCAGACTGATTGCAGACCAACGTGGCTGCTGCTCAAGCAAATATCAATTATAATTATTTTTATTATCTTCTGCGGCAGCTGCAGCGAAATGCACATGGACACATCAGGGATTTAGGTACACGAGCAGCACGCAGACATTGTGCGGTTTCCCACAGATTAACTAGAAAATCATGTCCGTGATGACATGGCCCAAATATTATTAGTGGGCTTTTACAGTGTTTTGGATGTAGCATTTGCAGTCAAATTGTGAGACGTAACTTCTCAGCGAGTGCTATTTACTACTGTGTTGACTCATTTGTACAGTATGTATTTTCCCAAATCAGTCAGCAGATAGAGGAAAAAGATTCAGAAAGAAATCTCAGTATAGACTATTATTTCTTTAGATAGGGATAATTTTAAATAAAACTAAATTAAATTGAATTGACAAATGGAAAATGAAGTGGAAATAAAAACTAAATTAAAATTCGAAACATAATAACCATGGTTGTAATGACTAACACAGATTTCACTTTCTTTAGTCTATGTTTGAGTGGAGGGAGAAAAGCAGCAAATAATTGAAATGTCAACAGAACGCAATAAGAATTGTGTTGAAGGACAGTTTTGTCTTCATACACCTAAAGCATATGCTTTCATTCTGAAACCACTTTGAAGTCTGTTCAGCAGGATGCTAATCATAAAATGTATATATGAAATGCAACAAAGGTGTTTTTGTTACATTTATATTGACAAACTGTCTTATCTGTGAAGTTTAAAATAAGCTTAAAATATTGATGTTTAGTGTACGGTTACAATTGTAATTCAGATTCATGAACATATTCATTCGGACTCGACTCAGACTCGGCCTGTTATGGACTCGGTCTTGAGTCCGACTCGGCCTCTTTTGGACTCAGACTCAACTCGAACTCGATTGTTTAAAGACTCAGACTTGGGGGCCTGGGTAGCTCAGCAAGTAAATACACTGACTACCACCTGGAATCGCAAGTTCGAATCCAGGGCGTGCTGAGTGACTCCAGTCAGGCTTCCTTAGCAACCAATTGGCCTGTTGGTTGCGAGGGTGGGTAGAGTCACATTGGGTTAACCTCCTCGTGGTCACTATAATGTGGTTCTCGCTCTCGGTGGGGCACGTGGTGATTTGTGTGTGGATGCCATGTAGAATAGCATGAGCCTCCACATGCACTAGCTCTCTGCAGTAACACGCTCAACAAACCACGTGATAAGATGCGTGGATTGACTGTATCAGACGCAGAGGCAACTGAGATTTGCCCTCCGCCACCCAGATTGAGGCAAGTGATTATGCCACCATGAGGACCTATTGGGAATTGGGCATGCCGAAAAGGGGAGAAACCCCCCCCCCCCCACTCAGACTTCACTCGGACTCAACTAAGGTGGACTCAAACTAAACACTACTTTAAACATGGCTCAGCCTTTCAGATTTTAGAATCATAACTATCTTAACTAGAATAACATTGTTTTATAAAAACGGAATGTAGAATTAAATGATCAGAAGGAACAAATCCTTCTCAAGTTCTAGAGCTACCATATTCCGTCAATGGAAAATTAGATTGTGCACCTTGTTAGAAATGAGGAATATAGTCTTGTTGCAGTAAATTGCTAGACTCATATTAAAGGCTTACATAACTTCGCTGCATTAATATTTAATGAAATCAGCTTCCTCTGTCCTTCCTTTGGCCCTAATGAGTTCAAAGGAGTAAATGAGGAATTGGATTAAGAGTCTTTTCGGGTCACCTATCACTGCAAAAGACAGCATGCATCACAGCAGGACTCAATGTCCGCGATACAGGATCCATGCAGGTGATGACGGCATCCTTTTGAAACATTTAAGGAAACATTTTCAAGGCCAAATGTATTATTCATGCTAAAAGCATGCCGCAGCAGCGATACAGAGAGTGTACGTGAGCGTGTTAGATCCTCTAGGCTGCCGCGGGTTTTAGAGCGTGCTAGTGAAGGTGTCTGTCATCTAATGGCAAAACATGTCAGTCACCACGCAGGCAGATGTCATCCACACAAGCTTAGTTTTCACAAGTGCATCAGACAGCGCAGAAATCACATCATATCAGGGCATCTCACTCGTGCTCATCACAAAAGCCAGAAATAGGTTATCTGAGCTTGGAAAAAGTTTACTCTTCATAGAGGACAAACAAGGATATGCTATACTAATACATGGCATGTCACCAACTTTTCTGAAGTAAATGTTTAGTTTCAGTGAGGGATATATTCTTTTTCTGTCTTCTATCATTTTTAAAAGTGTTGTGGAAGCTACTTTGAAGCTAAGCTGCAAGCTACCATTTTGAAAAAAGTTGTGTCCCAAATGACACACTATACACAATACACTTACAACATACACTATGCACTCAGCGATGTATTTTAAGTGTAGTATTGTCCAAAATGGAACACTTAATGTTGTTTTACTACATGGAAGCGTTCACCGTTTAACAACTGATGGAAGTGATGTTTCAAACGCATGTGAGTCATTGCCACTAGCTTTAGCGCGTTATTGAGTTCAATACTTTATCTGAAACCAAATCCATATTCACACAGCATGGGGTGATGTTAAAGCATTCAACTTACATTTGTAAGGTGATGTCTTCACTGAAGATGAAGCTAGTTGCTATATTCACCATTATTTACAATTGTTTTGTCAGACAAACAAGGCAGCCAGGTAACTCTACCTCTTCCGCTATGTACGGCAAGCCGTGAGTGCTGAGTGCATGAAGTGTCCAACATTCCATACTCCGTTTTGATGGTTAAAAAAGTGTTTTCTTTTCGTTGCATTTCAGTGTAAATGTACTAGTTGCACTACTTACACTTCAAAATGATGTAGAATAGTGCAGACGTGTGCGGTTTGGGACGCACCTTAAGTATCTTTCCCTATCTGTCACTCACTCGACGTTGGTGTCGATGTAGTGACACTA
Source organism: Myxocyprinus asiaticus (assembly GCF_019703515.2). NCBI lineage: Eukaryota > Metazoa > Chordata > Actinopteri > Cypriniformes > Catostomidae > Myxocyprinus > Myxocyprinus asiaticus. The sequence continues at coordinate 38,741,252 of NC_059369.1, forward strand.
GGGGTCACTCTTAGGAGCCCGAGACACCTCTGGTCTTTGTTAAAAGGCCAATGAAAATTGGCGAGTGGTATTTGCATGCCACTCCCCCGAACATACGGGTATAAAAGGAGCTGGTATGCAACCACTCATTCAGATTTTCTCTTCGGAGCCGAACGGTCATGCTCATTGAGCTGAATACTACTGTTCATTCACCTGCTGGATCTGACGGCGCATTTCAGCGGCTTCTCCCTCCTCTGCACTGGTGCACTGCAGAGAATGCCCCTGGGCGCTTCGGCAGAAAAACTAGAGAGTATATTTTCTGAAAGAGCATTTTTCCCCTCTAAAAGAGTATATATTTCTCTAAAAGAGCGCACACACGGAACGTCTTTTTAAAGATGCTTTTCCGATTGTGTGTTATTCCTGGTTGTGCTCGTAATCTCTCGCCTTCTAACGGTCACGATCACTGTCTTTCATGTCTGGGCACTGCTCACGCGGAGACAGTGTTCGTGGATGGTCACATTCTCATTGCGAGAATGTGTCCATGGCAACGTTGCGGTCGCGGCTCGCCTTCGTAAGGAAGCGAGCCACCCCAGAGGCTCCCGCCTCGGTCCTTTTACCCACGGGTTTGAGGCCAGCGCGGCTAGCACTGGGGGCGATTTGGGGACCCCAATGGGACCACCTCCGCCGGGTATCCCCCCGCGAACCTCCCATTCCCCAGCACGCTCGTCTGCCCCGATCGGGCTTCCGGATGAGTCCGCCGGCTCGTCTCACGGCGAGTTCGACCTCTTATTCGGAGCCCGCAAAAGTGATGAGCTCTCGAGCATAGTTTCGGAGAGCAGGCTCGTCCAGTCGGAAGCCTCAGCTGGGCTCCTCCCTTCGGGGTCGATCGCCCAGTCACAGGCTGACGCGGAGATGACGACATGCTTTCCCGGACAGCCGCGAGCGTCAGTTAGAGTGGATTTCACCGCTCTTCCCTGAACCCTCGCGGCTCTGTGATTGGTTCCTGGGCTCGCGGCGCCGCTCAAAACCACGCCCCGCCCCGTTCCTTTCTTCCCGGAAGTGCATGAAGAGCTGACAAGGTCGCGGGAGGCACCTTTTACTGCCCGGTCCCGATCTTTTCAGCTTCCCCGCTCTCACTACCCTCGATGGTGGGGCGGCCAAGGGTTATTCGGCAATCCCCCGGTGGATAAAGGCGCTCGCGGTGCACCTATGCCCGCAGAGCGCCGCCACCTGGCGCGGGTGCCCAAAGCCCCCGTCCAAGGCCTGTAGGTTTACGTCGTCTCTGACGGTCAAAGCCTACAGCGCTGCTGGACAAGCCGCCTCTGCCCTGCACGCCATGGCTATCCTGCAAGTCCGCCAAGGCGCTAAAGGAACTGCACGAGGGTAGTTCCGCCCCGGGATTGATGCAGGAACTGCGCTCGGCAACCGACCTCGCTCTCCGAGCGACGGAGGTCACGGCGCGGTCTCTCGGGCAGACGATGGCCACACTAGTGGTCCAGGAGCGCCACCTTTGGCTCAACCTGGTCGAGATGGGTGAGGCCGACAGGACACAATTCCTTGCTGCCCCCATTTCCCAGGCGGGCCTATTCGGCAACACCGTCGAGGACTTTGCCCAGCAGTTCTCGATGGTAGAGCAGTAGATGGATGCTAGCCGGCTTGTCCTGCCCCGGCGTGGCTCAAGATCCCGCACCCCATCTACTTATCGCCGAGGGCGTCCCCCTGCGGTGACTGCACCGGCTCCGCCGCAGCCCGCCCCTCCGGCCCGGCCCCGGCGTGAAGCCCACCGCAGGAAGCCGACGCCACCCGTCTCACAGCCGGCACCGAAGAACCCACGGAGGTCTTCGAAGCGCCCCTGAGACGGGCGACCCAGGGACAACGAAACCCGCTGCTCTGGAGCTGGTAAGCAGATCTTCATCTTTTTGTTACCTTTTGCATTTAATTGCGCTGTATGCCCAAGTGGCTGCAGTACTCAAGAGCTCCGCAAGAGTGGTTTCCTTGTTCCCTGGGTCACATATCCGGTGTGTACGGCTGGCATCACGACCACCGTCCACCACTCCATTTGGCAGGTTGGCGCTCCAGCGGCGGTCTCCCGCCCTGAGCGCCCAGCTGTGGCACAAATCCGCCCCCGATGTGACAGTCTCCACGGGTCATGAGGACAGGCCTCTTCCTCCCCCGTCCCAGGCTGTTCCGGGGGGGGGTCACAAGGAGCCAGGTAAGTGCTTCGATGTCCTCGGACTCAGCACGGCCACGATGTGGTGTGGCACCTCAAGCTCCGCCCCGCCGCGAGGCCCCACCCGCCGGTACATCCGATGACGTTGTCCCTTTGGTCCCCCTTGCGCGGAATTCGAACGCATGGCTTGCGCTTTCCAGTCCGTCACGAGGGCTGGTCCGGACCGTCCGACTCGGCTGCACGATTCACTTCGCTGGACATCCGCCCAGGTCCAGCGGTGTCCACTTCACCTTGGTGAAAGACGGAAATGCTGCTACCTTGCGCGGAGATCGCTACCCTCCTACGGAAGGACGCGATAGAACCTGTCCCTTCAGCCGAGATGAAGAAGGGGTTTTACAGCCCCTACTTCATTGTACCGAAAAAAGGCGGTGGGTTGCGGCCAATCTTGGACCTGCGAGTACTGAACCGGGCCTTACACAGACTCCCGTTCAAGATGCTGACACAAAGACGCATTCTAGCGAGCGTCCGGCATCAAGATTGGTTCGCGGCAGTAGACCCGAAGGATGCGTACTTTCACGTCTCAATCCTTCCTCGACACAGACCCTTCCTGCGGTTCGCATTCGAGGGTCAGGCGTATCGGTACAAGTCCTCCCTTTCGGCCTGTCCCTGTCTCCTCGCATCTTTACGAAGATCGCAGAGGCTGCCCTTGCCCCGTTAAGGGAGGTGGGCATTCGCATTCTCAACTATCTCAACGACTGGCTAATCCTAGCTCACTCTCGAGATGGGTTATGCGCACACAGGGACCTGGTGCTCTCACGCCTCAGCCGACTAGGGCTTCGGGTCAGCTGGGAAAAGAGCAAGCTCCTCCCGGTTCAGAGCATCTCTTTTCTCGGTTTGGAGTTGGACTCAGTCTCCTTGACGGCGCACCTTACGAACGAGCGCGCCCAGTCGGTGCTGGCCTGTTTGAAGGCGTTCAACAGAAAACAGCGGTTCCACTGAAACATTTTCAGAGGCTCCTGGGGCATATGGCATCCTCGGCGGTGGCCACCCCGCTCGGGGTGATGCATATGAGGCCGCTTCAGCACTGGCTCCAGACTCGAGTCCCAAGACGGGCATGGTGCCACGGGACACACCGCGTGGCCATTACGTCGGTCTGTCACCGTCTTTTCAGCCCTTGGACCGACCTCTCGTTTCCACGAGCAGGTGTTCCGCTAGAACTGGTCTCCAGGCGCATCGTGGTCACGACAGACGCCTCCAAAACGGGCTGGGGCGCTGTTGGCAACGGGCACGCAGCCGCCGGCCTCTAGACGGGTCCGCGGCTGCGTTGGCACATCAACTGCCTCGAGTTACTGGCAATTCTGCTCGCCCTGCGGAGGTTCCGGCCGTTGATCCAGGGCAAGCACGTGCTAGTTCGGACAGACAGCATGGCATTTGTAGCATATGTCAACCACCAAGGCGGTCTGCGCTCCCGCTGTATGTCATAACTCGCCCGCCGTCTCCTCCAACGGAGTTAGCAGCACCAAGTCGCTGCAAGCCACTCACATCCCGGGCAACCTCAACACTCCGGCGGATGCGCCGTAACAACAGGTTACCCTCAAGGGAGAGTGGAGACTCCACCTTCAGGTGGTCCAGCTGATTTGGAGTCGATTCAGTCAGGCACAGGTGCACCTGTTTGCCTCCCAAGAATCCTCCCACTGCCCGCTCAGGTACGCCCTCACCGAGGCCTTCCTCGGCATAGACGCGCTGGCACACAGCTGGTCCCCTGGCATTCGCAAATATGCGTTTTCCCCAGTGAGCCTGCTCGCACAGACCCTGTGCAAGGTCAGGGAGGACGAGGAGAAGGTCGTCCTGGTAAGCACCCTACTGGCCCGCCCAGACATGGTGCTCGGACCTCACGCTCCTTGTGACAGCTCCCCCCGGGCAAATTCCCCTGAGGAAGGCCCTTCTTTCTCAGGGAAGGGGCACCATCCGGCACCCGCGCCCAGACCTCTGGAATCTCCATGTCTGGCCCCTGGACGGGACGTGGTAGACACGTTCACTCAGGCTAGGGCTCCCTCTACGAGGCGCCTGTATGCCTTTAAGTGGTGTCTGTTCGCTAAGTGGTGTTCTTCCCATCAGGAAGACCCCCAGAGGTGCGCAGTCAGATCAGTGCTTTCCTTCCTGCAAGAGAGGTTGGAAGGGAGGCTGTCCCCTTCCACCTTGAAGGTGTACATTGCTGCCATAGCAGCACACCATGACGCAGTCGACGGTAAGTCCTTAGGGAAGCATGATCTGATCATCAGGTTCCTAAGAGGCGCCAGGAGGCTGAATCCCTCCAGGCCACGCCTTGTTCCCTCATCGGACCTCTGTAGTTTTTCAGGGTCTACAGAGAGCCCCCTTTGAGTTTTGCAGTCAGCGGGCTTAAGGCACTCTCCTTGAAGACTGCCCTCCTGACTGCGCTCACTTCCATCAAGAGGGTAGGTGACCTGCAAGCATTCTCTGTCAGCGAAACGTGCCTGGAGTTCGGTCCGTGCTATTCTCACGTGATCCTGAGACCCCCGACCGGGCTATGTGCCCAAGGTTCCCACCACTCCTTTTAGGGACCAGGTGGTGAACCTGCAAGCACTGCCCCAGGAGGAGGCAGACCCAGCCCTGTCGTTGCTGTGTCCAGTGTGCGCTTTACGCATCTATTTGGATCGCACGCAGAGCTTTAGAATCTCTGAGCAGCTCTTTGTCTGCTTTGGTGCACAGCAGAAAGGAAGCGCTGTCTCCAAGCAGAGGATCACCCACTGGCTCATTGACGCCATAACTATGGCATATCTCGCCCAAAACATGCCGCCCCCAGTAGGGCTACAAGCCCATTCTACCCGTGGTGTAGCGGCTTCTTGGGCCCTGGCCAGAGGTGCCTCTCTAACAGACATTTGCAGAGCAGCGGGCTGGGCAACACCCAACACCTTTGCAAGGTTCTACAACCTCCGGGTGGAACCGGTTTCATCCCAGGTAGTGGCACGCAACACAAGCAGATAAGCCCGGGATAGCCGGCCGGGTGTATCGCTTGCACATAGCGCCTTCCACCTCCTTTTGAGCTGAAGACGTGCGCTGTTAATTCCCAGTAGTGTTCACAAAAGTTGTTCCATGGTTGACTTCCTCCGAGCCCTGTGGCAGTCGAGTTTTCGGAGAGACTCGCTGCCGGCCCAGTACACGCGCTAACTAAGAGCCTGGTTCTGGGGTAGGTGCTCCGCATGTGGCGGTTCCCTGTAAGGCTAACCCCATGTGATCTATATCTTCCGCTAGTTCGTTTCCCTACTGGCAAACTGCGTCTTCCTTGGGCAGAGCCCCTCAGTCTCCATGCTGTAGTAACTCCTCCCCCATTGGGCAGGATCTACCTTGAAGGCTCTCCACATGGTTGGAAAGACCATGTGATGTATTCTTCCACTTAAATATCCCCCCCTCTCTTGGGGCGAGGTGTGGTCTCCGCGGTGTCCTCCCCTTGGGAGGGACACCCCCCGACTAGACCTGGCGGCCCAGTCAGATAATCCCCCTTCTTTTTTAGGGAGTGGAAAAAGAGAAGGGGAAAGAGGCCACGACTGCGTTAAGCCTGTCTCTATCTCTGGGTAGTCGACTTGTCCCCAAAAAGGGCCGTTTGACACTCATAACTGTGTTGGGGAAGGTTACGTGTCGACCTGGTGCGCTGGCTATGAGGCACACAGCAAGTCTGCCCACCACACACCGCCAGTTCACGTAACACAGTTCAGCCTTGTGGCGTTTTGTATAGGGACCCCTAGTGTCACTACATCGACACCAACGTCGAGTGAGTGACAGATAGGGAACGTCATGGTTACTGGTGTAACCTCCGTTCCCTGATGGAGGGAACGAGACGTTGGTCCCTCCTGCCACAACGCTGAACTACCCGCTGAAATAGCCGGACCTTATATCGGCTCCTCAGCATAAAACCTGAATGAGTGGTTGCATACCAGCTCCTTTTATACCCGTATGTTCGGGGGAGTGGCATGCAAATACCACTCGCCAATTTTCATTGGCCTTTTATCAAAGACCAGAGGTGTCTCGGGCTCCCAAGAGTGACCCCTAGAGTCACTACATCGACACCAACGTCTCATTCCCTCCATCAGGGAACGGAGGTTACACCAGTAACCATGACGTTTTGCACTATTGGTCTGAGTATAATTCGGTTGTCCGCATTGCTGATGGCTCCGCGCACAGTATGTGTGACGTAAATTTCATCATTAGCCTGTCCATACGGCCTGACCATGCGCCTCCCAGATTTTCTCGACCCGTAGACACAGTCATTGTCTGTACTTAAAAGAGTTTCACAAAGCAGTCATAGTACGCATGTGTCGAATACGTCCATCTGCACTCAGATGCGTTAATATGATTACAAAGTAATTAGGTACTGTAATCTAAATGCTTTAAGCCAAAAAGTAGAGTGACAAATTACATTACATAAATTCTTGTAATGAGATTACAATTACTTTCATATAAGGTAATTACTTTTAAGTTCATTACTTGGGTTACACATATATCTAAAATAATGTTATTCATGTATATGAATGATATGATTTATATTCATGTATATGAAGTTCATACTGTATATATGTCTGTGTTTCTGAGATAGCTGAGGGGTGTGCAACAATGAACAAGGAGTAAATTTAAACATTATTTTGAATTCGTAGAGAGAGTGTAACTTAAAAAGAAAGAAAGTAACAACAGTAAATTAATTAGTAATCTGATTGCCTTGCAATGAAGAAATCAGAGAAGTATTCTTATTACAATAATAGAGAAGTAATTAGTAATTTGCAGTGGATTACTTTTTTGAGTAACTTACTGCTACTAACTGACATTATTTATCTGGCACAAAAATGAATCTAAAGATCTCAACCAGGGATTTTTTACACAGATTGTTAGGCTACATCTACATTAATTCGGATACATTTGAAAAGGGCATTTTCGGGGCCCGGGTAACTCAGCGAGTATTGATGCTGACTACCACCCCTGGAGTCGCGAGTCGAATCCAGGATGTGCTGAGTGACAGGTCTCCTAAGCAAGCAAATTGGCCCGGTTGCTAGGGAGGGTAGAGTCACATGGGGTAAACTCCTCGTGGTCACGATTAGTAGTTCTCGCTCTCAGCGGGGCATATGGTAACTTGTGCGTGGATCACGGAGAATAGCATGAGCCTCCACATGCTGTGAGTCTCCCTGCAGTGTCATACACAGCAAGCCATGTGATAAGATGCACGGATTGACTGTCTCAGAAGCGGAGGCAACTAAGACTTGTCCTCCGCCACCCGGATTGAGGTAACCGCGCCACCATGAGGACCTAGTAAGTAGTGGGAATTGGGCATGCCAAATTGGGGATAAAAGGGATAAAAATAAAAATAAAAAAAGGGCCGTTTTTGTTTTTAAAACACTCTCCGTCCACACTGCCGTTTTCAAGTGTTTTCCAAAAGTTGCTCGTCCACACTGAAATGTGCGCATGTGAAAAATCGCTGTTGCATGTACGGTCTGAAACGCAGTTGTCAGACACCAATTCTGAATAAAATTCCTGTCACTTTTCAAGGAATGCGATGTGAATGTTGTACACAGTAACATTTGTCAAGGTGAATATCAGGCACAACAGCACTGCTATAACACAGGCCGCCATCTTGATTGTTTTGGTTGAATGGATCACATGACTGAGGTGGCACATGACAACATATACATCTTAGCTTTCAGAAATATCCATTTTCCCAGTCCACACTAAAACGTGAAGACGGTGTTTTCAAATTTATCCTCTTGGAAGAACGTTTTCAAAAAGCTCAGTTTTCGCTGACAAAAATGCCGTCTCAGTGTGGATGGAAGGCCAAAATGTAAATAAAAAGATGCCTTTTCAAACTAAAATGTATTAGTGTGGATGTGGCCTTAGTGTCCCTCAGTTGTATTTGTAGTTAATTTCATTTCCATAACTTCCAACACAACCAACAATTTTGCCATTTTTAAAGTAGTTTTCAAAGGTTTTTGAACCTGGTTACCAAGAAGACAAAAGTGTCAGTGAGCAGCATGCTTGACATGAAAGAGGAGACATCTATTGTGTGAAGAAAACAACAAGAAATTAAATATCAATTGTGAACAGAATATTTTTGTTGTTTCAACAAGCTGTACCTTTATAAAAAATATGCAATAAGTGAAAATATTTTTACATTTTGTGTATTTAGGATACATAAAATGCTAGCTATGAAATTTAAGAAATGCATTAAAAAAAATTTATGTAATTTCCATCATAGAATGTTAACAAATAATACATCATTTGAGATGTGGTTTAAATGACTTTTTTTTTTAATTAAATAAAAGACGAAAATTATCGAATTTCATGTGATGCATATACTGGTGGACAATGTAAGTTGATAAATCAACTAGAGTTTGCAAAGTGTGTTTTAAAGGAGTTTGTTTTCTAAAAAGTCCAAAAACACTTTTATATGCATCAGCTATCTTGTCAGCTATATCTCGTCATCAGATGAATGTGTGAAAAAGGGGCATAGAGAAGTGCACAGCAGCATTAGCAGTTGTCCCATCACATGTGAAAAGACACATAATTGCCTTTTTAAGTTACCATAATATGGTGACAGCAGCAATTAGCAGCCAGAGGAAGCACTGGCCACTGAACGGAGCTCTCTCTTTCAGCATGTCCCTGAGAATGGCTGTTTTCTCCTGCAGGTGTCTGCAGGTGTCCGCTGACTGAAACACCTCCTCACATCACCTGAAAAATAAACTAGAACTTTGCACTGGTGTTGAGTGCTGTCCGTTGTAAGATGCAGCTAGGTGCTTCCTGACATAAATTCTCCAAGTGCCAAGAACATAATCAGCACATCAAATCTTCGGCTGTGTATTCCTGACACGTTTAACTGTGGTTTAGTGTTATAATGCTGCACTGAATGTCAGCTTAGCCATTATTGCTCACCAGGCAATAGCGATATTCCGGGAAATGTCACGGGTTATGTCGGGACTCTGACGAGGGGTTAATAAGACCATACTGTCATCTGGTGCAGGTATACACAACGTGCCATGAATTAAATTCCGACAGCTTTGCCGTCGATATTATATTCACCATTTTCAGAATGTCACAAAGTAATTGTGGGAATTTCTGCAAGTTCCTTCATTTTTTGACTCCCACTAAGAGAATGTGGAACAAGTTTTTGCAAGTTTGTTTGAGCAAAATACACTCATTGGCAGGCCCATATGGCATCTACATCTATTTCTGCAGATACGGGATGACAAATCTTTTTACAAATCTCTCGCCTCTCACGAGTTTGTTTATTAACTACACCAGAAAAAAAATGAATAATAATGATGTTATGTTGTGTTATACTGTTTATACATATATATACAGGTGCATCTCAATAAATTAGAATGTCGTGGAAAAGTTCATTTATTTCAGTAATTCAACTCAAATTGTGAAACTCGTGTATTAAATAAATTCAATGCACACAGACTGAAGTAGTTTAAGTCTTTGGTTCTCTTAATTGTGATGATTTTGGCTCACATTTAACAAAAACCCACCAATTCACTATCTCAAAAAATTAGAATACATCATAAGACCAATAAAAAAAACATTTTTAGTGAATTGTTGGCCTTCTGGAAAGTATGTTCATTTACTGTATATGTACTCAATACTTGGTAGGGGCTTCTTTTGTTTTAATTACTGCCTCAATTCGGCGTGGCATGGAGGTGATCAGTTTGTGGCACTGCTGAGGTGGTATGGAAGCCCAGGTTTCTTTGACAGTGGCCTTCAGCTCATCTGCATTTTTTGGTCTCTTGTTTCTCATTTTCCTCTTGACAATACCCCATAGATTCTCTATGGGGTTCAGGTCTGGTGAGTTTGCTGGCCAGTCAAGCACACCAACACCATGGTCATTTAACCAACTTTTGGTGCTTTTGGCAGTGTGGGCAGGTGCCAAATCCTGCTGGAAAATGAAATCAGCATCTTTAAAAAGCTGGTCAGCAGAAGGAAGCATGAAGTGCTCCAAAATTTCTTGGTAAACGGGTGCAGTGACTTTGGTTTTCAAAAAACACAATGGACCAACACCAGCAGATGACATTGCACCCCAAATCATCACAGACTGTGGAAACTTAACACTGGACTTCAAGCAACTTGGGCTATGAGCTTCTCCACCCTTCCTCCAGACTCTAGGACCTTGGTTTCCAAATGAAATACAAAACTTGCTCTCATCTGAAAAGAGGACTTTGGACGACTGGGCAACAGTCCAGTTCTTCTTCTCCTTAGCCCAGGTAAGACGCCTCTGACGTTGTCTGTGGTTCAGGAGTGGCTTAACAAGAGGAATACGACAACTGTAGCCAAATTCCTTGACATGTGTGTGTGTGGTGGCTCTTGATGCCTTGACCCCAGCCTCAGTCCATTCCTTGTGAAGTTCACCCAAATTCTTGAATCGATTTTGCAATCATAAGGCTGCGGTTCTCTCGGTTGGTTGTGCATCTTTTTCTTCCACACTTTTTCCTTCCACTCAACTTTCTGTTAACATGCTTGGATACAGCACTCTGTGAACAGCCAGCTTCTTTGGCAATGAATGTTTGTGGCTTACCCTCCTTGTGAAGGGTGTCAATTATTGTCTTCTGGACAACTGTCAGATCAGCAGTCTTCCCCATGATTGTGTAGCCTAGTGAACCAAACTGAGAGACTTTGCAGGTGTTTTGAGTTGATTAGCTGATTGGCATGTCACCATATTCTAATTTTTTGAGATAGTGAATTGGTGGGTTTTTGTTAAATGTGAGCCAAAATCATCACAATTAAAAGAACCAAAGACTTAAACTACTTCAGTCTGTGTGCATTGAATTTATTTAATACACGAGTTTCACAATTTGAGTTGAATTACTGAAATAAATGAACTTTTCCACGACATTCTAATTTATTGAGATGCACCTGTATATATATAGTGCATTTGAACAGCGGTGAAACACTTTCTTATGATGTTTTACATTCATACGAGCAGACAGAGAAGTTTGAAGTAAGTTTGAACAGAAGAAATAGAAATAAACCTTGTGTAAATTATCAGCTTTACGCTAAGCTAAAATGCTATTTCTAGCCATTTTACATGCACGTTACTAGGCACGATCATATTTTTTATCAAGAAAATTCACATTGGATCATAATTTCTTTTTTTCTAGTAAGACCTTTGATATTAGGGCAAAAATCATATATCTAAAAATCCTTAAAACAAGATAAATTTGATTTATCTTGATTTAGAAACAACACTGCATAAGATATTTAGGTTTTTCAGAGAATTTATTTTTACATGGCAGAGTTTTTATAGTCAAAACAAGTGAAAAAAATCTACCAGTGCTGAAGAAGTAATCCAAAGTATTTATAATACGTTACTGATATATATATATATACACACTGGCAGCCAAAAAGTTTGAAATAATGTACAGATTTTGCTCTTATGGAAAGAAGTTGGTACTTTTATTCACCAAAGTGGCATTCAACTGATCACAATGTATAGTCAGGACATTAATAACATGAAAAATTACTATTACAATTTGAAAAAAATGTTCAGAACTTTTTAAACTCCTTCAATGAGTTCTCATCAAAAAATCCTCCACGTGCAGCAATGACAGCTTTGCAGATCCTTGGCATTCTAGCTGTCAGTTTGTCCAGATACTCAGGTGACATTTCACCCCACATTTCCTGTAGCACTTGCCATAGATGTGACTGTCTTGTCGCGCACTTCTCACGCACCTTACAGTCTAGCTGATACCACAAAATCTCAATGGGGTTAAAATACATAACACTCTTTTCCAATTATCTGTTGTCCAATGTCTGTGTTTCTTTGCCCACTCTAACTTTTCTTTTTGTTTTTCTGTTTAAAAAGTAGCTTTTTCTTTGCAATTCTTCCCATAAGGCCTGCACCCTTGAGTTGTCTCTTCACTGTTGTACATGAAACTGGTGTTGAGCGGGTAGAATTCAATGAAGCTGTCAGCTGAGGACATGTGAGGCGTCTATTTCTCAAACTAGAGACTCTGATGTACTTATCCTCTTGTTTAGTTATATCTGGGCCTTCCACATCTCTTTCTGTCCTTGTTAGAGCCAGTTGTCTTTTGTCATTGAAGACTGTAGTGTACATCTTTGTATGAAATCTTCAGTTTTTTTGGCAATTTCAAGCATTGTATGGCCTTCATTCCTCAAAACAATGATTGACTGATGAGTTTCTAGAGAAATCTGTTTCTTTTTTGCCATTTTTGACCTAATATTGACCTTAAGACATGCCAGTCTATTGCATACTGTGGCAACTCAAAAACAAACACAAAGACAATGTTAAGCTTTATTTAATGAACCAAATAACTTTCAGCAGTGTTTGATAAAATGGCAAGTGATTTTCTAGAACCAAATTAGCAATTTAGCATGATTACTCAAGGATAAGGTGTTGGAGTGATGGCTGCTGGAAATGGGACCTGTCTAGATTTGATCAAAAATTACTTTTTTCAAATAGTGATGGTGCTGTTTTTTACATCAGTAATGTCCTGACTATACTTTGTGATCAGTTGAATGCCACTTTGGTGAATTAAAGTACCAATATCTTTTCGAAACAGCAAAATCTGTACATTATTCCAAACGTTTGGCCACCAGTGTGTGTGTGTGTATATATATATATATATATATATATATATATATATATATATATATATATATATATTAGGGCTGCAATGGTACACAAAGTTCACAGTTTGGTACGTACCTTGGTTTTGGGGTCACGGTTTGGTACGGTTTCGGTATAGCAGGAAACAAAGAACCTTTATTTAGATTATTTATTTTGAAAACATAGTGGCTGATAGGCAACAATTCTTATTGTGAAGTGCAATTAAAATAACTGTAACAAAATCAAGACATTAGAAGTGCAGATTTCTATGTCTTTAGCCTTTCAGCTCACCACTTGTACTTATCACTCAATTTTCAATTTTCAATTTTTTTTTCAGGAAAATCAGAATATCCACATGTAATAAGTTTAAAAATGGGAAAGGAGGAGGCGGGAACCGGCTGAACGGTCAAAATAATATTTAATGAAACAAAAAGACACACAACACAAACGCACACATGGCAGCTGCGTGTGGCTCTCTCTCTGTCAAACTGCCGCATCCCACTGCACTCATCCCTCTCCTCAGCTGATTAGCCTGATTGGGGGCTGGGCGTGCCTAGTCATAGATCTGTTAACATTCACAAAGTCCCCTGCTGGAAAATTATAGAGCGTGCTTGTTTATATAGAGTGGGCACTAGAGAACTGCTGAAATGTGTTCTTGTAGGAACTTTATAACGGGGCTCAAGCACGTTAAACAGATGTTTAAATCCTTTGTTCTCAACGACTGAGTATGGTCGCATATCTGCAGCAATAAATTCTCCTATGGCGTTCGTTATCACTTTAGCTCTGTCTGAGCTTGCAGTGAGAGGCTGCTTGAATGCCATGGCGTTCTCAACCAACTTCTTGAGGTATCACCCTGGGATACTTTTTAAACAGTATTGAAGGAGTTCCCATCAATATGCTGGGCACTTATCGGCTGCTTTTCTTTATTATTTGGTCCAAGTCATCAATTTCAAAAACTTTTTTTTTTTTAATTACATTTTGGTTTTATAATGAAATAAATTAATATGGTGGCACAATTATATTTTTGTCTACAAAACTAATTTCAAACATTTAAGCATACGCCTTCAGATCAAAAGATTTTTAAGATCATGAGAAACATTTCAGTCAAGTGTTTCAAAACTTTTGACTGGTAGCATATATACAATTGTCTAAGTCTTGTTTTCAGATAAATCTAAATTTAGTGAGCTTTTGCTTACATCAAGAAACACTATTTGCCAAGGGGCTAAGAAAAATAAACTAGATTTAAACGGAAAACAAGTTTTTTTCCCCAAAAGTCAGCACAGAAAATGCTGAAAAAAGTCTGTGTATTCCATCTGTTGTTTCAAAGCAGTGAATGTGCATAATTACGATTCATGCCATTGAAAACCAGCTAACTGATCTGCTGCCAAACAGGACAGAATGACATCACAATTGTGTGGTTCATTAGCATCCAACATCAGATTGGACTCAATTCTGTCAACCTGGCAAACAACAAAGGCACACGGCTACTGATTATGTCATTTTGAAACATAATCTGAGCGAAGTGTCAACCATCCCGATTTCAAATAGATTGCATTATTTATGCCTATTTCTCAACAATGATTCCATGCCACTAGGAAATAGAAAAATTGCATTACTACTTTTCAAGCAAGATAAAGATTTACAAGCCTTTCTGCACTATTTCAAGCCCCTTTCTTGACTTCTATTGACAGTTGAGTGGTTTAGTGGTTAAAATGCAAATCACTGTCAGTGGGTGAATGCCTCTTTTTACCCAATGTACATTGTTGTTACGCACAGAAAACATATTAGATTATCAGTGATAAATGACATAAATTTCCGTCTGTTCCTCACACAAACTATCGTATAGCTTTAGAAGAATTGGAATATAGCGTACTAGTTGCATTATACCACTTCGAAGGTGCTTTTATGTGGCTTTTTTGTCCTGACAGGAGCCTGATAGACTATAAACTGTTGTATGAAAAACAGTTGCATATAGATTAAGAAAAATTATCTTTATGTGTTCCACAGAAGAAGAAAAAAACTGCATACATGTTTAGAATGGCATGAGGGACATAAAATGCTGTTTATTATGCCAAATAGTCTATATAATCGATATGCCAAATAATAATGTATTCCTAAACGGCTTCTTCTAACAACAGTTTTGAGATTTTAATTATAAGTTTGGTGAGTGTGTGTCTCAGGCAGGAAGTAGATGGTATTTTATCACTCTGCTGAGACAGTTGAAGGTTAGTCAGAGAGAGAAGAGGACCAGTCGACATTTTTCTGATTATTAAAAGGTGCCAAGATGGAGCCAGGCTGTCTTGGGGGAGAAAAATATATTAGACTTAATCCATCTCAATCTGAATGAAAATTTCACTTGTCTGCGCACAATGGAAATCTGACACATTCTTGGAAACCTTGCCTGCGGGTCTTTGGGGCGAGACACAATTAAGAATCCATATCCTGTCCGAAAAATTATAATTCAGTTTGCTTTCACGTTCAGATCCAATTGTGCATATCTTTACACAGGGAATTACAAAATACTAAAATCTCCTTGGGGACTCCTCGTAAACGTCTCTATATCCAGTTAGTCGATCGTTCGCTATTCATTAGCATTTTTTGTGCTGAAGAAAAAGCAGAATAATGTCTTTGCATTTTATGTTGTTGAGGTTTTAGCATATCTACTCTGTTTTCTCTGCACAGATTTCACTGTCGTGAGCTGCCTGACAATGGTAGAACACAACAGACTAATTACTGTAGACATGAAGCTCATTAGACACAACTCTATTGTCCCAGTGCTGCTATAGAAGTCTTTACACCATCAAAAGGTTAAGAACGAAAGCAGTCTTGTCCTGACTGTAATTTACTTCTCACTAATAGAGGACACTGAAACAAGGGACGTGAATTGTATTCTCCAGTGGCACGCCCATAAATCTGTATTTACTGAAAGAATAAATAGAACAAACCTCAGCTGATTGTTAGTGATTGATTTTGTTCTGTACTACAGAAGTTAAATAATCAAACTGAGACTGAAGCACAGTGCAGTCAGTCACCCAGATGCCTGTGTGCTAAATGTGTTGTAGTGAGTCAGCAAGGGCATTGTAATTAAAAGAACAAACTTTTGTTCTGTGAGATTTTCTGCACAAGATATTCCCTTGAATAATTCTTCATGAGCACAGTCAGGACAGAGGACAATCAGGGCTGACAGATGGTGGTAGATGTTACCTACAGAAGACTGATTTAGGGTGGCAAAACACTTTAGTTGAGACAGAGCTGTGTGTGTATATCATAATACACTGCCAAAAAGACTGACGGCTCTGTTTAGCACTCCCACTCTCAGACACAGTGGTGCGAGTGTGATAACGGTTTGATGGTTATCTGTGACCTGCAGAGCACTTCATCGGGAGATTCTTTGAAGAGACCAAGATACTGGGTCCTCACACGAGGTGGAGAAACCACTCTGGACGGATCCGATTACCTGCGGTTGAGTAATCCAAACATCACAGCATGCTAAATAAAGCCCCAAGAATCAAGTGTATAGAGGACACTAACCCCATCACCTGCTGGAAGAGAGATGAGAGCTTTCTTTGTGTCCATATGAAAACTCTTTAACACTGCAGCATTTATGACTTGTTGGGATCTATTTTATCACAGTGCAAAAAGTGATATTCATAAATTAATGTTTACACTGGTGATTTCACAATTGCTAGGGTGTTGTAAGTGGTTGCCAGGGCATTGCAATATGGTTGCTTATGTGTTGCTAGGTTGTTATGGGTGGTTGCTAAGGCATCGTGAGTGGTTTATAGCATGTTTTGAGCTACTGTATGTGGTTGTCAGTGTTGGAGAGTGTTTAACTTAAAGTAGTGACACTACTAACTTTTCAGGTAGCGTGACAATAGTTCAGAATAGTGAAACTTTTCCAGTAACGAGCTTTATTTTCCAATAAGTAGCGCTGTAGCATTTCAAAGCTCTGCATTTGTCACATTGTATTGAGAACTCAGAAATGGAGCAGAGGGAGTAGTCATACACCCTTACTTAAAGGATTAGTTCACCCAAAATTCTCTCATCATCACCTAAAAATGTTCACCTCCGGCCAGCTGTTGCACCTTGACGAAGGTGGATTTCAAGCTGCCTCTCGCGTGACTTAGGTGGGTAAGCCTAAGCGCGGAAGCGCAGTGTTGTTTACAACAGAGGAGCATAGGTAATCATACATAAATGCCTCATTCGGCTGGTTTGGATAAGTCAACTGCGGCGAGATCATGGAACAGTCAATAAGGAGAGCTGTTTGAATATGTTTTAATGCAAGTGAATGGAGGAGATGCCTCAGACCGATCTCCTTACTAAGACCACTGCATAAACTACTCTTGTATGGAAACAATATCGCAGTCCATAGGAACAGCTGCTAATAAGGTATCTATGTATGAATATCTATGCAGAGAAGGCTTTTACGCTTAGGTCATGCGAGAGGCAGTTTGAACTCCACCCTCATCAACGTACAAACCTCAAGCTGGCTGGAAGCGAAGTAATTAAATATCAATCTATTTCTTAACCACACACCTGGTGTTTCACTGGAGTTGTATGGATTACTTTTATGATGGCTATACGTGCTTTTTGGAGCTTAAAAATTTGCCACCATTTAATTTGCATTTTATGGACCTACAGAGCTGAAATATTCTGATGACTTCAACCTAAGTGAATGTAAACTTCTGACTTCAACTGTAAGTATAAATGTATGGTCGATTTAATGTTGACGCTCTATTTGTTTAACCCTTATGGTTGCACTATCGTAATTTTGTAGTAAACATGACTGTAGTTACCATGGTTAATTTTCTGGTTATTATGGTTCTACTTCAAATACAATGGTTAAAATATGGTTCTTGTAGTACAGCCATGGTTAATTTCCATAAGGGAATGTCACCCTAATTAAATATATTACTATCAGGTGATATTATTGAGCTCTGCAATCAAACCTCAATCGATTGCAGAATAAAATAATTCAAGTTGATTGTTATATATCTAAAATTATTTTCTCCTTAAAATATTTTTGATGTAGTTAGTTACTCTTTGTTAGTAGCTTGTAGTGTATTGTAGCTAACTACTTTTTTTTTTACAAGAGTAGCTTGACTACTTTAATGAGTAGCTTGTATCTTGGGAAGTTATAGTTTCAAAGTAGCTTTCCCAATACAGGTGGTTGCTATGGTGCTCTTAAAGGGAGACCAAAAAATTAACTATCATCATTTACTCAGCCTCATGTTATTCCAAATCTGTATGACTTTCTTTTTTTCCTTTGGAACACAATAAAAGTGAATGGTGACTGACTGTGTTCCACAGAAGAAATCATGTGGATTTTGAACAATATGTTGCACTACTTTAATTACTGGCATTTATTGAAACTGAATCTATTTAGAATTATGTTAGATAATTTGTGGTGATTAGAAGGTAGTGAGGTACCACTGTGGCCTAACTTGAGGATCTTGTGGTGAGTTGATAAAGTGTATCTTTGCTGTAGAGTTGGTCTAATTACTCAATGAGCCAATCTGATGTAGAAAGCGTGTTCGCTGTGCACAGAGAGCAGATGTCACTCCTGATCCCATTCTTTGCCACTTTCACATTTCCCATTCTTTGCCATCTGCCCCAGAAGAGTCAATATTTATCCAACTGGGACAGAGAGAGAGAGAGAGACTCGACTTCAATGTTTAAATTAAGACTAGCTTTTGCCTTTTACGAGACGTGATGCAAATGAACAGCCTACAAAGGAGAGCAAAAGCTTAGACGCTCCGCAACGGGGAAAATGCTAATCAACACATCTCTGACGCTGAATTCTAATGTAGGGAGAGGTGCTGCATCTTAACGCAACATCTCACAGAGTTGGTGCAGCTAAATTGGTCACCTGGTTCATGGTGAAATGACTCATCGTGTGAATCATGAGCCTACTGAGACACTTCGACCAGCAAACACACATGCAGCACAGTCATCGCGCTCTGGAAAGTTCATAGAAATCGATTTACAGAGGATATTTTTAACCACATGAACACACGTCTGTCACAGAGTTAGCTATCTCAATTATTCTGCCATGTCACTCAAGTTTTGTCAACTTCAAATGTACTTTGTTCTAAACTGTTTTTCCAAGTGTTAGTCTTCCAGAAATGGCAATTATGCAGGCCACTGTTTTCAAACAGGTTTCCTGAATGTTCACCGTGTCTACCATAGGTTGTACAAACGGATAGTCCCACCCAACAATCACACCATTGGTTGAATCACAGTATACACTTTTCGGGGAATCAGCCTACAAATGGCTTACTAATGGTCAACATGGTCTTAGAGAATCATATTACTATCCCTAAATTTGCAAAATTATTTTTATGTGGCAGTTTCCTGGAGGCATTACAACAATGACTTTTATTCACTTTTACACAAATCAGGAGTAAAACTGAAAATTAGCAGTTTATAATGCATACTTTTTGCCCTATTCCTCACACAATGCTATTTTATGACATCAAAACACTTTTGCTGTAGTGCAATGATCAAACTGGTACGAGTCCTAATAAGCAACTCAACGCGTGAGTCAAAATGTCATAAAGGCATTAAATGGCATGGCTGCTTCAGCAGTTATGTTTTTCATGACACATTAGCTTTTTCTGAAATTATCAGTTATGATTAGGTTTTCAATACAGCATTAACCCTAAAAGTTTCATCTCTTTAAGAAAAAATTTAAGTCACTTTAAGTGCCACATTGTACTTTGGAATTGGCGCGAAACGTGTTAGGAACCACAAAATATAAGTTTTTCAAAAATGTCACCACAGTCACATTATTTTCATGAGATCTGGCTGCTTATAGTTGACTCAAGCTGGCATAGGAGAGAGTATTTCTCAAAAAAATTACACCCTGAATGGGTCATGTCCCCCTCCAATGGCTTCATAACATGCTCAGAAGGGTTGCAAAGCCTGATGAGATGTCATAATCCTACTGATTCAATGGTGTTGGAGTCTGGCCTGCTCCTAAACATACAGGTCAGGAAAAATAGCTAGATTTGTGCAGAGAACATATGGCAACCCCATAGTCCTGTTGGCTGTCTAATTTATCTGTGCAGAAGGGAGCACATGTATACATTACAGCATTGGAGTCTGGCCTGCCCCTAAACATATAGGTCAGGAAAAATAGCTAGATTTGTGCAGAGAACATATGGCAACCCCATAGTCCTGCTGGCTGTCTCCTCAGCCATGCTATTTTGGTGATCCATAATTGATCTGTGCAGTAGGGAACACATGTATATGTTACACGGCATCATTCACTTGTGTGGAGAGTCACCACACTCAGCTTATCTGGGACACATGTCTCGGCAGACAACCAAAAGAGAAAGCCTCATGTTCAACATGCAGAGAAATTGAAAATAAAATGGCCCTTTTTTTAAACCTTTTCTTTGGCGTTTAGGACCCCTTGGGGAGAAGTTTTGAAACGTTAATTGAAATTTCATAGCCACCATTTTTTATCCAAAAATGAAAATTCTGTCATGATTTAATCAGCCTCATGGTGTTTCAGAGCGTTCAATGAAAAATGGCTTCAGGAGACATGGAGTATAGCATATAAATCATCTGAACTACCTTATGGCTCTTTAATAGAGTGCAACAGTCCAGTTCCGAAAGTAAAAATCCCATGAATTTTTTTCCATGGATGAACTGATTTTCAATTATAACTTATAAACTAGGGCTGCAACTAATGATTATTTTGATAATCGACTAATCGAACTATTATTAGAATGATTGTTAGACTATTCAGGCAATTATTGCAATGATTAATCATTAGCTCTTAACTGACTATTCAGCTTGTGCCTTGACTTAAACGGTTGTATTAAACGTGCTTACTAACAATAAAGAGGACAAAATCATCTTTTAAAAATACCTCTAAATGATATTCACTGAATTAAAGAAAAAAAAATACTTTTTATTAAGTTTAATTCAGTAAAAAAAAAAAAAAAAACACTGTTATCAAGTGTTTTGTCTTGTTTTCCATTTACAAATATCTAAAAAAAACAAGAAGCATTTACTTGAGAATCAACATATAAGATATTTAGATTTAGGTGGCCAAAAGTTTGGAATAATGTACAGATTTTGCTCTTATGGAAAGAAATTGGTACTTTTATTCACCAAAGTGGCATTCACAATGTATAGTCAGGACATTAATAATGAGAACTACTTCAAAGAAATTCTCATCAAAAAATCCTCCATGTGCAGCAATGACAGCTTTGCAGATCCTTGGCATTCTATCTGTCAGTTTGTCCAGACACTCAGGTGACATTTCACCCCACGTTTCCTGTAGCACTTGCTATGGCTGTCTTATCAAGCACTTCTCACGCACTTCACAGTCTAGCTGATCCCACAGAAGCTCAATGGGGTTAAGATCCATAACACTCTTTTCCAATTATCTGGTGTCCAATGTCTGTGTTGCTTTGCCCAGTCTAACCTTTTCTTTTTGTTTTTCTGTTTTAAAAGTGGCTTTTTCTTTGCAATTCTTCCCATAAGGCCTGCACCCCTGAGTCTTCTCTTTACTGTTGTACATGAAACTGGTGTTGAGCGGGTAGAATTCAATGAAGCTGTCAGCTGAGGACATGTAAGGCGTCTGTTTCTCAAACTAGAGACTCTGATGTACTTATCCTCTTGTTTAGTTGTACATCTGGTCTTCCACATCTCTTTCTGTCCTTGTTAGAGTCAGTTGTCCTTTGTCTTTGAAGACTGTAGTGTACACCTTTGTATGAAATCTTCAGTTTTTTGGCAAATTCAAGCATTGTATAGCCTAAATTCCTCAAAACAATGATTGACTGACGAGTTTCTAGAGAAAGCTGTTTCTTTGTTGCCATTTTTGACCTAATATTGACTTTAAGACATGCCAGTCTATTGCATACTGTGGCAACTCAAAAACAAACACAAAGACAATGTTAAGCTTCATTTAATGAACCAAATAGCTTTCAACTGTTTTTGATATAAAGTGATTTTCTAGTACCAAATTAGCAATTTAGCATGATTACTCAAGGATAAGGTGTTGGAGTGATGGCTGCTGGAAATGGGGCCTGTCTAGATTTGATCAAAAATTACTTTTTTCAAATAGTGATGGTGCTGTTTTTTACATCAGTAATGTCCTGACTATACTTTGTGATCAGTTGAATGCCACTTTGGTGAATTAAAGTACCAATTTCCTTCCAAAATAGCAAAATCTGTACGTTATTCCAAACTTTTGGCCGCCAGTGGATATAAGTGTATTTTGTATATAAGTGTATTTTTTCACTTGTTTATACTTATTTCAGTGCAGTAAAGACAAAATCTACTTACATTCAAGATATATTCTCTGAAAGCAAGCTTAAATATCTTATATGCTGCTTCTCAGGAATATGAGAACTGCTAGAATATGTAAACTGCATTGTTTCTATACTTATGATCAACAACCTAAAATCAATGTTTTATATATTTCCATAGTTTTATATCCAATTATGTAATTTGCAATGCTTCCTGGTATTGTAGTTTGTGTCTTCGTGACAGACGGTATGTACACAGTGTTGTACCTTTGTCTTTATGTCGATTTTCAAATACTTTGTTGCTTCAAAACTAAGTTTGTAATGTTGAATGATTCACCTCAGAGCTGGTTTGTTTGGTTCATGGCTTAGAACTCTTTTATGAAGGATTTTATTAAAAGTCTATGGAAGAAATGAATGGGGAAAATACTTGCAGAATCCAGGTGGCTGAAAAAGTAGGTGGGCACTGTTGCGCTCTATAGTGCTTAAATGTTATTTTTTCGAGCTCAACAGCGTCTGTCGCCTTGAACTTTTGTTGTAAGCAAAAAAGCACTGTAAACATTCTGCTAAACATCTCCTTTTGTTTTCCACAGAAGAAGGTCTTAAGGATTCGGGACAACATAAGGGTGAGTCAATAATGACAGAATATTCAGTTTGAACTATTCCTTGTAAGAATAAACCTAAAGCATAAATGTAACACTGTGCTATGACATGTCAAATCATATTCACATTTAGAACAGAGAATGTATTCTTCTCAGAGCAGAGGGCACATCAAAGCAAGTCTGTGTTTTAGATGTTTTGAGAGGTCTTTATGTCTTCAAGAGGCGAAATGGCTTTGAGGCAGTGAGTTCAATCATTACACAACAAAGTCATATACATTTGCAAGTCAATCAAATTTGCAAAACTCTTTTTTTAACAAACATTTACATGAGAATGTTGTGCTTTAGGAGATATAAGCTGCAGAACTCCGCTTGAAGAGAAGTTTTGCCCTATTGGTAAAAATACGGTCTCACCTACAAAAGAAACTCAGAAGCCCCAAACAAGAAAATGACCTTCAAAGAAAAACCCTTTCAAAGAATATATCAAGCCCATGACAAAAGATTTGCAAATCTAAACAAGATTTTACCTTTTCTGAAGAAAATGTAAGTTGCGCGTGCCCATGCAAAACTCGCTACCACAATGCGAGGTTGATTAATGGCCCAAGTCAAAGGAGCCCACTCCCAAGTCTCCATTATATTCTGGTTTTGACATATGGATTGTGTCCCTCCTTTAATGTAAGTCTATGGAATATTATTTTTTATTTTATTTGGTTAATTTTATCATCTGGCAGGTGAAAATGTTAAGTTTGATCACTTAGAAACTAGTCACATGATTTGTGGTACAGTATCATTACCCAAAGACCCCTAGAACTCTAACCTTATGAATGAGCAATAGTAAATGTGATGCTTGCCCTAGCGAACCACTAAATATTACTTTAAGAATAATTTGTTTCTAATTTAGAATAAGGGCAGCATCTGTCTTTTTTAAAACAGGAGTATTACTTGCAGAGGACTTTCGGTTGCTTGTGGATGTTCAGTTCTCTTGCGGTTTGATTTTTTTCTCTTTACATATTTAATGCATGCCAAACAACACTGACTCATTCTGACTGTACTCTACTCTACCAGTAGTATTGTTTCTAGGGCTTCTCATGGCTGTGTTCCACTAAAACTTTGGACTGAATGTACTTGAGCTGAAATCTAAGAGTCTCGTATTGTTTATTAATGCAAGTGCTGTATGGGCCACAGTCGAAACCTCTTATCTGCTTTTCTCTCTCCTATTCTGTCAAGCTGAAATCCACTTTATCTTAAGAGTGACAGTGCTAATTCTTTTTTTAATTCCGCATGCAACTCATGAAATGGTTGGCTGAAGCATTTAAAATAATTAGAGGTGTTTGCTGAGGCAAACGTCACTCATACCCCGTTTACACCTGGTTTTAAGATGCATCTTGGGTGATCCAATCACATGTGATCAGGTGAGACTCATTACTGTTTGCACCTGGTCTCTCAAATGCGTCTCCTGTGACCACTTGTGATCTGATTTGGAGGGGAGGGACTCTGTTTCATGATGACATACATCAATCACTATGTCAGTGTGTTACTGCATGATAATGAACCACAACAACATCAGAAAAGACAAAGAAAGTGCAGAAAAAAATGGCACGCTATTTCTCCCAGATGCATCTGAAATTTAATCATAGCACAAAAGCAACATTTCGAGCAGAATTGTCCGTTATTTTAGTGGATTAGTAGTATTATCCTGAGCTGCAGATGTTCATGCTTCTTATAGTCAACTAGTCTTATCATCTCTACCTACAATGCTGTAGAAACCACACAGCAACCTCCTAGCAGCCACCTACAAATTCCTAGCAACCACATAGCTACGCCTAGCTGCCACCCACAAAACCCTAGCAACCGCAAAGCAACGCCCTAGCAGCCACCCACAACACCCTAGCAACCACATAGCAATGCCTTAGTAGCCACTCACAACACCCTAGCAACCTCATAGCAACACCATAGAAGCCACCCACAACTCCCAACCAACCGCATAGCAATGCCTTAACAGTCATCCACAACACCCTAGCAACTGCACTGCAACGCCCTAGCAGCCACCAAAGTGTTTCTAGCAAGTCAGTCCACTGTCGACCATCTTTGGAACGCTCTCTGGAGGCTATTTCCAGTCATGACAGTGCAGCTCCTATCTACTTGAATGGAGAAAGAACATAATCTCAAAAACGGTTGGTCAAGATTACATCAAAGAACAGATTTCAAATCAGTAGTAAAATCTGACAACACTGGTATCATTCATTTAGCTTCTTTACCACAGATTACACCAAAAAATGAAATTGTGTAGCTAATGCGCCTGCATGTTCTCGAACTAATTGACAGGCGATGTCTGTATCTAAAAGATGATTGGCTCTTTTACCTGTAAGGCGGGGCTTCCTTTATACATTTGTTGACCATTGGGCCTTCAAATTTCTCCCATTCATTTTAATAGAAGTGGCCCTTCTCTGCTAAATAGTCTCTGGCAGCCTTCCACAACACGCAAGCAACCACATAGTAACTCAGAACACCTTAGTATTGATGTATAATAATAACAATGCACTGACACCCACCCACTTAAGCATTGCTGTGATGAGTTTTGCACAGGTAAGCACCACTTATTCCTAGATCTTACTGCAAACGTGTGCCTAAATCACCTGCTCTCAGCTGTGTCCTCTTGCCCTATAAACACATGTAGACTGCAAGCATGACATATTGGGAAGCCCATAAAATTGTAAGCACGTCTTTTCATTGTGTGGCCGGCATTTATGGGCCATTAGCGACTGCAGGGCAGCACTGGCCTTTCTTAGCCTCGGTGATGAGGTTAACACTCTTCTAATGTGCAAATATCAGGGTTAGGACATCTAATCATGAATTAATGCCTGCCCCAACACCCTCAACAAGAATGACAATCTCTTCTGCATCCAATCTCACAAAGATATCTTCACTGTCATATGATAAATTGGGCCAGGCAGTTAATGTGATAAGTGAATAAACAGCATTGCTTAGCCCCAAAATAAGAAACAGTCTGATGATAATCGAATGTCACACTTGGCTTTACAAACATCCCTGTTCACATTCCAAGCACAAAAAGTGTGAAAATCCAGTGTGAAAGAGTTTATTTCTTAAACCTGAAGTGTGATATTTTTTTATTTTTTTTTGTTAAAATAAAAACATACATTTCTTATCCTTGCTTAATGTGCAGAGACAACTATAAGTTTACATTTGTAGGTTGATTTCACTGAAAAGTTTAAACACTGTGACTGTGGCTCTATCAAAATATTCCTTTGTTTGTTTGAGAATCCCCAACCCGTCCAAAACAGGAACATTGGTTCAACCAACGGCATGAGTTTGGGATGAGACAACGGCAGGTGACCACCTGCAGATGGGCAAGTGTTCTGTTTTATGTGCACTTTTGTTTGAAGACACTAGTGGTGCAGAATTAAACACTTAGCTTTAAATAAAAACACTTACGCTCTTCTAACGTGTCAGAAAACAGTTATATCACTTTCTGATTGGTAGATTGCCCTGGATTCACTTATTCCTTCTAAATCATTGGGAACTATTAAGCGGCCTACTGATTCTGAGCAGCTGTGTTGGTGTACAGAGAGAGTTTAAAATCTCTTGTGTTACATCAGTGGATGTTTGATCTTGGCGAAGGTCAGTACTCTTCTGTGGCTGGCGGTTTTTTGGTTACATGATTGTGCTTTAAAAAGAATTCTCAATTCTGTTTTTTTTTTTTTTTTTTTTCTGTGATAAACAATGGTAATTAAATTCTCTCCCTTTGATTTCCCTACTTTTTGGGGGGTTTTGGGGGCTTTTTGTTTTGTGATGTTTGTTATGTTTATTAGTTTTGGTCTCTTTCATATTTTCAGAAATAAGCTTTCTTTGAAAAATCTTATTTTCTTAGTTTTTGCAATTTGTCTGGATGACCTGAGTGCAGGTCATCATTTTTATTTACAATTTCATTTGAATATTTATTGGAACCTCTCTAATAACTATCGCAATCGGTGGGTCTACTCTGATAGGATTGCAGACAGCAGGGAAAAAACAATGCTAAATGCAAATAATAAAATGCAACTAACCATATAATAGTGCATGATTAGGACAGTAAAATAAATAGACTTAACTTTTAAAAGAGATGAGAAATTAATATTTGTTTTGTTTGTTGTCGAGGTCAAAAGTCGTGCATCCAATCAAACCCTATGGTTCTTTGCCACAAATGTATCTTGTCTTGGAAGAAGCTATCTGACTCAGACAGATGCCAGCATCCTCAAGCCATTAACAAAACTATGCAAGGAAAAACTAAATATGACCAAGACTATACTGAATATGGGTTTACTTGCAATGAGAATAAAAATGGGATTATGCTGTTAATTAATGGCATAGATTTGACATTAGATTCTGACATTTTATTCAGCACCGTGTGAGTTTTGAACACGTTTGAACATGTGTCCATCGGGGACATTACACTCGGTTACACACTACAAACAAACACACAACAGTGAGTCCGTGCAAGAGAAAGGATGCTGATGGGACTTGTGACAAAAGTGAAGTTCTTCACATCTTTTGTAAGTCAGCATTTTACCACATAACATAATTTAAACTTTGTACCCATTGCCGCCGAGCTTCTGAAGCGTGAACTAATGATTACCAGACAACTCAGATTAATTATATTTCCATCAGCAGTGCCAGCGCTAAAAGCAGAACAAGACGCGCTTTTCATATGGAGTTCAACGCGGCCCTTGATGCCCTGAAACAAACCATGTGCATTCCATATTCAAAGTGAAAACACAGCCTGATAACTATAAATATTGTGGAGGATGAGGGTTCAAACGATTTAATGCGCATTTCAACGAATAGTAGTTCTATCAATCAGTCAACATCCCAATTAGACTTTGGTAAATGTTTAATGTTATAATTGGTGCTATTTTAGTGAATTTCTGTATTTGTACTGTGGAGGTCGGAAAATGTTCATAAAGCATTATTGTTACATATTGTTTTGTTATATTGTGTTGTTCTTTCCAAAGAAGGAAATAAATGCATTTTGATAGGAAATAATTATATATAGAGTCAAATTTCAGCACTTTTATAATCTGCGATTAATCGCGATTAACTGAAAAATCATGAGATTAATCGCGATTAAAAATTTTAATCTACAGACAGCTCTAATTTAAACGTTTGAAAAAAGGACATTTTTGTTTAATTCTTTACAATTCACAGTTCTGGTATTGTATTGGTTTGCCATGTGATGTCCATGTAAAATCTGGGTCCTGAAGCAAAACCAGTTGTTAACCACTGTTCTATTAGACGTGAGTCAATTTGAGCACTGACAGTAGGTCCTGCATTTTTCAGATGGGTCCCTAGTGTTTACCAATGGTTATCTGCACAGCTGTTGTGTCACAAAGAAGTTTTCACTATCAACGTATGGCCACACTCAATCCCAGAGAAACATCTCATACAGCCATTTGAATCCAAACAGAGGAGAGAGCAATCTGAACAAAAATTAATGTGTGACTGTTAGTGAACCAAAGATCAAACAGCCATCCTCACAAATGTGTCTGAGAAGAAAACCCAATGAAAGTCAGGAAAACCTGACCAGCAAACTCAAAGTTACGTCCAAATCTTTCATAGCTGTCATAAGTGGCAAAGGACTATAATGGATGCTGACATCCTCTGGTGTGCAGTTTAGATACTGTATACTCCCAAATGTCAGTAATTTGCCTTACAGGTAATCCTCAGAGACACAGCTGCACTGATTCTTTTCTTTCTTTCTTGGAAATAAACAAATCTGGTCTTTTTTTCCCTCTAGGATGTGTCATCTCAGGCCCATCTACATGAAATGATATTTCTGTAAATGTAGAGTTTTAGTTAACTGAAACCCATGCTACAGTTATCACTGTCAATATGCTGTGATTGCCTAGGAAAAAACTATTAATACAGACCTGTCATGTCCAACTAGCACTTGGGGTCAGATCTGTGGATGTTAAGTATGCTTGATTTTTTTGGCACAATACATATCCTGACACGTTTCTTTGTTGCTGTAGTGTGCTTTAATTTTAGTGTGTCCTTGGCAGCTTTAACTTTTGCCACTTTTAAGCAGAAAAGCCAGAACAGTCATTTTGTTTTCAAAAGAAGTTTTATCTTAAGTGATCACAGGAAGTAAACAGCTGTCATTTTAAAAGGACGAAGATCACCTGATCAGTAAGAAGGTCAATTTGTCAAACAACAGATGGTACAATTCATCCTTGATACAAAGAGGGCAAAACAACTAGAGGGGTTTGACACAGTGCAAAAAATACTTAAACTACACTTTTTCTGTTGCTCTTAAAGGAATAGCTCACCCACAAATTTAAATTCTCTAATAATTTACTCACCCTCATGCCATTGCAGATGTGTATGACTTTCTTTTTGTATTCTACAGAACACAAACAAATATTTTTTAGAAAAATAGCTCAGCACTTTAGGTCCTTACAATGCAAGTGATGGTGGCCAGACCTTTTGCAGCTCCAAAAATCACATAAATGGTCCAGACTTTATGCTGATAGTCTGGCTACGCAAACATCAAGTTTTGACTCTAAAATAATTATATTTGTTTTAAAGTGTCTTTTTAACTCTCTCAATTTATATTTGTTTAATATTTAAAAGTTTGGCACATATAATCCCAGAGTAAACACAATAAAGAACATCCAGGTTTAATATCTACAGTATATCATCTTGTACTTAACTGCAGTTTCTTATGCCTACATTTATTAAATTGCAGGTTCATCGAAGGGGACAATATATTATTGAGGGAATGTGATTTGAAAATGTCATAGCCCAAAGTAGCATCTTCCATGCAAGCTGTGACTGTAACATGTCAAAAGCGTACATGCAACTGCTACGCCACAGTTCTGAGGGTCTGCTCATATCTCTTAAAGAGCAAATGCTTAAAGCATTTATTGGAGAAAAATAGCTAAATAAATGTTGAATTATGCACACATATTCCCAATGCAGCATTATAATAGAAATGCTCCTGACCTTGGAACTGAAGCCTATAAAACAAGATTATTAAAAATGTCCCAGAACAAACACTGAAAGTAAAACACTTCAACGCAAACTCTCCCCTGACAGCCTGATGAATCAATAAGAGGAAGCCATTTATGCATTTCAGGATGTCGTGTTGATGTACCAATATCCACATCCCTACCTTTACACGGAGAGAGCGGCAGACTGCTGCACACAGAGAGGGAGGCGTGCATGAGGAGGCGCGCAGGAGTAATTTAAAGCGATCAATATCAGCTAGGCGCTGACCCACAAAGTGAGGGGTTTGCAAAGGTGGTTATTTTTAGCAAGAGCAAAGTTTTCCCTTCATATCCGCAGTACTTGTGTGCATCTCTCTCCAGAGAAATGGGCTAAATTAATGGATGACCTTGCATGCTGCAGAAGGAAAGTTTAGTCACATGGCCTGAATGAGGTCAGATGGAAGATCTCTTCCAGAGCTTTATATTTTTCATCTCTCAGTAGGGAAGAGTGAGTCACAGGTCTGATCTAATGCGAGCCGTGAATGAGCTTTGCATGTCCTGCTACAAATCTGAAATTGTAATATGATCCTCATATGGTGAATGAGAAATGAGTGAATAATCAATTAGTCACATGGCTGGCAGGCGCAGAAGGGCCAGGAGAGCAGTGATTATTGCTGAGGAATATTCTGGAAAGTAAATACTTGGGTTATGATTGACAGTTGAGATGAGCAGCATTTAAACTATCAGAAAGAGAAAATGGAGGGAGGGGAAAAACAGGAGCTTGGTCATTCTTGTTAAGTACATTTTTTCTCTGTATTTTTTTTTTTTTTTTAAATGAATATGCAAATGTTGTAATTTAAGGAAGTATTTCTATAAAAGGGTGTATCCAACTTGTACTGAAATCTGCATAAACTTACAAGATGGAAATACAAAGTAAAAGTGATGCTGCCTTCACATGCTATTGGAATGATTATATTTCCCACTTTCCCAGTCATGAGTCATCATACTTGCCCAATCATAATTATGAGTCTCATCTTCAAGTGCTTTGTTGTCAGAATCATGGACGACGCCAGGTTCATTCTTGCTAGTTTCTTGGAGAACTCTTATTTTGACCGCAATACTTGTTAGTCAGCTTACATGTTAGCTAGTGAAATTTGATCAAATAAACACTATTTTTTTCTGTGTAAAACAATATAAAATATGCATCAAATGGTTTTTGATATACGTGAATGTTTATGACCGAAACGGCAAGCACTAACAAGAATGCTGCATTTAGAAAAATCTTGTTACCTGTCTTTCACTGCAGAAACCATACTCTCCTCCGCCATGTTCCCAACTCGTAAACTTGTGTATCAATTCTCGTCCTTTGTGTTTTACAAGTACGACCTGAGAACTCATAGGTGAAATTTCACAACTCTACTCACACAAAAACATTCTACATATAAGTATATTGGACTAAGATAAAATGTTTTTACATAAAATAAAATAAAATATAATAAATAATTATAATACTTGTAAAATTACAACCTTATGTAATCTGGGTTGTCATATGACACTACATTTCTATATAACTCTACAATTAATCACTGTATTACAAAAATAATACCAGTGTTAAATGCACTGAATACCAAAGGAAACATATGTGGATTATATAGAAGCCACAAATGCATTTTAGGATTTCTTATAATTTATTTGAAATTCTCTTATAATTAAAAAAATATATATTCACCTACATTTTACAAAAGTAAGTTCACATGATAGAAGACACCTTAATTGATGAACACCTGGAATAGCATATCAAAAGGCCACTTCATGTAAAAAAAAAAAAAAAAAAAAAAAACAACAACAAAAAATGTCCTAAACTAGACGCAGTTATTTTGACCCACATGTGCGTTCTAGATTTGAATCAACATTTAAATCATAAAAAAATTCAATATCTCCATTAGAAACACAGTCCCAACTCACTAAAATGACATTAATTTATTGTATAGTTATTTCTATTAAATGCATTGTTATTTTAATGAACTTTTCAAACTCAAATTTGTTTTTTTGTGTCTCTTATTGAATGTGCAGTTATGATTATGTTCACTTTTATTATTAATGATAACTTTTAATGATCAACATTGATATTAAGGGAAAATACATTTAAAAAAAAGTATAAATTATAACCATAAACTATAAACCAATAAAAACAATATTCCTAGGAATTTACATTTAAACATTTGGACTAAAGACAGAAAAAGTTGCATAAGACTTGGGGACATGTAAAGAATGGCAACATTCACTCAAATCAAAGTGAAATTATTTAAGAATTACCCCTTTGTTAATAACCCCCCCACCCCGGACTTTACTTATTTAGATAATAAATCTAGAGAACATGTGGAGATGGGGTGGAGGTGGGATGTCAGGAGAGTTGTCACAGGAAGCAGGTAAGCAGCGGCTTATATACTCCTGCTCGTGGGCTGTGATTTGTCAGATTAAAATTAACATGCTCCTCCCGAACCTCTGTTAATTAACTCCATCGCATGATAAAGAATTTATTTCACCTGGAATGACATAGAGGAATATGTTAAATTATACATGCCTGTATGATCTCTGAAAATGCATAATATCTCTATCATCATCAGGATTAAACACCGTAAAATAAAAATGACCAGTGACAGATGCAGTAAAACTCTTCTGTCAGTCAGTTGATTGTTAATTAGTCTTGGTAATGTAGGAAACCCTTAGTGAACGGTTACTAATTCAGTCAATTTCAAATGAAATAAAAATCACAAATGAGATTGCTTTACTTTATCTAAATTGTTTCTTCCTGATGGTAATAAGATTAAAGGAGACTTTTTTACTGTAGTCGGTTTTTTCTGAAATGTTTCTCAGTAATCTCATGTCTCCTCTAGATTTTCAGAAGAGTATTAAACTGTGCTCAGATTAACCAAGATACCAAAGTCTGCAATCAAAAGTGAGAGATCTCAATATGAACTCAAACATTTCTCAGATTCTTCCAAGGCCGAATGATCTGAGCTAAGCTATCCACATACATTTTATAGCTCTATACTTTTATTGTATGCCAACAATTTACTCATTTGTTCCTATTTTTATTTAAAAAAAGAAATATGAAATCTCTCCATCCTTCCTTTTTAAACAAACAGTCAACAGAGGGAATGTCTCTCCTCTAATCTGTTGATTTAGCTACAGAGGACTGTGTCTCGATTTCTCATTCATCGAGTGAGAATCACACAGACGTTTATTTAAACAGATTAATTCTTCCACAGCGTATTATTCATAAAGTTGCTCAGTGTGACCGAGCGCTGCCTCGCTCATATTATGACATGTCACTCCTTTCAATTGACTGAAGCTGAGATTAAATTGTCATGAATAAAACAAAGGGGCAGTAAATAAACCAGCAGCCTTTGGTGCTCAGTTAATGATGCTGAATCCATCTAAAGGAGGTTTCGCTTCCAGGTGAAGGACCACTCATGATCTCAGGGGAACAAAGAGAGGGGCGGCACATTAGTTAGCAGCTCATGAGGACTGGAGCTCAGCCAGAACAGGATGTAGAGTGAGAGAAAGAGACAGCATGCTCTCTCAGCTCCAGAACGAAGTGCAAACGCAAAGTTCTTGTGAACAGAAGGTGCAATGCCATAGGAAGTCGAAAGGGAGGATGAGAGAGTGATCAGGAATGAGGGCAGACTTTTACATGCAGCATAAAACAAGAAATGAGTGATTTTAAAATACATGTGACAGGGATACTGCAGAATGATCACACGGGAAGTCGGCATGCTGTTTCTGAAAGTTCCGGTACCCTAGAATCAGCAACAGTATGCCGACTCACTGACATGCCCTATCTCCCATCGGACATATTTGGAACGGCTCAACCACAATTACTTTTCCTTGTGACACAACTGTTAGCACGTTGCATCAGTTGCATGGGAGACCACAGTTCAATCCCCATTCAAAAAAGAAAATAATCACTTTTGTATAAACAATCACGAGCGTGATAAGGAGGTTGGATTTTTATCCCAAACATTGCATTTTGTCTCTACTAATGGTTAGGATTGGATTTGGGTTTTGGTTGGGGGTAGATTGTATAAAATAAGCATTTCTCTTCACTCTTTTACACCCTGATCAGCTGAAAACAATTCTTTTTACAACTGGCTTCTGGCAACCTCTCCTGGATATAAATGGATGTCACACTTGTTTATATGCTCTGAAACACTTACCTCTTTAGCCTCTGGAGACAGTGTTTTCAAATTCGGTCAACATATACCGATTTCGGCTAAAGAATAATTTTATGTGAGATCAGGCTGGATACTAACCTATCGGAAACAGGTCTCACTTTAGTGCAGTGTAGTGTGTGTGTGTGTGTGTGTATGTGTGTGTGTGTGTGTGTGTGTGTGTGTGTGTGTGTGTGTGTGTGCGTGTGCGTGCATGCGTGTTGACCAGAATGATCGTATTTGCAAAATTAACGCACATGAATGCAACCATGTCGCAATAGAACGCAACAGTTTGGTTCAGGAAGTAAAAATCTCAGTAGGCATGTTTTTGGTAACGATAACTTATAAACCTTAAAAAAAGACCTACTGTGAGCTCCTTAGTTGGTCATCAATGGTATATGCTTCTTCTGAAGCCATCTTTCAGTGATTTCTCAACTTCTTTTTTTTTAAAAACTGTTTAATAGTGGAATTTCTAATATAGAATTACACTACCCATGAAAGAAAGATCCACCAATCAGAGAGTCACAGCAAACAAAGTGCATCAAAAAAGCCCAGCTGTGGCCGCCCACTCCCATGATGCACTGTGAATGACACAATCTTGTCAGTCTTCCAACACTATTAAAGTACTTGTCTACAGTATTTGTATATCTGAATATTATGCAAAATCAACATTCGCAGTGCTTCATGGAATTGAATCTTATTCTTTCATTTAAGATGTTAAGTACACAGTCTTGTACCTTTTGACTTTTTGTCAGATTTTCAAATATTTTTTTTCATCAAATCAAAGATTGTAATGTAGTGAATTACCTCAGAGCTTGTTGGTTTGGCTCATGGCTTAGTACTTTTTTTATGAAGGATTTTATGAAATCACTATGGAAAAACAATTAATGGGAATAGTACTTCTGGAACAAAGATGCAATATCTCTTAGAATACGACCTTTATTTTTATCTTTATTAAATGAACATCCCCTGTCTTTTTCACACATGAAACACAATTTCTTGACTAATTACTGATCCATAGTTAAAACAGATGCTAAGCCGTGTGTTTCATTAGCATCGTAGAGCAGCTTGTAGTTACACAGGCGTCACCTCCCCAAAGGGCCCACAATTGTAATGCTGCCAAACCCAGAAAATGAGAGAACCCAGAAAGAATCCTCTCTATACATATTACATAAACTTCCTTCCATACAAGTGGATGAGATGTAACCAGTGGGATTCAGGTTGTGATGAGGGAAAACTCTCCTGCCAAACACAGTAAATCCCTCAGCTATCTGGATCTGAGCAACCCATTGCTGCTCTTCATATAATTTAGCTAGAACTCATTGAGTTCACTGTCATTTGCTGGGAAAGAGCTGTAACCTGTTAGTATAGTGACATGTGTAGGACACAGTTTCAGAATGTGTCAGGACTGTTCTCTTTCCTTCGATGAGCACCTGACTGGCCTTATCATGTTTGGAACACCTTTGGGGTCTGCACATTGTTAAACAAAAACCGAAGGTGATTTCTGGAGGGAACCCAGTCCATGTAAAAATGAGGATCTGGGGTACAGTTTATGAGGACTACAGCAGTGGTTCTCAACCAGGGGGCCTCAGCAAACTTCTCAGCCGGGGGGCCTCAAGATGGCTTAAAATTATTTTAAATAAATAAATAATAATTTATTATTATTAATAATAATTAATGATAAATTATAGCAAGTTATTAAGGTTAATAATAATAATAATAATAATAATAATAATAACAATAATAACAATAAATACAATAATAAACAATTATAATAATAAAAACAATACTAAATAATAATCATTATTCTTTTACTATTATATTATTATTATTATTATCATTATTATTATTATTATTATTATTATATTAACCTTAAAAACTTGCTATAATTATTAATTATTATTAATGATAGATAGATAGATAGATAGATAGATAGATAGATAGATAGATACCTTCTGTAGGAACTCGAGCTGCGTATTCACATTGGAACACACCCTGAGTGTCACGTGGTCTGAAGCCCTTATACAATCATGCCAATTTATTGGCTGATGGCGCTTAAGTGACATCCCTAGGGACAGGGCATAGCAGTCAGTTTAAAAGTGGGGGGACACAGCTGTCAATAGGTGGCTCGCACAGTCCCAACACTTACAGTGCAGTATTAATATATTATAGTATATATTAATATATAAGTATGATATAAGTATTATATTAATATATACGTATTATTCACTTTTAGTATTCGTAATATTTTAATGATTCAAGTATTGCAAAATATTTGCAGAATTTTGCAAAATTAGCTGCAATAGTAAAGGACATCTTGTGGAGCACTTGCTTCTGTTTCACACATGACAATAAAAGACTAAACACAAGCTGGTCCTGAGTACATTATTTAATCAAATAATGACAATTGTGCATGTGCACAATATAATTTTTTACTCTTGTGCTTGTGCATTGTGGGATTTAAATTTATCCAAGTGGCTCAAGTGTTTTGATTACGTTCACCAAAATTCTTTCAGATCCATTTAATGATTCATTGACCATTTCTGGTAATGCCAGAATGTGGTGACAAATGAGTGTCAGTTGTGAAATTAGTTAGTCACTGAATCAACGATCAAAATAAAATTTGAATCCTTTTAAAATTTGTATGTCTACTGACCTACAAAGAGACTTTATAGAGGTTTTCAGCATTATAAGAACAAAGCAAATCTATAATTTCCCTACAGTTTGTGAGCTGCTGAGCATGATTTTTATCAAAAGACAACAGTCTTATATTAATTATGAGTTTCAATAACATCCATATTTTTTCCTGGATAAAAAAGCATGTCTACATGTCTGTTCACTTCAGTAAAATGCCTTTTCATTTTCCCTACAGTTTGTTGACTGCACACCTACATAGAGGTAAAAAACAGGAGCTCATATTAAAAATAGCTTTACATATTTAATACAGATCAAGTAATCTGCTTAAATTGGCAAAAACAACCGATCAAACTATTACCTCACACATTTTTTAATAATCGTCATTGGCCGATAAATTTTTCTGTTTGGCCGATTTGTTTCTTGAGGGCTCTGAGAATCACCTGTTTGCATGTGAAGCGACTGAGACATATAAACAACCAGTCACGGTTCGTTTTGTTGTTACGTGCCATCATGTGACTACAATAATAGACCGGTGAGCAACACAGTCTGATGTAAACGGTCCACATATCAGAGGTGCGGCAGACACGTTTGAGCTCATTATGTTAAAGTGCTTGCCTGTTTCATTCTCCTCATCAGTTCCCTGTAACTTTTAACTGTCTTGTCTAATGCTAAAAAGGCAAATATCAATAAAACTAATATCATATACCATCTGCAAATATGCACATATCTCGCTTAAACAGATGTAATAAACCAGCCTCACACAACTTCAGCAGATCCAGCAAACTTTGGAGTGCTCATATATCATCCTTGAAACATGTATTCTAACAGTCTCTCCTCAACAATTCTATTATATACCATCTGCAAATATGCAGATACTCGTTTAAACAGTGGTAATTCATGAACCTCATGAAAATCTAGTGTTTTCTTCCCGTCGAGCACTTATCTACAGTAAAATCTTCCTCTGAAGTGTGTGTTCTATCAGCCAGTATTAAAACCTCTGTATCAGGATCAAAAGTTCCTCTGATTCACAAATCATGACAGTCAGTCCGTGACAATCCAAGCAGGCGATCCAGGCCATTTAAACTTTCAGGAGATTTCTGATATTAATATCTGCATGAAACAGACTTTTCGTTTGTTGGTGCATGTATAACAGCATTGTTCTGAAGGCAAGAGGTGTCAAGCAAAATGTTAAATGTCAAGCACACTTTTTGCAGTGAATAATAAATACAAATTCAAACATTAAAATAAGTGAAAATAAAATCAATATAGCCTACAAACAGGTGAAAGTCCCGTGAATCTATCAGGAATTTTACAATAAGACACCATTATTTAGTTAAATATTAACAATAATAATAATAATAATAATATTACATTTATAAAGCGCCTTACCAGAGGTTGCACAGTTTAAAGAAGAATAAAAAAAGACTGAGCATGTTTCAGATTCTTCATTTTACATAAGGAGGACTATTCCTAATAGATGAATACACTATGGAGCATTTAAACCTTTATGGAGCATTTTAACTTTTTTCAGAATAAAGTCTTAACCAGATAATTACCTTAATCAAATATATTGTGAATATAAATGTGGTCAACTTTAAGAGACAGATAGACAAGCTTCAGTGTGAAATTATCACATTAATTTAACATTCCGCTCAGGTTTAGGCTATAAATGAATACATGGGAATCACATGTGAATCGTGTGATACATTAACATAGACATTTCAAGAAGCGGAAAGTGCATATGATGTAGTATCTTAATGTTACACTTGATAGGCTTCAGACGTGCACAATTCTGAAACACCAGAATATGGTTCGGTTTTCCCCCACAGTTTGCTGGGGAGCGAACATTATAATTTATTTATTTTTTTTAACAATTCACAAATTCAGCCTCCCCTCCATGTTTTCACATTCTTCCCCATTCTATGCTAGGGAAGATGGTTTATCTGGCTTCCTCTGCTGTAAATACATTCAGAATGACATCTTTTTATAACTGCCTGATCGAATTCGGCCTCTGTCTCCATGACCAAGGGTTTCGGGACATGCATAACAGAATTCGATGTTCATCGAGCACAAGTATGCACAAAACATACAGTGAACATAAGCATCACACGTCCCGTCCCCCCCCCTCCCCCCCCATAAAGAATGCCGGGGCTGATGTGGTGAACCAGTTTTCTGAAATAAACTTTCTCCCCAATGTTCATACACTTATCCCCGTTCAAATACCAGGGAAAAGGTTTATTTTGTCAGTGCCCTGATACATTCAGGGTGCTCATCATTTATGCCTAAGTACAATAAAGGCAAAAACATTATCAAATTCCCTTCAACATGCCACAGTATTAGAGGAGCGAAGGCTTCCCTCCGCTGTGCTGCTGGTTTTGGGGCAGTCACCAAAAGTAAGCCGAGTGTGCCATCTAGTGGTTACAGGCCATGCTTCAGGCAAGAGCCGTGCATTAATCCCTCTGTCAGTTGAAGGGCATTTCGAACAATAAAGCTTGGTTATGTAATTCAATTCAGGCGAAATCCGCCAGTGTTCAGTAGGGTTGTTCCGACAGACGTTTCTGTTCGGGAAGCCCTGTTTTTGATTTGGGAAATTCATTCTCTTTAGAAAAAGGGGCATTAGAGGAGATTCCCCCTTCTCAGAGAGAGTGTGGCTTTTACAGCCATTATTTTCTGGTCCCGAAAAAATATGGCAGCTTGCGTCCCATTCTGGATTTGAGACGTTTGAATTCCAAACTAATGAAATGTCAATTCGGAATGCTGACAGAGGCAAATAATGTCACAAGTGCACCCCGGGGGACTGTGTAACAATAGATTTGAAGGATGCTTATTTCCATATTCAGATTGCACCTAAGCACAGGTGCTTTCTCAGATTCGCTTTTGGGGGCAAAGCATATCAATTTTCCATCCTTCCATTCAGACTTGTGCTGGCACCATGCACTTTCAAAAAATGCATTGGTTGGTGCTAGCCCAATCGAAGACTTTGGCTGCCCAACATCGAGATGTCATTCTCAGCCATTTGAGCAATCTAGGGCTGTGTGTAAACCTAGACAGGAGTGTCCTGTTGCCAAGGCAACAGACTCTGTTTCTAGGGGTGGAGCTAGATTCACAGGCGATGCAGGCGCATCTGTCTCCAGTTCATGTTCTGTCATTCCGCCGGTGTCTAGCGATGTTCAGAGTGGGACCCATTCTCCCTGCAAGAACATTTCACAGGCTTTTGAGGCTCATGATCACAGCTTCCGCTGTCATTCCCCTGGGCATGTTTCATGCGAGACCTTTTCAGTGCTGGATGAACTCCACAAAGGGACTTCAACCACTGAAGCATGCGTTCCATCTCTTCAAAGTGACGCGTGGGTGCTACCGAACTCTGTCTCCATGGAAACTGACCTGCCTTCTGATGTCAGGCGTTCAATTGGGACAGGTGTGTCGCCACAAAGTTATAACGACAGACGCCTCCTCCACGAGATGGGGTGCTGTATATCCAGCCTGCTGGGTTTGGATGGGCCAGCGGCAATATTTGCACATAAACTGTCTGGAGATGTTCACAGTGATGCTGGCATTTCCTCCCAGAAATTCAGGGCAGTCATGTCCTTATCCGGTCAGACAACAGGACGGTGGTGTCCTATATCAATCGCCAGGGAGGAGTGCGTTCTCATGCCATACTGAGGCTAGCATGTCGCATTCTTCTGTGGGCACGGGACAATGTGCTGTCTCTACGAGCTGTGCATGTTCCAGACCAGTTGAATTTGGGGGCGGATCTCCTGTCCAGACAGGGCTTGATGCCCAGAGAGTGGACATTACATCCTCAGATTATGGAAAAAATCTGGAGAAGGTTCAGCAGAGCAGATGTGGATCTGTTCACTTCAAGCGAGATGTCACACTGTCCCCTCTGGTTTTCCCTCTCACCCCCAGCACCACTAGGCATTGATGTGTTGGCGTATCCGTGGCCGACAACGCGTCTTTATACGTTTCCACTGATCAGTATGCTACACACAGTTCTGCAGAGAGTTCGGGAGGATCAGGTACGCCTTCCATCAGTGTTGCCGTTTTGGCCATCTCAAGTATGGTTTTTGACTCTGGTCTCTCTCCTGCAGAATGAGAATTGGGAGATTCCTGACAGAACAGACATGTTGTCTCAGGCTTGGGGCAGCATTTGGAACTACTGGCCAGACTTGTGGAAGTTATGGGTATGGCCCTTCAACAGGGCACACTTTTCAATGATAGTGTAGAGCCAAGGAGGGCGGGGCCGTGCTGGAATGAGACACACCCGGTCCCCAATCAGCCTGATGGGGCGTGCGAGGGATAAAGGCAGCCGGGGACGACAGTTTGAGAGATAGAGAATTGCAGGCAGCTGTACTGTGTGTTTTCGGTTGTGTGTTTTGTTTAAATTGTTTATTAAGTTATTATTTATATTATAAAGCCGGTTCTCGCCTCCTCCTTTCCACTAAACCCCCTTACAGATGGGTTATCCCCCGCTGTGGTTGATACCATTCTGAATGCTAGAGCTCCATCAACTAGGAAGTTTTATATGTTCAAGTGGCATATTTTTGCTTCTTGATGTACAGTGCGTGGTGAAGATCCAGTTCATTGCCCTGCCGGTACAGTGCTGGATTTTTTGCAAGAGCATTTTGGGGCCAGGTTTGCCCCGGCAACGTTTAAAGTCTATGTTGCCGCTATAGCAGCTAAGCATGCGCTTATCAGTGGAGTCTCTGTCAGTAGACATTCTCTTGTCTCTCGTTTTATGTGCAAGGTACGCAGGCTTAGACCTTTTCGTCCCATCCGTGTTCCTTTATTGGATTTATCTGTTGTTTTAGAGGCACTCTAGGGTGCTCCGTTTGAGCCCTTGGCAGCAGTCGCTGATAAGTTTCTGACTCTTAAAACGGCCCTGCTGGTGACATTGGCGTCATTTAAAAGGGTTGGTGATTTGCATGCCTTGTCGATTAATCCCATATGTATGGATTTTGCACCAGGGTGTTCAAGGGTGGTGTTAAGACCTCACTTGGGCTATTTGCCCAAGGTTGTTTCTACATCATTTCGCTCATAGACTATTAATTTTCAGGCTTTCTATCCTCCCCCATTTGAGTTGGAAAATCATGAAAGATTGCATATGCTTTGCCCAGTTCAGGCGCTGCGAGTTTATTTTGACCACTGATGCAATTTCAAGTGCTTACGAAGTGCGTGGTTTACCTTCGCCTTCGGGTATTCCAGCTCATTCTACGAGGAGCATGGTATCCTCATGGGCTTTGGCTAGGGGTGAGTCCTTGGAGGACATTTGTATGGCAGCAGGATGGTCCTCTTTGCATCCATTTGTTCGATTTTATCATCTGGACGAGGGTTTGACTCCTGCTTCCCAGGTTCTCTCTGTTGGAACGAGAATAAACTCATAATTCAGGCGCTTTAGCTCGCTTGTGCACCGCTATATGCTTGCCACACTTGCATAGACAGTTGGCAGCTACTGTTCGCATGGCGTGAATGTATATCGTTCCCAATGTGATTTCGCAGCTCAAGAAAGAAACAAAGAAACAAAGAAACAAAGAAAGAAAGACAGAAAGAAAAAGAAAGAAAACATGTTGATAAAATGACCACCTTCAAGATTCATTTTGAGAAAAATTAGGACAGGGACAAAAAGTGTCTTTGTCTTCCAAACAGCCATTTGTTAGTAAATGCTAAGTAAATTACTCATGAGGGAGGCCGTAAATCTGGCTCATGGTTTCATGTCCTTGCTGTTTTTGGCAGCTCGATCCCATTCAGCCGCCTGTGGGATGCTGCTTGTCTGTCCTGCATTAATATTGATGTGATGTTCAGGCAGAGTCAAGTCTCTGTGTATTCAAATACACATTCTGCGTCAGATAAACTCAAGGGCATTCAGTGGCCTTAGCCATCAGCACGTCCTGCTGAATCGACACACCACCTTTTGAGTTCCTGTCTGCAAAATTGTCACCTGAGGTCGGTGTATATAGTCTGCAGATATTGGAACTAAAAGCTAAACATTTTGTCTCTAAAGGGGAGTTTGGTTCATTTGGTTGGTCTGAAAGTTGTTTACCGAACTTTGGTGTGCAATAAGGAATTGTCTGGCTGAAAACAGGTGTCTGGGGTACAGTTCTCATTTAGTATGAAAGCAGTCTGTCCTAATTTGTGAAAGTGAACTGCTATTGATGACGTACAGTATATTTGCCCTATTTTATGAATATTCTTTCTGATTGCTTCTTGTCTTTGCCTTCAACTCGCTTCTTGTCATTTGCAATGCATCCACAGTACATCCACAGTTTTGGCAGTAAGGGTGTTGTTCAAACATCATGCATTCTTGTGTCAAATCAGTTAGACAGAGCAACACATACAAGCTTGTTAAATACCATTCATTCTTGTTAATATAAGCACTCAACATGTTTGTCCATATGTAAATGTTTCTCCTGCCCCCAGATTCATCTGATTGATGATTTTTAAACCAACAATTAAAAAATTGCGTAGAACGTGAGAATGGCCCCTAAAACCAATGGGACAAAAACTGCGAACAACAATTTACATTTTGGCTGTTTTCTCCTCGTAGTCATACTAGGATACAGCTTTTGCTGGAAGTCATGGCAGTACGTTGATAACAAATTTACCACAGTTCTGAGGCAAAGAATACAATAAATCCAGGTTCAGACTAAGCAATTGAACCAAGTGTTAAAAACAGCCTAAGGGGCATTGTTGCATCAGTATGCACTTTATAAATAGTTTTTTATGTAAATTTGTGCTAGAATGAACGTCTTTGACTATTGCAGCATGTTGCACTGTGTTTCTTGTGCAGGAGCGTCATGTGTTTTAGATGCCTTGTCAAATTTAAAAGAAACTTTAACTTTTAAAAATGAGTCTTGAGACTGTTCTGTTCTGTTAGTTGTGCCGTGCCCAGCTTTTTTTAGCGCAAGTCCCCTGACAGTGGATTTTTAGTGGGTCTCTTAGAAGCACAAACATCTCAAAAGCACCAGATGAGTAATTTAGAATTTCGAGGACTGTCCAACAGGCCTGGCTTTCAAAATCCAAATTAAAATACTATTTATTGATGCAAATTTATATATCTGTCAACATCTCCAAGAGGATTTTATAATACTATCATCAGCTGATGTTTTAAATGAGACAGGGGTGGGGACAGACAAATTATTCATGCAACATTTACACTAATGAGAATTTTCTGCTAGCGCTCTCAGTGCATACTGGGGGAGTGTTTTCATAAGCTCCACAGTAGATCCATATAAACCTGGGCTGGATATTAAATTATAAGGACAATAAAACACTCCCTGGGGTGAAGCACAAGGCATTGTCCGTAAGGGGGCTGGGAGATTTTAATAAGAGTAAAATATTAAATTGGACATTTTGTAATAAAGGGAGTGCACTATATTTTTCTCTCTGCCTCCATATTCATTCATTCTGTGGATTTATTGCTGCTCAAGGAAGTTTCTCATTAGTTGTTGCTGCCGTCATCAAGTCAGGTACGCAATGCTTGCTAGAAAAGATAGCAATCTGTGTTGCATATGAAAATCAGAGAATATCATTTTCAGATTTATTACCTGCAGTTACTTTTTTTTTTTTTTTAGAGACATGCAGTATTTGGAGAGTTCCCAAACAGAAAACACTGATAGAGCCAGCCATAAAGGGAGAAAAATCATAGATAAATGTTTTGTAGACTGATAAAACATGTATTCATTTTGAACAAGTCAAATTGAAACGCAGCTCGCAATCAGTTTTACTGCCGTAATGTTACGTATTTCAGAGTGAAAGGGAATATTCAATGAGAAGAAAATAAAATGTAGGGAGGGGCTTGATTTTATACAATGGGAAATTATTATATTATGAAAAGTAGGCTTTAAATACTAGAATGGCGCCAGGTGGTTTGAAGGGAGGGGTTGAAAAGAAACATTTGTGACATGATCCTACAGGTATTGTGGATGAGTCATTTCAGGAGCAAGTTAATATATTTTTGAAGAATTTATGTCGTTAGAATATTCGGGATAAATAACTTTTAGGCATCCTATATAAACGTATGATGATTAAAAACTTTTATTTGGGATAAAAACATTTATGCATCCTATATAAACTTTTGATGATTAAAAACTTTTATATGGGATAAAAACTTTTAGGCATCCTATATAAACTTATAATGATTAAAAACATCCCATGAGGTTATTAGTGGCAATGTTTTCTTTAGCTGACTGTTTGTGTGCAGACTGATCTCACAGTGAATTCAAAATATTAGGTTGACTTTTCTGAAGTTAAACTCTGAGCATTGCCCCCAGTGGCAGAAGCTGAACATATTTTTGACACTTATTTTTGACACTTGTGAGCTCCAGTTGTTGGGTGAAATACCTGCAGAGGGGAGTTATGCTGCCTTCAAGTGCTATCGGAATTATCGTAAATACGCGTTTCCCACTCGGTAGTTGCACATGAATGACACTCAAGTCGTAATTATGACTGGGAAACTATATGAGATAATTTTAATAACTAATTTTTGTT
Organism: Myxocyprinus asiaticus; assembly: GCF_019703515.2. Classification (NCBI taxonomy): domain Eukaryota; kingdom Metazoa; phylum Chordata; class Actinopteri; order Cypriniformes; family Catostomidae; genus Myxocyprinus; species Myxocyprinus asiaticus. The sequence goes on from NC_059369.1 coordinate 38,786,205, forward strand.
TAGGAAAGAAATCAGTGGCCAAAAAATAATATAGAAAAGTCTCAGCAATGTAAAAACATGACTAAATAGTACCCCCCCCCCCCCCTAATATTTATAGATTATAAGACTCATCCTGATCAATTCACCCTTTGCTATTACTAATGCAGGTAATTTAGTCCGTCTGATGTTGTAATCCGACACATGTCGTTCACAGCGCACATCCTGCATTAAAAGGTGGATCCTCTGCACGCCTGCGACTAATACAACGCTGAAACTGATAACACAGCGGAAAATGATGGAGTTTGCAGATAATCAGCAGTGTCAAATGAATATCGTGTCAAGGGGGTAAACCATCGCAGTACAACACTGTCATCTTTATCAGATGGCCGTCGTTTGGGGCGTGAGGGGATATAAATGGGCTCCCTCTCTCTGCTGTGGAGTTAAGCGGTGAACGTCAAAGAACTAGAACTGAAAATTAGCATCATTTGCTTTAAATCCTCATCATCTGTACTTCAGTCAGGAAGTAACCTGCCAGCTTGCTGAGGGCTAAATATGCACCCTGATAACCCAGTGGACGAGTGTCTTTTTTTGTATTTCCCAATTAAACATCTTTCCCTGGAGTACACAGGCCAACAGAGACCAAAAATTGCTGCAGGGGAGTACCAAAGCATTTAAGTGATTTTTGGCTGTATTCTGACAGAAAAACAAGTTGATATTGTATATATAGATATTATATGAATTTTTTATAATTTCCCTACTTGCCATTGTGTAAAAAGTTTTAATTAAGGTTAATGCATGAACTTGACCAGACCATATACTGAAATATATTGAAAGTCTGCTATATTCTTTTATAGAAATACTTCCTTAACTTACATCACAAGTATATTTATTATTATTCTTTTAAGGTTACAGAGTCCAAAAAGTACTGCATAACATGAATGACCCGAAACGTTTCAATTTCGAGAGGCATCAACAGCTAAATAAAACCTCCTTAAATAATGAGAAAAGCATTTTCATACAATTGCTGTAATTTCATGGAGGTGTGCACTCAAAATCAAATGTACCGTTCACTAATGATTTTTTCTGGAAAGCTTTAGTAAAATGATAAGTTGGAATAAGCAGGCATCAGCAAACCAAATGCAAAGTAGGATACATAAGACTGATAACTCAATAATTTGCCATTACATTTTTTGCATAACAGAACATTATGTTCACAGAGGCGCTTAACTTCATGGCTTTTGAGTGTGTTTTACCAAAATAAATCAAAGCATATATCTTTGTTTGTCTGTGAAATTGAATCCTGTTCTAATATTTGAGTGTTTGCCATTACATTTAATGCATCGAACTGAAAATGCACATTTAGATTGTTCCTCTGTGTGTGGAAAACAATTATCAAATGCTTCATTATAAATATATGATACAGTACAGCAGAGTGAAGATTTCTCAGCTGTGAGGTAAATACAGCTCACATGAAGTGGTCAGGGAAAATGATAGGGTTTTTTGGTAAAAGACTGATGAAATATATAATATTTTCTGTCAGAGAATGCCGGTCTCATGGCATGACCATTCACAGAGCCATTCTAAAGCGAAACGTGCTGCGTTTGTTGTTCACCAGTCATCCTTAGAAAAACGTGAATCGATCTAGAATCATCGGGTCGAGCCTTTGCTCTCCCCTGTTAACTTTGCTGACTGACAGTGTTACAGATGAACAGTAAATTGGACTCCCAAGATATTATAAGAGGCAAAGTGGCCAAAAATATTGCTGCTTTACTCAACTCTGAAAGTCAGAATTTCCTATATGGAAAAGTGTAGTGGAATGCCACTTGAGGTCGGACTTCCAACTTGTAAACTTGTGTAGAAATTATCAGCTCCAATTTTACTGAGATGCAGGTGCATGACGTCACACAAACATGCACTCAGGAAGATGACAAAGTTTATGATAAATATTTCACTTTTAAGCAAATAAAACCCATTATTAAGGGGGCTTTCTCACTGACAGTTTAGCATGAAAAATTGGTAGGTCTAACATAAAAGCTGTTTTGCAGTCCATGGAGCAGACTGTGGTGGTGAACACGAGACTAGCTGTAGGTGGTGGTCTGAGTTAGGTTGTAATGGAACTGTGGCACAATTCGCATGAGTGAGAAACCAACCTGTACTCAGGTCCGCACTTATTCAGGAAGTAAAACAACTTCTGCATTAGTTTTTGTCGATTTAAGCATAACGGCATCATTAGTTGCACAAAAACACATTTAATTTAAGTAATTTTATTTATTCATCACACATTTTACACATATACAGTGAAATGGTTTTTTTTTTTTCACATATCCCAGCTAAGCTGGGGTCAGAGTGCAGGGTCAGCCATGATACAGCACCCCTGGAGCAGATAGGGTCAAGGGCCTTGCTCAAGGGCCCAACAGTGGCATCTTGGCTGTGCTGGGGCTTGAACCCCCAATCTTCTGATCAGTAACCCAGAGCCTTAACTGCTGAGCCACCACTGTACATACATGAGCACTGTGAAAAAAAAAAGAGCATAAGATAGAGTTGCCTTTTCCTGGACATGCATATCTGCTGAATTATGGCATGCGACACAGAGGCAAAAGTGTCATTCACTCTGGTGTGCATAATGATATTAAATGAATATAAAAAATAACATATTTATATATATATATAGACACACACACACACTCATATTCGGACTTCAGCAAACATGCCCAGTATGAAAACCACCAATTCAAAGTTCCTAAATTACATGATAATAAAATGTTTGGACCCACTTTATATTAAGTGTCTTTAACTTAGGGTTGTAACAGTCATGACGGCAATGCTTTTCTTATATCTTAATTTTGGACGGGACTGCTCTGCATTTTACAATAAACTCTTGAAAGAGAAAAATTGCTGCCAGTGAAAAGTACAAGGTGACAACAGTGACAGATGTGGATGCACCCTCTACCTCGCATTGATCTGCACCTAGGTAAGGATACATCAATTTCATTTTTGCTGGGAGAGGGCTATCCTGTTTTCCACAAGCAGGAATCTGGTCACCCTACTTTAACTACTATGCGCTTGCACAATGTACATACATGTTGTTGCATTGTACTTACATTTATAGTACCTGCATTTAATTACATATGTAGTTATACTGTTAACCTTACCCATAACCCTAAATCAAACACTAACCCTAACCTAACCCTTACCTTACCCTAACCCTACTCCTAAACCTACCCGTACCTCAACCTCAGTAGCAGCAAATGTAAATCTTTTGAGAATTTTGCAGAACAACATGCAGTTACACAACAAATACATTGTATGGGTAACACTTTATAATAACAGTACATGAATAATCATGAATTAATACCTGAATTAATAGTTAGTTCTGCATAAATTTATGATGAGTTAAGGAATAGACTAATCAGGAACTAATGAATAGCTAACATTAACTACAACATGACTCATATGAATTCATGCTTTAATAACAGCCACCTTAATTACATGTTAGTACGTTTGATAGTTAATGCATTAATTAACATTAGGGAATAAACTAAATCAACCAGCCTTTAAAAGAAAGAATGTGAAGTACTTCAACTTTGAATTAAACATTCATATTTAATATTGTCATTATTTAAATCTTTTATCCTTTTAGCTGTGTGCAGTTTCACCACAAAACGTCACTGAATGACACAGTATAATTCCGCCATTTTTTAAATGGACATAAAAAACGTATCTTATTAAAACTTAATTTTATCTCAACCCATTTTACATTATTCTCCATCCCTTTTATTTCATACTCAACCTACCACTCAATTCGCTCTTTATCCGGACCATAGAAATAGGAAAGGTTGTTTTTATGTTGCTGTATCAATGTTTGTTTTTGTTATATAGGCTATATTTCTCAATACTTTTCTTGGTTACTTTCTGAGTTTCATCAGTACTCAAAATCTAAATTCACAATGATGATAATGATTAAATTATCATCATCATCATCATCATAATTGTTAATAATAGTTTTTTTCTGTGGACATTTGTGCATGTAAAAATTAAATCCTTTATTGTGTGAACTTCATCCATTTCAAGTGTAGATAGTTCGGTACCTTTCTGCCTGGAACTACAGTATGTGGAGAGTTTGTTTCTGATAGGGCACTTATAAGCGGCGCTCTCTTGGTGTTGGCTGGCTGCTTGCCACTATTTCCTATATTAATGCTTACATTTTTTATCTAAAATTATTATTTGTTTTGTTGGACTGGATTAAGGATTGAAGTCAGAGTGTTCATCATATCAATTTTGATGACGTTATGTGCAGTATCTGAATTAATTTTGCTATTTGAATTAAACGTATTAAGTGCTAACATTTGCATTTTTAGCATTTCCGATCTGACATCAGGAGATATAGAAAGAGATTAAACACTCCTTATAAATCATTTAAAAGTGTCTTGTATGTCTTAACAGGTATGCTTGTATTTTCTTTTGAGTCTGTTTCAAAAGAGATTTCATTCATTTAAAGCATCTTGGTGGAAGATTGACACTTGACTTTCAGTATTTTTTTCTTCACATTAAAGGTGTTTTTCATTTAAATGTTGTGTTTTTTAATGTAATATATGCCGGTGTATTTGTATTTTCAAATAAGCAGAAATGTAAAAAATATTTGTCTTTATTTCACTAGTGCAAAAGGGTAAGGATCACTTTAGTGCATGTGTATCATTACTAACTCATTATTAACTACCCATGAATCCATGACTTGTTAATTCATCGTCATGTCATGACTTTATTGGGTGGGGCACATCATTATTAACTCATTGTTAACTACTCATAAACAATCATCAACTGATGACTTGTTAACGCATCATCATGTCATGACTTTACTTGGTGGGGCACATCATTATTAACTCATTGTTAACTACTCATGAAGTTTCATCAACTGATGACTTGTTAATGCATCATCATATCATGATTTTACTTGGTGAGGCACATCATTATAAACTCATTGTTAACTACTCATGAACTATCATCAACTGATGAATTGTTAATGCATAATCATGCCATGACTTTACTTGGTGGGGCACATCATTATAAACTTACTATCAACAACACATGTACTACGCTAGTATTCATCCCAGTTAAATCACATAATGTTTAGCATCATTTGGTTTGACATGAGGTAAAAGCTGAGATGTGGACATGAAATGTGTATGGATGACGAGTGACCTGAGTGGTAGGACAGACAATGGAAGGGCATGTATGAAGGGAAAGGAATAGAAACGGGTTGAGATCAATTATTATTATTAAGAATAATTCTTGGTGGCAATCATTACAAGAAATGTTCACTAGTTTTAAGCTAGCGACACTAGCTTAATTTCATGCGTTGTTACATTCCAAAAGGTGTCTGAACGTAATTCATTTTGCAATGCGTTGACACAATGTAGTAGGTGTTAGCATAAACTTTCTTTCTCTGAACTCAGTTTTAACTACTTTCATGGCTGAGCTATACAGTAGTTACTTAAAAAGAAATTAAACTGTCAACATGATTATAGCAAATCACCTGGAGACCCTGCTAACAGCAAAATATGAGACAATTAAAAATTTCAGAAATGTTTGTTTCTATTGAGGTCTCTGAATTTTAATGGCATATTTTGGTATTTTGGCAAATCTGAGCACAGTTTGTGACATTGTCGAGGTTTGTTCTGAAACTCTAGAGGAGAGATGTGAAATTACTAAATTACTTTTTCTCATGTGAAGCAAGAGTCTCCATTCACATTCCATTTAATCTTATTGCTGTCTGTTTCTGCGATTTGTTTACCTCCAATTTTGTTTTCTGCTAAAGCACTAATTAACCAAAGGTGAGGGCCACATTGTTGATGGAACGGTCATGAATATTTGAAGAGCTTTTCAGTTATGAAAAGAGTTTTGGAGGTTTTGCGACCGACCGTGGATTTTGTCTCACATCTGTACAAAGTAGCTCTGCCTTTTAAAGTCATTAAGGTGAGTGCTGGGAGATCTGGCCCAAAAGCATACAATCCCCCAGCACAGGATACTGAAATATCAGAATGTGAGACTAGAATCAAGTAGAAAATCCAGGGAGATTGGTACACATTAAGTGCAACTTTAAAACCCGAAAGACCTCTCAGTTCTCAGAGATATGTTATGGCGATGGTGTAATTAATTATGTGTGAGAGTTGAAGCATAAATGTGTTAACACTTATAGAGCCTGTTTGTACAGATGACAACTTCAAAATTAGTGAACCCTGCTGGTTTTATGATTCAAAGGGCTTATTTGAACTTAACACAATTTAACGTCAAGACATATTTAGCTCTGTATTTGCAAGGATATTTTAATTGCGCTTCTATGTGTTTATTAATGTTGGAACATTTAGGTCACCTAATGCTATCACTTTTCTATGACTGCCGTGAAGTGCAAAACAACAAATTGTAAAACACAACGGCAAATCTGAAAACAAAAGAAGAAATCGTAAAACACAACGGCAAATCCAAAAACAAAATAAAAAATCAGAAAACACAACGCCAGATTCTGAAACAAAAACAGCAAGTCAGAAAACACTACAGCAATTTAGAAAACACTTCAGCAAGTCAGAACACACAACAGCAAGACAGAATACACAACGACAAGTCAATCAAAATAGAAAGTGTAGGTACCATAGCTTCTCGCCTTATTGGCTGTGTGTGTGATACCTAGCCCTTTCTTTAAGATGGTTTACTGCTTATTTCAAAAATCCATGCCAAAAGCTCACTGACTGAAATACTGAATCATTTGGAGTGGTTTCTCACTCAGTATAACAGTAACTGGACACTTTATAACACAGAGAGTAAAAAAGGTACAAGATTCACCTACTTTGTGTAAGGAACCATCACTTTCCATTTTGAATGGAGTCGTTAAAGTCATTTTTTCTCTTATTTAAAGGGCTGTTTAAAAATACAGTGATTTGTGGCGACAAAGCAAGCGGACGTCATTAATTTTCACACAGTTGCCCATTTTCAATGACATGAGCAACAGCAACCATTGGCAATGTCGCCGTGTCCGCCGAGCTGACAAAATTGAGAAACATGGACACCTCAATATTGTCATATTGCCCAATTAATCGGCCAGGCTGATATATCAATCTTTCACTAATCTTTCAGATGAAGTTGAAATTTAATTTAAGATTGTACAGTATATGGAGAAATATATTGTGTATATCCAAAAAAAAAAACTGCATCAAAAGAATTATAAAAAAATAAAAAAATGTATGATGCCACAACAGCGAGCTGACAGCGTGGGGTGGGTGATTTGCCTGTGGCGGATCAAATAAAAATTTTTTTCCCTCATTATATCACAGTCAGAGGATAATGACAAACAGAGAAAGTATATCCAGAACTTCTGATTGCCAATTGCAGATGAGTTCACCATCAAACACTGGCTCAATGGCTTTTCCCAGCCCTCTGAGAGCCTTCGAGCAGAATTTCCCCAAATGTCCCACTCTGAGCCTTCCGTAGCAGATCGGATCATGTTAGTAAATCACAGGGTATCCCTGCACACGTGCTGAACTATCAGGAGAGATTTCCGGATGCCAGACTCACCTGACTAGAATGGAGCGATGCCTCTGAGGTAATCAAGGCAGACAATAAACAAAGTCTAGCAGGGTCTGTTAGTAATTAAGGTTAATTGCAACATGTATCTTAACTTGTCATGTTCGCTGTGCTCTTAAGAATCCAATATTCCTGGAGCTACAACACGACGGTGAACAGATTTCACAGTTGTTAGCTTACATTCCATTTTGCTAAACTTAATCCTGCTCAGTGGTTTTAGTTTGCTCTTGAAGGAATGTTCCAAGTTCAGTTGACAGCATTTGTGGCATAATGTTGATTACCACAAAATTATATATTATAATACATTTCAACTCGTTCCTCGCAAAAATCGAGGTTACAATGAGGCACTTACAATTTTTGGAGGGTATAAACACATAAATATGAAGCTTATAATTTTATAAAAGCACTTGCATTAATTCTTCTGTTAAAGCTTGTGTATTATATGAGCTGTAAAGTTGTTTAAATTGTCAAATTGTCATTGTTTAAGGGTCAGTTGACATTACATAGTCATGGTAACGAAGTTGTAAAATTGGCTATAACTTTACACAGAAAAGGTTTGTAATTGATTTTATCACATTAAAATCATGTTTACATGCATATTGTTTATGTCTTGTGGCTATACTTTTGAAACAGTGAGTATTTTAATGTTAAAAAAATTGGCCCCCATTCATTTCGTTTGTAAGTAACTTACTGTAACCTCAATTTTTGCTTTTTTTTTTAAAGCTGCACTATGTGACTTTGTGCTCTCTAGCGACGTCTGTGGTTGAAACTTAAAATTGCAAGCAATTTGCAGAAGAACACTAAACGTAATTCGTGTTTCGGCACTGCTCTTCTGGTGGATGAATCTCATGATTTGAGCTTACCCGGACATCGCCTGTGTGTGATCATGACTGGAGATATTCAGAGCTGGAATCATAACGTGCTATTTTCATGTTGACAATGTTATACGATTAAACATTTAAAACTTAAATATTATTTGCTTTGATGAAGATAAACAACACTCGTATTCACATATTTTGAATTAATTAATTTTACACTTATAGCACTTTTCTGACACTACACTCAAAACACTTTTACACAAAGAACAGGGGACTCAATCACTTCAGTCACTACCAGTATATTTTAATATAATTTTTCAAGTGTTTTATCTACTATTAATGTTTGTACTGTACTACATGTATCAATTTAAGAGGTTATACTCGTGATATGGCTGATACGAGATCAGTGGAAGACTTTATTATTGTTATATTATATTGTACAGCCTCAGTTGATAATGCAAGTGAACCGTTATACTAAAATAGTATGTCTATGAATGCACACAATAACACAGTAAACCTAAAAACATAAAACGAGGATTCAGTAATGATGGGGATAAAATATACTTTATTAAACATGAAAATAATATGCTGAAAAATGCAATATAACAGTTAACAGTCATAAATATTAGTAAACATGTCACAGTAACTCCCCCCTGACAACATAGATACATCGTGATCGGTTAACACACAAGTAATGTTTGATTTATACAAGCGTGACAAGTAATATTAGCTACAACCCTACCAGACTACATATCCAAGCATTAAAGCAGGTAAACAACTTTGCCAAATGGATAACAGGTAAACATCCATCTAGACTGCAACGATGCTGTCCAGAACTGTGTGAGTGTGACTGAACTGAGTCATACTGATCCTCGCAAACTAAAACAGTGCATTGCCGCCATCTACTGTTTACATGGGAACGAGACAGCCGGCTCTTCTTTCCTATGATTGCGGACATGACATAATGACGCAAGGATGTACGTCATAAGCCAGCGATTTTGAGCCAAATCGAACCCGACAGCTCAAAATACAAATAAGTTTTATAGGCTTACCATAGTGAATAGGGGTAAGGTAAAAACATTGTTTTGAACACTGACTGTTTATGTACTTAGTCAATAATGGCAATTTGTTCATTTTTAACCAAAAAATCTTACATAGTGCAGCTTTAAAGAAAAGGAGGAACACAGCGAGTATTGACGCTGAGTGACTCCAGCCAGGTCTCCTAAGCAACCAAATTGGCCTGGTTGCTAGGGAGGGTAGAGTCACATGGGGTAACCTCCTTGTGGTCGCGATTAGTGGTTTTCACTCTCAATGGGGCGTGTGGTAAGTTGTGCGTGGATCGCGGAGAGTAGCGTGAGCCCCCACATGCTGGGAGTCTCTGCCATGTCATGCACAACGAGCCACGTGATAAGATGCACGGATTGGCGGTCTCAGAAGCGGAGGCAACTGAGACTTGTCCTTTGCCACCCGGATTGTGGTAAGTAACCGCGCCACCATGAGGACCTACTTAGTAGTGGGAATTGGGCATTCCATATTGGGAGAAAAGGGGATAAAACAATTTTTTTAAAGAAAACAAAAACAAAAGGAGGAACAAGACAAAATTCATTTTTGTGGTAATCAACATTATGCCACAAATGTTTTTGATTGAGCTTAACTTGTATTGAACCCAGAATATTCCTTCAAATAAAGTTTGCCACTATTTTATGACATTAGCGAGCCCGATCTCATAAATCATTTGACTGTGATGACAGTTTTGCAAAATGATATTATCAGGCTCCTGACACATATTGAATGGCACTAAAAGCGAGTTTCTCCCAAACAGATGAGGTATTTAAGAGTTATGCTCTATCAAGTTCTAATCAACAAAATCAACCTCCCTCCCTTAAACCTAAACCTAACTGATAGTGTCATAAAAAGCATGTGATGTAGCAACTACGTTATTTTGTGGTGCTTCTTTGACAATTTCAGCTCACGTATCGACTCACATGCCCTTCAGGACTCATACCCCAGTCCTTTGCATTGCAAATGCAACGCTTTATCAGTTGAGCTACTGCACAATTTAAACATGTTTATACAAGCTAGTAAATTAATTTGGTTGTTTAACCCAAATGTTAAAATGTCTCTCAATATAGCAAAATTGTTGTCTTAGTTGTCATAAGATAGCATTGTGTGTGGAACATGGTGGAAAGTGTTTATGAACTGTAATCTGCCCTTTTACTCGTGATTTGTGTGACCGAATAAAACTCAATGTTGTTTTAGTGCCTCTAATGTTTATTTCACCAGGAAACTGCCGCAATACATACAGCAGGCCACGTAAAAATCATTGTGCAAAAATTTTGTAAGGCTAACATGTTTCTATGAGACCAGGTTTACATTAGCATATCTTTGGAGGTAAAGTGTATGACTTTAACATGGAAAACTTTTTAATGTTCAATCCTTTTTATAAAAAATCTTGTGTGCAATGCTTATGTAATTTTTTCAATGGAATTAAAAAATAAACATTGTTTTCAAACAGCTTTCAAGGATACCGCAACAGATCAAATAAACAGATAGCTCCAAAATCACACCATCGGTTGAGGGCGTTACTATGTGGTTGCTAGGGTGTTCGTTGTGGTTGCTTACAGGCCCACATCAAATGAGTCCACACATATGATATTCTGATCTCAATAATAGTCCCTCCTTCAATGTAACTCTATGGGAATTATTAATCTGTTTTATCATCCTTTTTCCAGATCTAACAATAGGACTGCTAAAATCCACACTGATGAGTTTTAAAGACGTTGAACTGAGAAATAGCTCATTAGTTTAGGCATAGCTCAAACTGATATCACAAGTTAACCGGCCAATAACCCACATCATTATCTTTCACTCACGTTCATGCAAGTAATCAAACGGCACTTCAGTCATCTCTTTGATACCTCCTTTGACCTATAGCATCCCAGCCATGCCCTTTGAGTGTGGCAGCTCGGACATTGAGTGGACAGGTGAGGAAGAGAGAGGACAGACAGCCGCTAGTGTGCTAAGGGTGTTTGTTCGTGTTCAGGATTTAAAAGAAACACTCTGACATCAGCTCAGGGTAAAGTTTTTAAGTCAACATGAAATCAAAACTGACCCTTATTAACTTTCTTAATACATGTTCCTGGTCTTACTGTAAAATTTTTCACATTTTTATTTGAAATAAATAAATCGTGCTTTTCTTTGTAATCTTTTATCCAAATGTGAATAACTTGCTCTGCCTCTGAGATAACTTTACTTCTCAGATTACGTCACCAATCTCTCCTATTTTTCAACACCTCTCTTCCAGGTTACATTCTGGTATGGTATGCTAATGCACACCCAGATGGCAAACAACCATTGAAAAATTGCTGAGTCAATTGAGTCAGTGTTGATGCGTCACCATTAATGGCATTGAATTAATGTTACAATGTGATGTTGGTTCAACATCACTTTTGCACCCTGAGTTAAAGGAATTGTTCACCCAAAAATTCTCTCATCATTTACTCACCCTCATGCCATCCCAGATGTGTATGACTTTCTTTCATCTGCTGAGCACAAATGAAGGTTTTTAGAAGAATTTCTCTGCTTTTTTGGTCCATACAATGCAAGTGAATGGGTGCCAAAAATTTTGAAGCTCAAAGAATTGCATAAATCAGCATAAAATTAATCCATAAGACTCCAATATAAATCAATATCTTCAGAAGCTATATGATAGGTGTGGTTGAGAAACAGATCACTTTCACATTCTTCTTCTTGTGTTTTTGGTAATTCACATTCTTCATGCATACACATTCTACTGGGCAGGGAGAAGAAATTCAAATTCAAAAAGGACTTAAATATTGATCTGTTTCTCAACCACACCTATCATATTGCTTCAAAAATATGCAAAATATGGATTAAAACACTGGAGTTTTATGATGCCTTTCTCTGCTTTTTGGAGCATAAACATTTTGGCACCCAGTCACTTGCACTGTATGGGCCTACAGAGCTGAAATATTCTTCTAAAAATCATAATTTGTGTTCTGCAGAAGAAAGAAATTCATACACATCTGGGATAGCATGAAGGTGAGTAATTGATGAGAGAATTTTCAATTTTGGGTAAACTATACCTTTAATGTTGATCCAATGCTGATTTTTCATCCAAACCATCATTTAGGTTGAGATTGAAATTTCAATGTCACCTTGCTCTCTGGGCACTTATCAAGATCCAATCAATTCCTGATGTATAAAATCATGTCCTGCTCTATGTTATTCTCACTGAATATCCTGTTTCACTTAGAAATACGCCAGATTATAGACGTAAAATGGGATGAGAACAAATTTGTGTTCTTAAACTGTAAAATACAATGTTAACCAAACTAAAATAGCCAAAATTATCCACAGACCACTTAAATGGGACTCTGGACGTTAATCGGTTCAGGCTGAATTAATTGCAGAAGTTTAATACTTGCGGTCAAAACAAACAAAAACCTGAATGCTGAGGAATATCAATACAGTGTTGCCACGCAAGTGCTGTGATAAGCCAGAGTGTTAAACTAACCAACCGCTGCATCTCAGCCTGTTAAATGGATTTGTGTCTTCTCTTTGTGTTTAGTGAAGCTCTGATTCACTTGGTCTCTATCAGAAACACAAAACGACAGCCACACCGCCAACCTCATCATGAATGACAGACTGCCCCCAACACAAGGCACACATCGCTCTCTCTCTCTCTCTTTCTATCTCTCTGTCAGCATCTCTTTCTCTCAACAGCCTCCGCGAGACCTGTTTTTCATGCACCATCAAACCTGTCAGTCTTAAGGCAGATATACTTCTCTAGTCTTCACATACTGCCCAAGAGTCTTTCAATATAAAATCACCTCCACACACTAGAATGAATAACATACACATGCGCATATAGCTTACATACACATACTTCGCTGACAGTTAGGTTTAGGTTTGGGTTTTGGGTTAGAGGGTAGAGTTAAAAATATGCATTTTTCTTCACTGTATTACAGTACAACATTTAAAACTAAAAACAACTAGCTTTGCAGCTCATTTTTGGCTCCTCTCTTTGAACATTTCACCCAGAAAGTGGAGCTCACACGTGCCTAAAAACACTTCCTGCTTCATCCACTGAAGGCAGTAGTTTGGGTTTCAGTGAGCAAAGACCAGATTTAGCTTAAGAACTTTCAGCCTACTGTTAACCGAATTCATAGAATGATCAGTCTGTTTTATGTTGGTTAATGTAATCATTTTTATGGCAATACCAGTATATAATGATACATTTGAAAGAAGTGATAACATGGGTATGTGTGAAGATGCAAAAAGCAATTTTAAAAGTACACTCAGTACGTTTTGTTCATGTCATCTCACACTTACACTGACACCTAGTGGTGTGGATGCAGCATCATTCAAACGCAATAGTTTTTGCGTTTTAGAAATTTATACATGTTTAAAAATTACAATTAATTTCTTTAGGAGAAAAACTTGTTATATGAGGACAAAAATACTGAGTGCACATTTAAACTAATTCACTGTCATTCTTGTCAAAACAAACCCGTATTTTTCTATGCAAATGAGGTTTATTATCAAATTTACCATATTCACAAAAGGCAGTGCTATTTGATTAAATTAACTCTATTACTGCAGTTAACACAATTAATGCATACAGAAATCAGGCAGTAAAAATTTTTGTGTACATCATAGCAGCAGTAGTTAAATGACAGAGAAAAGCATTAAAACTTGGAATATTTCCTGACACGTGGTTAGTCGAGTGCACTTTCAGGTGCTAAAACATGCAGACAGCACACAGATCAGTGGGATCCCTTCCTTCGTGTTTATAAAGGTCAAAGTTGAACCGAGGGAACACTATTGGTCATTTTGAAAAGAACGTGATCAGACTGCAATCACAAATAATCTGCCTTTGTTTGAAGTGACCTCCATAAATACCATTGTGTGTGTGTGTGTGTGTGTGTGTGTGTGTGCGTTCCTTTGTGCTGTGAACATAGGTCGGTCAGCACAGATGGCCGCAGAGGGCATTAGCCCTGAGGTGAACATCCACAGCTCTCACAAACACACATGTTATTTACTTTAGATGGCTCCTTGTGTCTTGGAAAAACTTTTGTATTTTGCAGTACCTGAGCTCACTTTCTCTCTCTCTCTCTCTCTCTCTCTCTCTCTCTCTCTCTCTCTCTCTCTCTCTCTCTCTCTCTCTCTCTCTTTCTTTTTCTCTTTGCACCATTGCTCTGTTTTAACTCCCAAAGGCTCTGTAAGCATTCACGTTTCACTGGGTTTGGAAAACTGCTAAACACACACACAAACCTTAAAGCTTCATGATTTTTGTCAGTTTGTAGAGCTGTATTTTAAATGTTAAAGTCATCATGTAATGGTTTGATGAGCTCTTTCCTGTGGTGATGTATTTCTTATTGAAACAGGTTAGAATTGGACATTTTAAAGGGTTTGTCCATTTTTGACATACCCAATAGGCTTATGTCATAGCCATAAACTATAATTTGCTACTTACTATTGCTAGTTTGTGGCATGCAATTTTTGAAATTTGTATACACCCCTGCAAACAATGCTAAAAGATATATGCTAAAAGTTAATTTTGTTAACCTTAAGAAGTACTCTAGCATGTAGTTGACTTGAAAAGCTAACAGACATTACCAACATGTAAAGGGTTATTTCACCCAAAAATGAAAATTCTCTCATTTACTCACCCTCATGCCATCCCAGATGTGTATGACTTTCTTTCATCTGCTGAACACAAATAAAGATTTTTAGAAGAATTTCTCAGCTCTGTAGGTCCATACAATGCAATTTAATGGGTGCCAAAATTTGTAAGCTCCAAAATCCACTTAAGAGCAACATAAAAGTACTCAATACGACTCCAGTGGTTAAATCCATATCTTCTGAAGCAATATGATAGGTGTGGGTGATAAACAGATCAATATTTAAGTCCTTTTTACTATAAATTCTCCTCCCTGCTTAGTCAATCTCCACTTTACTTTCACTTTCTTATTCTTCTTTTGCTTTTGATGATTCACAGTCTTCATGCATATCACACTCTGCTGGGCAGGGTTATGATAAAAATAAAAAAAATTACTTAAATATTTATCTGTTTCTCACCCACACCTATCATATAATGTCTGACCACATGGATTTAACCACTGGAGTCTCATGGATTACATTTATGCTCCCCTTATGTGGATTTTGGAAATTTGCATTGTGAGGATCTACAAAGCTAAAATATTCTTCTAAAAATCTTAATTTGTGTTCTGCAGAAGAAAGAAAGTCAAGCATATTTGGGATTCCAGGAAGTAAGTAAATCATGAGGGAATTTTCACTATCCCTTTTTAAAATTTAGCAATTTGTAAGACAAAACCAAAAGTTGGATTTCATGGTTTTTTAAAGAACTAGAAATAAAAAAATCTTTTGCAGAACTTGCGGAAAAGATTATCATGTGAAATCAGTTTTTTGTAATGTATCATACAAAGTGATTAGCACCTTACTGTTCTGTCTCTCTGCAGTTTGCCCATCTTTTGTCTATAATTATTTCCTTTTTTCATCCTCTCTCATCTCTGTGTGGAACGGCATATCATATCATCATCTGAAAGCATGCTTGTTGCTACGGGAAACCTTTCATTAAAACGTATAAGGCGTGACTAATATTTCAGAAAATTATTTTCAAAAGCCTCAGATACCTGCATAAAAGCCTCATATATTCTGTTCCGTACACTTCAGTTATTTTCCTTCCACTTCTCTTGAACCCTGTCAGGCAGATTTGTGTGCGACCCCTCCAGTAAAAAGGGCCATCCAGATCTGCAGGGTTTTTTCAGTTAGTCTGTGCCGCTCGGTCAGATTCACAGAAGCTCTCAAAATTTAAAGAACAGATGGTTTGAAAATAGGGCATGGAAAAGCACAACAGACTGTGTGAGACTGGAAACACATAGAGTTATAGATGGAAGAATGATGTTTGAACGGAAAGAACAAAACTCAACCGACGGTGGGTGAATATCGCTGTTTGTTATAACTAAGACACAAAAGCCATTTGAAATACAGCATATATTACACTTCATTTACACACTTTTATATACACACTTCAGTAGCATAGATCACACATAAGCTGTGTTTGAATCCTAAAGTAGCTGCCTTGTTGCCTCACTGACCTATCAGTCATTGACGTAACAGACACTGTTTGCACACAAAGGTACCTCCAGAAATTGATTTCAGACAGGCTTCCGAGGAGCACTGTCACATCATTGCTAGAATACCAGCATTCATTCAGTCCAACCGTACCACAATGGACTATTAATCTAGAACAAAATCAAGAGAGTTTTTCCAATAACCAAGCGTATATTTAATACAATACTACTTTTGGAATCAAAAGTTGGAAAAGTGGTAAAAAAACTTACATTTATATACCAACTGGCCTATATACAACTGCCTCTTCGGCCGCCATTTTGTTTCTTCAGCTCAACCACTTTGGATCCGCACGTACAGGATTGTGGGATTTGGTAGGCAGCGAACATTGGATTCGACTACTTCCTCTGTATACAGCCTCTGCAGGCACCATTTTCCTGGTTTCAGAAGCAGCCACACATTTACTTGGCTATCTAAAGGTCACATACCATTCTGTTGTTTTTATAGCTAATTAATGCCTACAGACTAACCCTACCCTAAACAGTATCTGTTTTATTTAATAATTTTCCAACTGAGGATGTCCCCAAAGGGAGGTTTTGTCAGATTTAAGCCCAAAGTATACTTCGGTCAGATGCGAATGCTTAAGGTCTGTGTACAGGACACGTGAAGCAAATCTTGTCATCAGCAGAGTGCTCGAGCACTGAATGTGCAGAATGCACATGTGCATGGAATTATTTGCACAAATACACTACCGTTCAAAAGTTTAGGGTCACATACTCATTCTTTATTTATTTATTTTATTTTTAACATTTTAGAATAATAGTAAAGTCATCAAAACTGTGGAACAATAGAAATGGAAATATGGGAATTATGTTGTGACTAAAAAAATCCAAAATAAATCATAACTGTGTTATATTTTAGCATCTTCAAAGTGGCCACACTTTGCCTAGAATTTCCAGACATGTACTGTTGACATTTTCTCAACCAACTTCTTGAGGTATCACCCTGGGATGCTTTTTAAACAGTATTGAAGGAGTTCTCATCTATGTTGGGCACTTATTGGCTGCTTTTCTTTATTATTTGGTCCAAGTCATCAATTTCAAAAACTTAAAACTTTAATTAAGTTTTAGTTTTGTAATTAAACAAATTAATATGGTGGCACAATTATATTTTTGTCTACAAAACTAATTTCAAACATTTAAGCATATGCCTTCAGATCAAAAGGTTTTTAAGATCATGAGAAACATTTCAGGCAAGTGACCCCAAACTTTTGAACGGTAGTGTAAGTGTATCCACAAAGTGGCAATACTCACATCTGAGCTGTTGCTGTCACAAAGAAATGCTAGAAGAAGAAAAATAACAATGGTAAATAACAGGAGACGAAGGTAAAAACAACAGTGGATGTGCACGTCAAGAGCACGTCTATGAGGAGGTCAGGAGATACCTGCATTTGTATAACTTGAGTCTGAAGGACTATAAAGACATCTTTAAGGGTCTAAACTCCTGAAGAGAAATACTCCAGTGTCTTATAGCAGTGGTAGAGCCCATGCGCCAACCGCCTGTGTATGCGTGCACCGTCAAATGGAGTATACTTTGATATGCTCACATTCGACTGTACGTAGACGGTGAGCATTCACATCAAAATCGATGTATACTTTGGGCATTAGCCAACCTAGTCTCATAGATTGAATGTTACTACAGCAAACATTTTATAGTAATGGCTTTTACGTGCTGTGTTCTACGTTTAGCCACAGTTTCTTGGTGAAATTAACATTAATCAATTAGGCACTACAATAACTGTGCATTTTATTCACATTCACACATCACGACTGGCTGATTATCACTTTATAAACACTTATTTTTTGCACCATTACTCATTACTTACTGCTTTGTTGTGATATCAAAACACTTTTACTAAAACACATTATTTGAAAAACGACACATTTTAATGCTTGTATTAAAGACCCACCTATATATACACACTTATTCCAATGTGATTAGCTTCCACGATAGCTCACTAAGAGTGTTGGACTGGCAGTCCGTGGTTTGAGCCCAGCCAAACATGCAAGCTGACAAGTGAGACTAAAGTGTCATAGAAGCAACACTAAATGACGCGGTTGCTTCAGAAATTTTGCTTTTCATGTCACATTTGCCTTTTCCACACTATCGGTTAGGTTTAGATCTTGGTTTAAGGGTATGGATGTCTGTTTTGTTCACCTCTCATTTGCTTTTCGGACATTATTGGTTAGATTTATGTTAAAGTTTCTTATTAAAACCTTAGTCTAATATTCCCCTTAAAAACCTTGTCTCATTACGACACCATTTCACTTGCTTTTGGCGCCCCCTCACTGGACATTACACTTGGGAACTACAGCAAAATGTGTAATGAAGCACGTAATTTCATTTTGCAAAAATATAGCCACTGTCATGTAATGTTCATGAGATCAGGCTGGTTTTAGCTCACTTTTGACTAATACTGGGTGGGATGCAGAAAATTCAGCAACCATAAATATTATATTTATTAAAAAATAATTATACATTTGATAAAATTACCCTTTTTATGACATATTTGAATAATCTGTCGAATTCTGCAGAAGCTATTTAAACATAGTAAAATGTATTAAATAGAGCTGAGAGGACTTCACTCTTTTTTGTAGCTGAATTATCATGAAATTAACCAAAATATGGATTTGAATGAATCTGAGGGTTTGATTTCATTCCAACTGTTACACAGCTCTGAATGATCAAAACCAGTCAGACGGCGAGACTGTGTGTGTGTCTGTGTGTGGTCATAGTTAGCAGGAGCAGGAGGGCAGTCACTGTTGATCAAACACACTGTCACTGCTCTCTCTCACTGTAGACAGTGTTGTGCTATTTTTATTAGGCTGTAATTTTTCAGTGTGTTTTCATTCTTAGCACTTGCCTGAGTGTGTGTATCAGGCCTCAAGGAACGCCACATAATCAGAGACTTTAGAGACAGAGAGATTCACCTGATGGCAGCGAGGTTTATTTTGGTCTCTGCCCGTCAGTCAGGCGGGCGACAGTGTGTTCTGTCATGTCCCATGGTGTCTCCGGTCACCAGCTTCTCATTAGCACGCACAGATCCAGAGGGAACCAACATGGTTCTTCTAGAACATCACATTCACGGTTGACACATATCATAGTCTGCACTGCAGTGTTAGGCGAATTCAGAATTTAACAGTTAGCTCTCTTTCAATTCATGAGTTAGAATTTTAATAGAATTGGCCAAACCCCACACAGCAAAACTGGCTCAACCAATAGTGTGAGTTTTGGGCAGGACTATCTGTTTGAAGATGGGGGAAGTTTTCTGTGGGGGAATTTTTTCAAAATATTTTGTTACTCTACAAGCTCCTAACAAAAAAAATAGCAAACTTTGCTATATGTTTACCTTCAGAACATATATCATCTGGCAAAGTATGAAGCATTAAATTAAACTGTTATACTTAACCATAAGGTTACTGTTAATTTAATCAAAACACAAATGCAATTGTTAGTTCATATATTCTGGAATCGGGTTGGAAACGTTTATTTATTTTTGCAATTTTGTTTGGTGACGCTAGTAATGCAGAAATTACACACTTAAGCCTTGATGTCTGAAATGTAAAATACATTTTCTGAACTTGTTAGTCATTATTTCTCTTAACTAAATTCAATAAAGGCAAAACAATTAACAGTAAAATTTATTTAAAATAGCACCACAAAATGTCCACACTGAGTGAGTTTACATGCACACCAATACGCTGATGACTACCAAAAATCAGCTTATTCAAAAATTCAGACAGCTCAAGAAAAATACATTTACATGAGTTTGGAGACTGTTGATCGGTTTATGCTTAAACCGTTTATGACCTAACCCGATAAAGGAAAACCATTTTAAGCATTTACATGACCATACATGTTGTCCACTTATTAAGCATAGTCGGTGTAAGATTGTGCATGCAAAGTTCTTTAAATTTCATTCCATTTTAATTCTATGACCTAAATTCAAATTTGAATAACAATTGTGCATCCTGTTTGCTACTTCAGTTCAAACTCAGGAATTGATTTAGAATTTAAAAGGCATTCTAAATTCAATCCTGAATGCTGTAGAACCCTGCAGCATACAGAAAGAGAGACAGACAACGGAGCCATGGAGCCCAGCATAACCAGAGGGCAGGTAAAACAATATAAGATTAAAAATTCTGCCGGAAACTCAAGCCTACAGCAGACTCAGTGTGTGTATGTGTGGCCAGAATGAAATGAATAAAGCGCCAGTGGTGTTGGAGACAGAAGCAGTGCTATAATATAACGCAGCACAGAGTTGTCAGGTTCTGGGTGTTTTTTTGTTGTTTGAGTGTGCAAAAGGGCTTGTGTTCTTCCATCTAACAGCCAATAGCAGCTAACAGCTCAGAATTATGGCCTACTTCCCCAGTCACCATCTGGATTACTGGTTTCAACCAGTGTTAGGGAAACTTCTTGAAACTAGCTTCCGAAACCATTAGCTACTCGTAATTTAAAGTACTAGTTGTTAAACTGCAGTTGAACTACCCTTTAAAAAGTAGTTTGCTACTCTAACTTTGCAATGTGTTTGCATTCAGAACCGATTTAGTCTGGCAATGTAACAGGATAAGGTTGGCAGCATTAAATTGAATAACTGAATAATTGTACACTAAATGGCATAAAACTGCAATGCACTTTAATTTATATAACAGAGTCAAAAACATCATAGTGACATGCACAATATGTGGTATAATCCCTAATGTAGCATTTACTCACACTACTCTTTTTAACAGCTTAAACCAGCCTGAAGTGGATTGCTGGTCTTAGCTGGTTTCAGCTAGTTTAGCTGGTAAGGCCTCTGGTGTTCCAGTATAACCAGCAGACTAGTACCCAAAATCTCTCTAAAGCCATCAAAACAGACCAGGGCCTCGTTTCCCAATAACAATCTATTTTAGCGGTTAAGAGCGTTTTCTACGAGCGATTTTAGGAACGTTCGTATTTTATATGCGTTTCCCAAAACTGCACTTAACATGAACGTGCAAGGATGCGCTTTACTTAAGAGAGTTGCTGTCCATTCGACAGTGCTGAAATGTGAATATATAGTGCTGCTCATCATTGTAACTTTATTATATTTGTGCGTAACTTTACAATAATTTGCAATTTACCTTGCTAATATTTGTTTAAAAATACTTTCTTAAATATTTGACCTAATTAACTACATATTTACATATTGTTATACAACAATTTTGTGCAGAATGATCTATTTCTTTTACACAATCTGCTTCCATAATCAGGTGTAAAGTGTAATATTTCGTTTTCACATATTTCTCTCGATATGAAAGTTTCCAGGATTAGTGAAGACAGCAGAGGCCCTGTGTATGATCCTGCTAATTACAAGCATTCACTGAATATTACGAGGTTCACCGTGTTATCACACAGCACAAAATAAGAAGACATTTAGAAGATGCACTTTAGGGACATTAACCAATAAAGCAGAGGTCTGCTCTTTACTCCCAAAATTGATAACAGTGACAGCAATGCAGAATGTGCGGTGCTACACAGCTTGACATTGCTGGTGAGAGGAGACAAGGATTAGCCAATATATACAGATGATTTTCATGAAGTTATTGACTTTTTTCTTCTCTCTCTGATTTTAAGTTATACAGTTGACTACATCAATCATGCCACCACGTTGCTGTTACCAACTAGTCCTCACAAATAACTATTTGTTTACTAATTAATCTATTCATCCATTTATACAGACTGTCTATTTTATGCATTTCGTTATTATCATTATTATATTTATTATTATTAGACTTGTCTGTTAAAATAAAAATAAATAAAACATAGGTGTCCTGATATTAAAGTTTTATCATAAAGTGTTTAAATTGTATCAGGTGTAATTTCACGATTGTCCTGCAGGTGTCTGCATAAGTATATGTCCTTACGATGCTCTTAGCACTGTACGAGTACTCCAGAGCACTCTACAAGCATTTTCAAGTACTACTCAAGTTACGATGCTTTTGGGAAACGAGGCCCAGGCTGGCTTATAGACCAGCTACCACCTTAGGCTGGTTTAAGCTGTTTTTTAAAGCACTTTAGCTGATTCAAATTATATGTAGCTAAAGGAATATTCTGGGTTTAATACAAGTTAAGCTCAGTCAACAGGATTTGTGGCATAATGTTGATTACCACAAAAAATAATTTCAATACATAAAAAAAAAAAAAAACATATATCGGGGAACTTACAGTGGAAGTGAATGGGGCCAGTTGTTAGAGGGTTTAAAGGCAGAAAAGTAAAGCTTATAATTTTAAAGTGCTTACAATAATTCTTCTGTAAAGATTTGTGTATTATGAGCTGTAACGTTCAATTAAACATTACTGCTCATGAGAAAGGGTTAGTAAGCGATTTTATCACACTTAAATCTTGTTAACACACGTATTGTTTACGTCTTGTGGCTATACTTCTGAAACTGAGTATTTTCATGTTTACGGATTGGCCCCATTCACTTCCATTGCCTCACAGTAAACCAAGTCAAAATTAATGTTTGTGGTAATCAATATTATGCCACAGATGTTGTTAATTGAGTTTAACTTGTACTAAATCTGGGATATTATTTTAGGTTAGTAGCATTTCTACTTTTAGTTTGTTACTCACTCCCCAACACTGGTGTCAGCTAACCTTCAGAATATTTGAGCAAAAGAAAGAGAAGAGTTTCTTTCTTCACAAAGAAAGAGTTTCTGAAATAACCCGCAGCCTCTCTTGTCCTTACCACAGACAGAGAGACCATCAGGCTCTGCTGGTTTTGGTCCGATAAGACTGCTGTTGTTCCAGAACTTTTTTTGTTATGGGGTTAGCATTCAGGGCCTGTTTAGCTAGTTTGATATGTCCTCTAATTGAACAACATTTTAATTGGCACTCAGATAGTGCAAGGCTTGCCAGTGTTTGAAGTGATGTGTACTGGTGTAAACACAGAGAACCAATCCAGAAAATGCTTTCTGGCCAGGAGATGTAGACTCTGTCTGCGACACAATCTATAGCTATGTATGGAATGGAATACTAGCATGCTTCCATAGTTCCCACTGTACAGTAAATACACTGCAAGCTCTTTTTTTTTTTTTTTAAAGTATTATGTGACAGTTTGCAGGATGGAACATTACACATTTCAAGCAGTAGCATGCTATAATGCTGTCACACAACACAACGACATTCCATGTTTAATTCAGCAAGTGTCATTATTATTTTGCAAGTATTTGGTATGTAGATATTTTGCACTTTCAATCTGATTTATTTGTAAAAGTTTGTCTTTTTTTAACATAGATGTTAAAACAAATTGAGGCTGATATAAAAGAAGATTAGTATGGTAGTAACATACCATTCTGAATATGCCTGTTACTTCTGTTAGCCTTAATATATTCATAGATTCACTTATTTTCCTTTCAAGTAAAAACAAAAGGATGACTTGAGTTTCTTGTATGTGTCCTATAGTGACTGCATTTAACTGCTGTAACATAATGCGCATTGACTGCAGTAACGTGCTCTGATCTCAGGTTAAAATTGCTGCCCTTCAGTCAGACAATATGAAGATCTCACTCTATAATTCAACTGTAGCATTCCCCCTATGACAAGCTCTCTTTAAAACCCTCCCTCGATCCCCTTCAAAAAAACTCTCCTTTTAAAGACACAGAATGTGTCAGCCATTCTCTTTGATGCTTCTGTTTTTTCAGCATGTCCACAGTCATTTAGAAAAGTGTCTCTGAAAACACATTCCTGCAGTGGCATGTACATATGTGAGAGAGTCAGCAATAGGTTAAGAGTTCTTTTGCATTTTGATCAGCCATTTGCCAATTAACAGCTCTGTTGAAGTTCATCTGCACTGTAATTTATTTAGCCTGTGGCTTATTCCTGACAGCAACATTTGTTTACAGACCCTGCTTTCAAAAACACACGCAGAGTCGCAAAATGCAGTTGGAGCGTACGATCACAAACAATATCATGTACAAACAAATGCAAAGTGTGCATGATCAGCATTTCTGTCATGTGCTAAAAGTTCACAAACTTTCACGATAGGGATACATCGTCTACATAGTCAATGGGCATTGCCATGAAGTTTTGGGATTTTCGTGCAAGCATGCACTAAGTCTAGGCGCAAGTGGGTTTAGCAAAATTGGGCTGGGTCGAGTGCAATTCAATTCTGAGGTTCTTCTCTGGTTATTGCACCGTCTGTGTCCTATTATATAATCCATTCCCTGTCAAGAACCACATAAATGAACAAAGACAGCACATTCATAAGAAGTTGGTAGTGTAAATGGATTGTAAGAAGAATAGAAAAATTGACTTATGTTCTTTTCTGTGCATTAACTGCATCCTTGTTGAATGTCAGGGATATTTCTGACAGTGACACGCTCCTTTTATAGGCATGGAAAATGTGGTTCTGGATATGGATTTAGGCTCCATTAAAATTATAGAGAATGTAAGTATTATTAATCATATTGATCAAGTGACATACATATCATGGCTAGTATTAACATTGATTGTATCTGCCTTCCAGGTTAGGCTGTGGAATGAGGGACTGTTTTTCTTTTTCTTCTTCTTCTTCTTTTTCTTTTTTTTTTTTTCATGCACTTCACTTCTACTGGTCGATTTGCATTAAAATGTCATTAATTTATTGAAACATGAAAAACTTAAACCAAAAATATTTCTAAATTCAAATTACACTTCAAACAAAATTAAAATATAATTGAAAATAACGAAGTGGGCAAAAAATCATATGTAACGACCTCCCCAAATTCAAATTCCAAGAATTTGACCCTCCCCAACTCCTTCTTCTGGACTATTTTGCAGTAACTTAAAAATCACTCTACGAAACAGGTGGAAAAATGTTAATACACAATAATAATTGATAAATAAAACATATTAAATTTTTGTTTCTACATACTGCAAATGCAGGAACTGATTTTAGACTTTGCACTGAGAATAGAGGTGCTTCTCAAACGTCTTAGTTCAATGACTTATTGGCCAGAAAATAGCAAATTGCACTTTGCACCACTTCATTAACATACAATACATCCAGTTTGCGTGCATACACCCACAGATAGCACAAACACTCCCACCCCCGTGTGCTTAGCGCGGCCTAGAAAATAGAGCGCGAAGTGTGTAATGCGCAGACATTATACACTTCATCTTTAAGTAACTGCAATGTTCAAATGGAATTGCAACTAGAATTGTTAAAATGTTATGACTATTTACAGATTTACAGGTTTCCCGAACATTTCCGATGTCTGCTTTCAGTCGGGAAAACCGATAGTCCTGCCCTAAACTCACACCATTGGTTGAGCAATTGTTGCTGTGTTGAGCTCATCGGGATGCTCAAACAGAGGAATGTATTGATTGTGCCACAATATTTACACTTCTTGATGTAATCGACCTACAATAGAGAAATTTAAAGCAATAGCCATTGGTATGTTTGTGTGTGTGCGAGAAACCAGTGATTTTTACCAGTTTCTCTGGACAAGATGCTAACAGATGGATTAATGATCAAATAAACATGAATGCTTTCATAATGTATATTTATAATCCTGATGTAAACGAGGACCTTCTAGTGAAGGTTTTATAAAAGATGGTAGGCTATGTCATATTCACCACTGTTTTCACAGTAAATCATTATTAAATAAGTAACTGAACTTTCTGGAGAAAAAAAATGCACTTTAGTTAATGCAAATGATAAATAAATGTTTGAATATTGTATAATTTAGGTGATAAAATCATTGCCACAGATACAAGAGAATCTAGAGACTTTAAAAACGTTTATCTAACATGTTGTTGCCTTACAGCCATGTACAACTCACAAATAACAAAATTAACATTTCATATTTGTGCAATTAGTAGTGTGTAAAATGTCAAACAAACTCTCTCAAATGAATCTTAATCCAATTAAATTACTGGAATGGTGACAGATTAAATACACAAGAAATAACTCAACCATGTGTTTAATGTATTTTCAAGTGAACTTATTAGCTAATTTGGATGCAAGCAACTTCTGTTGTAATCAACTTAAAACATTTCGTAAAAATGTGTGTTGGTAAAAAAAAAAAAAGGAAAAACAGCTTCCAATGGCCTAGGATGGTTTAAGATGGTCTCCCCTCCTGGCCAGCTGATACGTTTTGGGATTGTTTGTGTCTGTTTAGTGTAATCTTTGTTTGGAACAGATCTGCACTATGATCTGAAATCACCTTTTACATTGGATCCCTAAGCTGGTTTTCTGGTTTTATAGGGGTTTTGGGTACATTTAAGCAGGTCAGACTTGGAGACCAGCTGGCTTCCCAACTAAACCAACTGAGCTGTGTGCATGTGTGTGTGTGTGTGTGTGTGCGTGTGTGTGTGTGCCCTCATCTGAACTCGGAACTGGACTGATGTGGAGTGACGCAAACACTTCCGCAGGACAAGAGAGGACCAGATGCTCTCCACTTTCACACATGGACACACACACTCATAGAAGTATACAGCTAATGGAGTCACACACACACTAAATACACAGTGACACCATCACATGCAGTCAAGCCATGTCACATCAGCCCAGAGGCTCACCACCTGTACACACACTCGCACAAATCTTTACAACCAAAACTCAGTTCTAGGTTTTTTAGTTGTTGTTGTTGCTGTTTTTGTGGATATCTATCTATCTATCTATCTATCTGTCTGTCTGTCTGTCTATCTGTCTGTCTGACCATCTGTCTGTCTGTCCATATATCTGTATATTGTGTGTTTACTCAATAACATGTGTGAAGCTTGGTTACATGGTCAAGGACAATTAACACACAGAAAGCTGTAATTAATTAATGAAGAGCTGCTGTCTGACTGTCTCTCTGTAATTACAGTATAAATGGTTTGAAATGGTTGAGATTCTTTAGCTGAAAAGTGAGACACACACAGGTTCAATGAGCACACTCAAGGGCTGTTTGCATCTTATTGTGGTTGTTGGACTATTCGTTTGATTGACCTGTTTGAGATCAACAGACAGTGAGCAACTATTATAAAATGGTGCCGATGGAATGCAAGAACACATCCCGTGAAGAACATCTGTTATCTTCTTTAACATGCCAGGCTAATCTGTCTCTCTCTGTCTCTCTTCACAGGTATGAAGTTCAGCGGCACCACTCCATCAAAAGAGGTAAGACAATACTCGCATGTGTGTGTGTGTGTGTGTGTGTATGTGTGTGTGTGTCAGCAATTGTCTGTGTTTTTTGAGCATGTGTAAGCTTCTTGTAATGAGAATAATTACCATTATATTAGATCTACCATTGTAACCATAGTTTCTGCCAAAATTCCATAGTTACTACAGTTATTGTTACTTCTGTAAACTCTTTAGTTATCTTTACCTTTAACTGTAGTTAAATTCACCTATAAATTAACATGGGACATCTTCATTAATCTTTATTACATTTTCAGATAATTTCTTTCAGTGTTAATTTTTTAGTGACAGTGGTTTTCGTGAGAAACAAGGGTTTCCCATAGTGAATTCTTAAAACAGCGTCTGTCTGTTACCTGTATTTGTACCATATTAACATCTTCGGGACAGATTAGAATGCAGAAATTA
Source organism: Myxocyprinus asiaticus (assembly GCF_019703515.2). Classification (NCBI taxonomy): domain Eukaryota; kingdom Metazoa; phylum Chordata; class Actinopteri; order Cypriniformes; family Catostomidae; genus Myxocyprinus; species Myxocyprinus asiaticus. The sequence goes on from NC_059369.1 coordinate 38,814,292, forward strand.
TATTAATTATAGATTAAAATGCTAGTCTTGTTTCCTTTAATGCCCTATTATTGCCCTGGGGGAAGGGGCAGATTGCCAGGCTGTAACCTGCCATCACTAATCAAATGAAGCCTGACTCATAATGAACTAATCACCTTGTTAATACTGGATTTATGATTATTCAATTCATTGACTTTATTGCACCTTAATGAATCCAAATGAGAAGTTAAAATGATATTTGCCACAGGCGACGTCTTTTTGTAAATCAGGTGACATGGAGAATTAAGCAGAAATCCTTTTCAATTACTGGATTAAAGATATGCATAATGTGTCATTGAGCCAGACTCATGCAGTTCAGATGTCATGAGTGATACAAAGCGGCGACTCATGGTGATAAAAAAAGAACTGTGTAAAGACGCCATCTGGTGGTTAAATGAAGTACAAATAATAGGAAAATTACTCTACAAATAATAGTTATAGACCGATTTCTGTGTTCTGTCATCATCTTACTCATGCACATTTTTTTTCTAAACCCACTGGGCTTTCTTTCCTTCGAGCAACACAAAAGTAGATGTTAGGTAGAATGTTAAGAACTGGTAGTCTCAGTCATCATTCACTTTCACTGTATGAAAAAATACAGTGAAATAAATTTGAATAGTGACTGAGGCCAGAGATTATTTAGCAGAGATGGGCCACTTCTATTAAAATGAATGGGAGAAATTGGAATGCTCAACCAAGGAGCTCTTGAGTACCCAATGGTCAACGGATTTAGAAAGGAAGTGCCGCCTTACAGTTAAAAGAGCCATTCACCTTTCAGATACAGACATCACCTGCCAATCAACTCTATAATAGTGAAGAATGCGTATGCGCATTAGCTATACAAGCCGGGAAAATTTTGTTTTTTAATATGAGGTTAGCATCGTCTATTGGGCAAGACATTAATCCAAGATAATTGTTTTAAGACACATTGATTTGAAAAGAAAATATAAGTTCTGAGCTTCACATTTCTCCTTTTAAACCCTCCGGAATCTGGCCTCATAGACCTCCATTGTAAATGCATGTAATTTACCATTTTGATATTATTAAGAAGTAATGCTCTCTCTTCTCTCTCTCTCTCTCTCTCTCTCTCTCTCTCTCTCTCTCTGAAATTTACAGTATACCCAGTTCAGTGAGAAGGTGACCAGCGTCTCCGCTAGTCATGGCAAAGTTACCCAGCGGTCTGCGCAGGGCGATGTCAGCCCCATCTCACCAATGCAGTTGCCACATTCTCTGGGGCCCCAGCAGACTGCCACCTCAAGGGCCCGAGAGCCTGCCCTAAGCTCTCCATCAGTCACCAAACTACAGCGAAAGCTTTTAAAGACCAGCCCGGAGTCACGAGCACTGACAAACTCTTCGAGCTCCTTTTCCTCCACTTCAATGCTATCTACCGATTCATCGTCAGATTCACCACCAAAGTTTGTCTCAATGCCGGAGAGTCTGGCGGACATTCAGGAATCTCGTCGACGGCTAATACGGGAGGTTTGTGCGAAGTATCGGAGTAATATATCTCGAACGATAATGCCCCACCACGTGGCCCGGATTTATGTCGAAGACAGACATAAACTGCTCTACTGTGAGGTGCCCAAAGCTGGGTGCTCAAACTGGAAGAGAGTTCTGATGGTGCTTGCTGGTGTCGCCAACTCCACAAGTGGAATCGATAACGGCTTTGTTCACAACAGCAATCAATTGAAACGCCTCGACTACTTTGACCGGAAGGGCATCACCGAACGTCTGAAAACATACACCAAAATCTTGTTTATCAGAGAGCCCCTGGAACGGCTGGTATCTGCATACAGGGATAAATTTGAGAGCCCGAATGTCTACTATCATCCCGTGTTCGGGAAGCACATCATCGCCAGATATAGGGTGAACGCATCAAAGGAGGCTTTGAAGACGGGAAGCGGTGTCACCTTTCAGGAGTTCATTAAATACTTGTTGGACGTTCACCGGCCCGTGGGAATGGACATCCACTGGGAGCCGGCAAATCAGCTCTGCAATCCCTGCCACGTGGAATATGACTTCATCGGAAAAGCCGACACTATGGGAGAAGACGCCAACTTGTTCTTGCGAAGTATTGGAGCCCCGGCAGACCTGGAGTACCCTACACTTAAGGATGGGAACCCGAAAGCAGCCAGAACTTCTGTTGAGATTATGCAGCAGTATTTTGCAAACCTGACCGTATCTGAGAGGCAAAGGGCGTACGATTTCTACTACATGGATTACCTAATGTTTAATTACTCAAAACCCTACAAAGATTTGTACTGAAGTTGTTTCTTTCTGCATCTGTTGGCTACCTGTGCAGTGCGCCACCCATTGTCCAATCAATGCTAAAATCTGTTCAGAGACTAATTAGACTAATTCTCCCATTGAGGTGTGTTAATTTTCCACAATTCCACAGTCTTGTCATCTTTGTACGCACCACACAAGAAACACAGTGCAAACAGTCATTTTTTTAATCAGTATTTTTGTTTGATTTTTGTTGGAAAATATCTAAACATCCAAGATACATTTACTTAAGAAACAAAATGATGATGTGATATTAAGGCTTGTTAAACTATCTGTTGTACGTTTTATGCTTAAAATAATAATAAGAAAAAATTAGGTAGTGTGGTGAGAAAAATAAACTTATGGTACATTCACGTCATGTAACAATTATCATATTTACAAGATTCCGACTTCAAAAAACTCGTAATTACAAGTTGTAAACTTGGAATTCTAAAAAAGCTCCGACTTGACTGTTGTGGTGTCAAGTAAAAGGAATCAATATGGCACCTGCCTTAACAGTTACAGGTATTGAACACATCTTTCATATACCATTGTATTATAGTCAGTGTTAACTGGTGAGCTTTCTTTAATCTTAAACATTTTGCCAGAAAATATAGAGTTAAATTAATGTAGTGATTAAATATTCTGCTGTTATCAACAACAAAACCTTACAAAGATCAGTACTGGGCCTGGCGTTAGAAGCGTTGCAATAAGCCTCTTTTCCACAATTGGGTCGAACAATGCTCATCGCAAAACCGTACTGTTCCTTGCCGATCCGGGCCAGTTGGCACGGTTACAGTTTCTTTTTCCACTGTGGTGTGGTGAAATCAGGAGAATGTCCTTAACAGATCCGTCTGTTGGCGATGGCGTGAGAGGCAAACATTGGAGCGAGTGCAGCGCGCTATGGAGGATGATTGAATATTCCAGTTTTTAGGACTGCTTTTTCCTTGGTTTCACTCTCCTTACAAACAGCAAAGACACGGACCATGAGAAAAAGGCGAGAGGTTTACCATCATTTGCCGAGGGCTTGTGTTTGCCGCTGGAAACAAACATGCAGAAAGGTAAAAGTTTCCAGATTATAGCTAAAAAGTATATTTATTGGCAAAATGTTCAATAAGTATTATGTGAAAATAGTATATAAGAATATATTGATGGGTTTGTAGTTTAAATGAGCTAGTAATCTACTTCCCTGATGAAAAAGGCATGTAGAAAAATAAATGTAGGCTACGATATTTGTTAAACCATCATAAAAAAATCATGAAGATACACTAAACGAGTCGCCACATACTAAAGCCATTCTACCAGCACAGTTGAGAGTGCTTGTGTAAGGTTAGCTAACCGTGTCGAGAATTCCGGGCTGAGAACGGTTTATAATCATGCTATGCCGAACCGTGCTCAGGTGGAAATGCTACTGTAACCGTTCCGTACCGTGCTCAGAAACGTTCGGCCCAATGGTGGAAAAGTGACTACAGAAACAAATAATTTCTCAGTCCGAGGACATGAACAGCTTTGAGTAGAATCTCAGATTTCTTATGTTGTCATTGCAGTAATTAATGCTGTGTAAACGTTGAGTCAGAATTACTGTAATTACGAGCTGGTAACATCGGCCAAACAGTTCTCCTCACAAAACCATACCGTTCCGTGCCGATTCAGGCCAGTTGGCACGGTTACACTTTCTTTTTCCACTGTGGTGCTGTGAAATCACTAGAATGTCCGTAACAGATCCGCATGACAGGTAAATATTGGAGCGAGTGCGCTATTGAGAATGATCGCATTTTCCAGTTTTTAGGACTGCTTTTTTCCTTGGTTTTACTCTGCTAATACACAGGAAAGGCACGGCCCATGTCGCAAAAAGGAAAGCAAAGAGAAAAAGGCGAGAGGTTTATCGTCATTCGCTGAGGGCTTGTGTTTACCACCGGACATGAACATACAAAGGTAAAAGTTCCCAGACTAGCTAAAAAGGACATTTATTGACAAATTAGAATAGAAATATTATATGAAAATAGTATATGAGAATATATTGTGATACATTTTGAGTTTAAATGAGCTATTAATCTACTTTCCTGACGAAAAAGGTGTGTAGAATAATAAATGTAGGCTACAGAACTAGTTAAACCATCATCAAAAATCATTTAATAAAGAAATCACATCGTACCAGGAGACTCTGAGAAGTGGTGGTATGCAAGAAATACTGCCGGTACTCTGTTGAATAAATTAGAGGAGTGCAGGTACTCCGTACCGGTGAGTACCCGCCCAATTCAAGCACTGAGGTTAGCTAACCGTGCCGAGAATTCCAGGCCTAGAATGGTTTATAATTGTGCCATTCCAAACCGTGCTCACATGAAAATGCTACTGTAACCGTTCTGAGCAAGGTACGGCCCGATGGTGGAAGAGCAAGATTCTACTCGGAACAGTTTATGTCACCGGAACTCTGAAGTTATTTGTTTCCATGGAAACACTCATAATGCCAAAATGGCTTTGTTGTTGATAACAGCAAAATATTTAATCACTACATTAATTCACCATCTAGCTACACTTTCCGTGAGCAACTGGGTGGTGCCATGATTAGTCTAATTGCCTGTTTTCTGTTTCTGGTCTCAAGAAGCAATGTAAAAACAACCAAAACAAGCTATTTAGATGAAGGACAAAAACCATTTAAATGTTAGTTGGAGTAAAAATGTATTTCTGGCTTAACTTGTGCAGTTGCTAGCTGTCAAAAAGTTGTTAATGATATCAACATACTTTGCAAGTCAGAATCTCTTAATTACGGTAATTCCGACATGACGTGAACAAAACATATTTCAAAGGATGCAGGATGTGGAGTGGGATTTTGGACCAATGAAATTTCACTGTGGGTGGGGCTACCCAGTGCAATGCCACTGAAATAGAAACCAAGCAACCAACAAAATGTCTTGCCGTTTCTCACGCCTCGGATTTACATTGAAGTGGCATTCACATTGTAGAAAAGGGCCAAATTTGTGACAGTGAAATTATTCTCTCAACTTGTTTTCATTCTTCACTATTATAGAACAAAACCCAACTACCTTTAGAAACAGCACTGTATTACTCCATCACAACGCAACTAACTACACTGATATTTTCAAATAAAAAATCTATAATCTATTGATAATTGTAAAAAGGGCATTTAAAGGACTATATTTTTTATATGTATTTGTAAAACAGCTTTAGATGTGATCAATGCTTTTGTGCAAACTCATCTCTGAAGCCACTAATTGTCTGTTGGGTGTTATATTTGATTTCATTTTTGAGTATGTGAAAAGATCACTCAGCTCTGCACTAGATTGTTAAATGATGTCTATTAGATTAACACATGGATGTGTGTGTGTGAGAGTGAATATGTGTGCCCAATACTATGCTTGTACATGAGGTTATTTCAAAATGCATATTACACTTCTATTCAACAAACATATTTTATTTATTCAACGAGAGATAGACAGTTTGAGATATATGAGGATAATATATTTGTATTTAATTTTTATTTTAGTAGAACTCACAGGGAGCAGATATACTGTATGTCTTACAGAGATATAAGGAATTTTATGTGTGGTGAGGTGTGTTCAATTTTTTCTAGTGTTTCGCAGTAAAGACTGAAATCAGCTTTATAAATGTGAGTGTTTAATCTGAAAAACTGCTGTCACTTCTGTCCCACGCACTTCCTTTAGAATATGTTTCTACATATATAAATCTGTATGATAATCACACATGAAGTAACTGGTGAATGTATAACTGTTGTTGGTGGGAAACTGTACAAATCTACTGTATATGATCTATAAGCCCTTTGCCTTATTTAACACTGCCAGTGTTTCAGGAAGTAGTGCAATCTACAGGTGTGATTCACCCTGCGGAGTGTCAGTGAATAAACTATTTGTCTTTGGACTTGCTGTCTTCATGTGTTTTAATAGTCATGAGTCATGACTGTATTATTGTCTTTTTCTGACACTGTAAAGAGTTTTTAGAACATTATACTTGTGTAACACCAGCACACCAACAGCATATGAGTTATTGTACAGTATTGTTGCAAGCCATGTCAGAGCCATTCCACTGTTCATTAATAAAAATAATATACAGTTGTGCTCAAAAGTTTGCATACACTTGGAGAATTGGTAATATATGTACCATTTTTAAAGAAAACATGAGTGTGCAGGCAAAACACATTTCTTTTATTTCTTATGGGATTCATATTCAACTGTAGGTTATAACAGAATGGCACAATCATAAAACAAAACATGGCTACAAAGAAAAAAATTAAATGACCCCTGCATACCCTTAGTTCTTAATACTGTGTATTGCCCCCTTTAGCGTCAATGACAGCGTGCAGTCTTTTGTAATAGTTGTCTATGAAGCCCCAAATTCTTGCAGGTGGTATAGCTGCCCATTCGTCTTGGCAAAATGATTCCAGGTCATGCAAAGTCTTTCGTCATCTTGCATGAACCGCACGTTTGAGATCTCCCCAGAGTGGCTCGATGATATTAAGGTCAGGAGACTGTGATGGCCACTCCAGAACCTTCACCTTTTTCTGCTGTAACCACTGGAGGGTCAACTTGGCCTTGTGCTCAGGGTCATTGTCGTGCTGGAGAGTCCAAGAGCATCCCATGCGCAGCTTTCGTGCAGAAGAAGGCAAATTGTCTGCCAGTATTTTCTGATAACATGCTGCATTCATTTTGCCATCAATTTTCACAAGATTCCCCGTGCCTTTAGAGCTCACACACCCCCAAAACATCAGTGAGCCACCACCATGCTTCAAAGTGGGGATGGTATTCTTTTCACTATAGGCCTTGTTGACCCCTCTCCAAACATAGCGCTTATGGTTGTGACCATAAAGCTCTATTTTGGTCTCGTCACTCCAAATGACAGTGTGCCAGAAGCTGTGAGGCGTGTCAAGGTGTTGTCGGGCATATTGTAACCGGGCTTTTTTGTGGCATTGGCGCAGTAAAGGCTTCTTTCTGGCAACTTGACCATGCAGCTCATTTTTGTTCCGTCATAAGTATCGTCATATTGTACTCCTTGAAACAACCACACTGTCTTTTTCCAGAGCAGCCTGTATTTCTCCTGAGGTTACCTGTGGGTTTTTCTTTGTATCCCGAACAATTCTTCTGGCAGTTGTGGCTGAAATCTTTCTTGGTCTACCTGACGTTGGCTTGGTATCAAGAGAGCCCCGAATTTTCCACTTCTTAATAAGTGATTGAACAGTACTGACTGGCATTTTCAAGGCTTTGGATATATTTCTATATCCTTTTCCATCTTTATAAAATTCCATTACCTTGTTACGCAGGTCTTTTGACAGTTCTTTTCTGCTCCCCATGGCTCAGTATCTAGCCTGCTCAGTGCATCCACGTGAGAGCTAACAAACTCATTGACTATTTATACACAGACACTAATTGCAATTTAAAAAGCCACAGGTGTGGGAAATTAACCTTTAATTGCCATTTAAACCTGTGTGTGTCACCTTGAGTGTATGTAACAAGGCCAAACATTCAAGGGTATGTAAACTTTTGATCAGGGCCATTTGGGTGATTTCTGTTATCATTATGATTTAAAAAGGAGCCAAACAACTATGTGATAATAAATGGCTTCATATGATCACTATCCTGAAATAAAAGACAATTTTTTTGCAAAATCAGTCATATTTTCAAAATCAATGCCAAAATTTCACAATTTCTGCCAGGGTATGCAAGCACAACTGTATCTGGTACCGTACAATGAGCTAAAGGTACATTTATTCCCACCGGTTACTATGGTGACCAAAATTCATTTTAAAATTTGAACAGTCTAAAACGAGTTCTTGATGTATTTTACACAGTCGTCAATTATAAATGAAAGTGCAGACTGTCTTGTTGTCATATGAACATATAACTTGGGTTGTGCGAATAGTCTATAAAAGCAAGCAAGTAAAGCCTTTCATAATAATACACATACAACTTCCATATTTTGTACATATAATGTTTAAAGGTTTGATTATTGATTTATTAATTTAATTGCTCTGGCTCATTTAAATCATGGTCACAGGACAAGTAAACATTCTCATTTTTGAATTGCCGACTGATTGACTCCCATTATAAAATTGCGTATTTTAAAGTACTGTTACAATAAATGTAAAAAGTAAAATTAGAAAGAAATATGCAATTATTCTTGCTTTATCATTTCCCTTTTCAACATAAGTTTTGTGTTCCTTGACACAGTTGCCTTTGGCTTGCTCACTGGGGTACTAAATACAATTATTATTTAATTATTTATTTTTATACTCAGTTTATAATCATATTTAATCAAACTACATAATGATGAATCTAATACTTTATAGATATTACAGTTTCATTTTCTGCTAAAGTATGATTTACTGTAAAGCTGCTTTGAAACGATGTGTGTTGTAAAAAGCGCTATACAAATAAAAATGACATGACTTGAATTGCTTGTTAATAAAAATATGAATATTATATATGTTACTTTACTGCAATTTTCTATTGGGTCCAATTGAGCAACTGAGCATAATTTGACTCAGTTTCCCACACCTTACAATTGTGAGTAAAAATAAATCTCAAACTTTCACGACTAAAAATTTGAAAAAGCATAAAGACATAAAGAGAGCTTTTTTCTGGTCTCAAAGTGCATTCAGACTGGGAAGGGAAAACAATATATATATTCACACTGAATATATATATATATATATATATATATATATATATATATATATATATATATATATATATATATACATATATATATATATATATTATATAAAATATATATTTTTTTTTATTGAATAATGATGAAACTACATAATTTGTGTCAAAAGAAATAATAGCATACGGTTGTTTTGATTAAAAATCTTGAAACATAATCAGTCAGTGTGAACTCTTTGAAAATTCTTCGTATCAAACCTATTTTACCACTTAAGAAAACAATGTGTTTTATGGGGGGGCCTTTTAGCCCCTGCAACAAGGGGGCTTATTATCCCAAGTATTATCTTTTCACTAATTAGACAGTTATTGATTTAATCACCTGGAACAAAACTGAAAATGACAAATAAGCATTTTGTCTCTAAAACAATTGTGATCCTTTCAGGGATTCTCATTAGCTGCATATATATTTTCAACATTTTAAAAGGTATTAAATGTTAGATCAAATTACCTCAGAATCAAACTTTAGACATTACACGCAATGAAAACTTCACAGTGCATAGTGACAAACAGGTGTTTAGGAAAGTACTATAGCATTTTTTGTAACAATTTAGTGTTTTGGGAGAAAATAAAAGTGCCTTTTACCGTGGGAGGGCCTCTTTAGCCCCTTTGTACAGTAGCTACCTTTTAAATTTACATTAATCAAATTTATTATGATTATCAAAACATTGATCGATGTGTTTTGATGACTTATTTTAATAATAGGCAAAAAGTATTCATTTACAGTGTTTATAATTTTTATTTTATTTATTTTTCGGCAACAGATAATGGACAACCGAAGCCAGGCTATTAGAGTACATATATTTTTAACCACAGAAATGTGCATTACATAGGACTTTCTTTGGCACAAAATAACACAAAAACAGCACCAAGGTCATGGGTGTGATTCCCAGGAAACCTTGAATGCATCGTAATTTGTTTTGGATAATTACATCAGCTAAATGGATTTTAAGGAAGAATCAATTTAATTCAAATTTGAGTGAATTTCTTAAATTTCCTTAAAGTTTTTTTTTAGTTAGCATGGTATCACCCTTATATTGTTACATTATTAAATGGGCATTTTGGATGAGGTTTTACAAACACTGCTCAGTGAACTGCGTGTGAAAGACATTCACACATTGAACGATTTGACAACAGCTGCTTCAGATGATTTTGTGTCTTGTATCTTGAATCTGTAAGTAAATCATATCAGATCCTGAGGATACTGACGTGTCTTGCTGCAGTTAAACAAGTGTTCACAGTAAACTGTCAGACTGAGAATGCATTTAACTGGATTATTTACTCGTCAAATCATTTGAGATATTTTATGATGCAAGGCGTCATTCACATCTATACATTACAGATTCTCTCTCTAACTGCATGCAAACAGAATGAAAGATTGACAAGTATGGCGAAATCAATATTAAGGAGTTTCATATGACTCTGGACTGCTTTTATGGTGTTTTTGTCCTTTTTGGAGCTTGACAGGCATACGTATGGGTTTGGAATGACATGGTCAGTAAATAAAGATAGAATTTTCAGTTTTGGGTTGTTCGGTTTTGAATGATCCTTTCATATCTGAGTAAATGCCCTGAGCTAATTTCAGCAGCTTGAGTCAACAGATCAAAGCTAAAATTCACACCAGACTTACTCAAGATAACACCAGACACACATCACTGATTAGATGGATGACTATCTGCCCTGATGTAAGAGAGAAAGACAGACAGAGAGAGAGAGAGAGAGCGAGAGAGAGAGAGAGAGAGAGAGAGAGAGAGAGAGTGAAACTCATTTAATGCTGGAGGGCTCAAAGCCACACCGAACTTAAACTCAAGTGCTGCATGAAAAACTTCTCAACTTTCTGCCAGTAATGAGAGGAGCAGAGAGACGGATAGATGGAGCAGAGATGCCAGGGGGTGAAGTGTCCCACTGAAGAGTCATGATGCCCAGCAGTCTGACTGTACTGCTGTTTTGTCTTCTGTCCAGTTAAAAGAACTTGATTCACTTCTGTCACTTTCTCTGGAGTATGAATTAGCATTTAAGAGAAACTGTGCATACAAGCATAAAACACACACACACGTTCACTTGCAGTACCTAAATGAGGACATACCTTAGACTTGTATTGCTTTTTTTTATTCAATTCTTATTCCTATTCTTATTCTTATTATTTATTTATTTATTTATTTATTTATTTCAACTGCTTTATTGGCTTTTGTTTATTACAATGATGTCAAAGCATGATAACATTGTTTAAGGAAACTTAAATAATTATAACAATAATGAACAGGATTTAAACAGTTGTTAATCCATATTTAAATAATAATAATAATAGTAAATAAACATAGTAAATAAAAAATACATACATACATACTTAAAGATTACAGAGTTAACCAAACCCTACCCCAAAATAAATAATTAAATAAATAAATAAATACTACAGACTTAACCAAACCCTACCCCAAAAGAAAAAAAAAAATACTTTGATCACTTTAAATTTAAAACGGACCTCTTTAAAACCACAATATATTTAATATGTGAATATCCATGCATTAATGCTGCTTTATGTTGCTGCATTTTGCCATTATCTTCATGGGAGAAAAACTTTTCTAAGTAAATGCCTGTGACTCCAAGGTTAAACCAGTGCAATGAAGAACTATGGCCACAGGGTGGCAGCACTATCTCTGTAATATATTGAGGTCTGGGGATATTGAGCAGGAAACGTTACACATGGTATGTACACATAACACATTCTTCTGTAGTTTATTACAAGTTTGTTTTTTTAATAGCATGAATAAAATGTCACTTCCTGACACGTATCATCAACAGGTGTCGTGAGAAATCACACTCTTGAAAATGAGAAATAAATAAATTAGTTAAGCCCTGGACCAGGGTCGTCGCTAGCACGAGCCCCAGTAAATTTATGCTGTGCTTATTTATGCTTCAAAAAATTACCATGGTACTACCATGGTGCATGTCTAAAAAACACAGTATTAGGTATGTCAGCTTAAACCAGCCTAAGGTGGTCTCCCAGCATGGCCAAGTTGGTTAGGCTCATCTGGTTTGATGGTTTTAGAGGGGTTTTAAGCACTTGTCAGCTAGACAAACTGATTAGCTAAACCAGCTTAAACCAGCTAAGATCAGCAAACTTTGGGTTGGTTTTCCGCAGGGGTGACCAAGAACATGGTATTACAAAGGTACGTAGGTTCCAAAAAACCCCCCAAAAAAACATGTTAGTACCACATTGGGGCATCTCCCTCTCTCTTCTCTCTCTCTCTCTCTCTCTCTCTCTCTCTCTCTCTCTCTGGGAGGTTCGGACATCCTCTGGTCCCATCAGTCACTTTGACAGGCTGCTGTGGGGGTGGCGGTGGTGGGTTGTGGAATGGTCCCCATCAGCCCGCTGGACAGAACCGCCCAGGTCAGGATGGATGGGTCTCCCTTACAGCACTAAATTAATACTGGAGTCCAGAGAATCGCTTTTAGAACAAGGAACTCCTGAAGAGCCAATCAGACAGCAGTTATCAGAGACATGCCCACGGCCAGAGAGACGGATAGAGAGAAAAAGTTACAGCTGCATCCGAATTCCCATACTTTCAGAGTACTGTACTGAATTTGATGAAGAACATCTCGGCCGTTATCAAAGTTCAAAGAAAGAAAGAAAGAAAGAAAGTTTTGCTTTAAGTAAAGTGTGCTTGTGAACAGACAGTGAAGGGAAACATTTTCACTGTTTATCACGAGCGTTACTGGCTAAATTCAATGCCCCGGTTAGTTAGCAGGCTGGTCAGTGTCTGAGTCCAAAACATTGTTGCTCCGTCCTCTGTCGCTTTTGCTTATGTCCTTCTTATGGTCCCTGTTAAGTGTTTTTCAATTTGTTTATGATTTGTTCAATTGTCCAAGTGAAGATGTACTCCTTGCTGCAGACAGTAGCTACTGATGTTGTTTGGGAAAACTTTACCATGGTGACGAATCATTATCCCACCCTCCGTCCCCTGATGTAATCGGTTCCTACGTAGAGACCAGCAAGCTTTTGGGGCTGTTGTGGAACTAGGTTTTCGGCCCAGGAACGGCCTTTTCTGCGGTGGAAATGCGTGGAACAGTTCGAGAAATCACACCTACCCAGGAACCCAAACCATGCCAGTGGAAAAGGGCTATGTGAGGCCTCTGGCAGAGTAAACCCGCCTCTTGCTCGGACGTCAACCTTCATAAGCCTGAGGGAACAGAGACAGGGAGGAAAAGGTCGAGATAAAGTAGAAAGGAAAGAGTTTTAAGGGTCTGTGTGTGTGTGTGTGTGTGTGTGTGTGTGTGTGTGTGTGTGTGTGTGTGTCTGGTGAGCCAGACATAGAGAAAGAATTAGCTGGAAAAAAATATACAAGGATGGAAAGATACAGTATGCCCAAGGCAAGGCCGTGTGTCTCTCTCTCTCTGTCTTTGCACACACATGATTGAGAGGGTTTCAGATGGAGACGTGTTACACAGAGCAAATGCAAATTTCTAACAGTGAAAGAAATGCACACACTCCTTATCTCTGCTGTAGAAACCTCAGGAATGATTTTAACAGCTGTGCTGCATGATACTCCACCACTGAAGTCATCATGAAACCCTTTTAATTCTGAAATGTGACGTGGTATTTCCAAGAGTAACTGGATATTCAATGGGAAAAAGTGACAATGTGTTTAACATGTCCACTAGTGGGCACCACAGCAAGTCAACAAATACTTCTCTGTAGGTTGTGTGTGTGTGTGTGTGTGTGTGTGTGTGTGTGTGTGTGTGTGTGTGTGTGTGTGTGTGTGTGTGTGTGTGTGTGTGTGTGGGCAGGTTTAAGTAGTTTATGAGGACTTCTTTTTTAGGTTACAAACTGGTAATTACAAGGGTATTATGCTATAAATGTGGTTTATGAGGACATTTCTTGTGTCCCCATAATTCAAATCACTTAAAAAACATACTAAACAATGTTTTATTTAAAATGTAAAAATGCAGAAAGTTTTTTGTGAGGGTTAGGTTTAGGGGTAGGGTTAGGGTTAGGGGATAGAATCTATAGTTTGTACAGTATAAAAATCATTATGTCTATGGAGAGTCCTCATAATGATAGCTGCACCAACACGTGTGTGTGTGTGTGTGTGTGTGTGTGTGTGTGTGTGTGTGTGTACAGGTTTCATAATATTTGTAAGTGCCACATTTTTGAAAACTTGTTGAAAACCCACTAGTGAGGACATTTTAGGTGGGCCCTATAAAACACTGTAAAAAACTGACACAACTTAAAACATGATACACGAAGGTCTATCTGAGGGAATTGTTTCCTGAGCTTAATGTTTGTGCAAAATTGTTCTACTGAACATAACAAGATCAAAAATTATACTGAGAAATGTATCACACTGTTAACATTGGCCTGCAACAGACACATAATTGCATTTTGTTATTTATTTATTTATTTATTTATTTTTTTTATGTAGGGTTACATTACTGCCCCGTGTGACAGGTGTGTTTGCATTTCTCTGTTTTGGAAGTTTGATTACTATTTCCTCTTATTCTCTCTATTGCCCTATTCTGGGGCTGTTTGGAGTGTGCAGCCAGAAACAATACAAGAAGAGAAGACAGCCCACTCAAATGTATATGAATAGGAGAAATTGAAACACTAAATATCGTGAGAGTACAGTAGTCCCACCTTACAAAAAAGGTGCCACTCACCTTGTTAATACAAGGCCTTGTTAGTCACCTTGTCACTTTGTTTGAGAATGTGCAAGCTCATTGTGTAATTTGAGCTAAAAAAGCACAATTTATGATACCATTGTTGTCAGGTTTTATTGCTGATTTGAAATATGTTATTCACTTGTAATCTTGACAAACAGTTTTGGAGACTTTGGTCTTTTCACATTCAGGTAGATTCAGAGGAGCTGTACTTTTATCACTTGAAAATAGCTGCCCGAAGGCAGATTTCCGAAACATAGGATGGCTGGGGAAGACTTATTCACATTTATAAGGAAAGTGCTACCTGGTTTGGTTTGGGTTAGGTTTAGGGTTCTCCAACCAAACAGGTGGTACTTTTCTGCTGAATATTACTGA
This sequence comes from Myxocyprinus asiaticus, assembly GCF_019703515.2. NCBI lineage: Eukaryota > Metazoa > Chordata > Actinopteri > Cypriniformes > Catostomidae > Myxocyprinus > Myxocyprinus asiaticus. The sequence continues at coordinate 38,829,303 of NC_059369.1, forward strand.
TTCGTCATACATGACTCTTCCCGTCATACTACATTTCAGACATTCGCTGCCAAATATGGCTGCAGAGTGAACTAATCTGCCTTAAATGGGCCCCCACAGTGAGTCTGGTTTCTTCCAAGGTTATTTTTCTCCATTAACCAACATCTTATGGAGTTTTGTGTTCCTTGCCACCTTCAGCTTGCTCACTGGGGTTATAAATACAATTATTATTTAATTACTTATTTTTTAAATTTACAATCATATTTAATCAAACTACACAATGAAGACTCTAAGACTTTATAGATATTACAGTTTTATTTTCTGTTAATGCCTGATCTTCTGTAAAGCTGCTTTGAAATGATGTGTGTTGTGAAAGGCACTATACAAATAAAAATGACTTGACTTGACTTGACTTTGGTAGAAACCACTAATATGCTAATTGATGCAGATAGGGCTAATTAGTGAAGACAGGTGTAACAGGTTACTAAGAGACCTTAAAAGCCAAAAGTTGACTCTCTACACAAGGAAAGTATGAGTGTTTGTGTGTGAAAACACATTTGTGGGCTTCTTGAGTGAAGTGTTGCTGCAAAATAATATTGAGCAGTTAGTGTGTTTATAGTGTGGCCCCATAGTATTTTAACACAAGAAATGCCTCAATTAATGTGTCATTTATTTTAAAGAGATTTGTTTAAAAAAAAAAAAAAAAAAAGGCACAAGTGTGCTTTTTCAGCAAAACCTCCATCAAACCACTAGAAAAAGTTTGTCTGTGTTTGGTGATTTAAACAATTGAAATTAGTATAGTGTTCAAAATGAAGTATTTAGACACTTTCTGGTTGGCAAAAATTAGGTGAACATGTTTGAAGTTAATGTTATAAATTATTTTGTGTGACTCGTGTGTTTGGAAATGGTAAAGAGGGAAAAAGTTTCTTCACTTTGTTCTTTTGGGTTTTGTTTTTTTTAATTCTCATTTCAGTGAGTGAATTCAGTGGGCCAGTGCTTGAAGGAGAGCTGCCTCTCTTTTAAGGTTTAAGTTTTTAAGATCTCTGATCTTGACTCTCCTCAATCCATCTCTTAAAAGGCTCTATTTGTGAGACACTCAAATTCCAACATACTGTACACACTTTCTACCTTACCAGAGGCTCCACCACTAACCTATTTTGATGTCTGACCAATGTATGTTCCACCTCCGCTTCTCATGTGCTTGTAAGATGAGGCTAGAAGTACATCTGCTATATTGGTAGATGTGAAGTCTTTGTGCGAGTCAGCTGTTATGCAGAAACTTTGAGCTGTGTAATGTTTATTTGAAATATGTTCTGGTCAAACTCGGCCACTTCAACTTTATTTACCCAGCAAGTAAATGAAAAATATGGAAAGGATGGGAAAAGAGCAAAAGATTGCCATTAATCAGTGATGGATTCATGGTTAGCTTACATGAGGGTGTAAAGTTAATTTAGCTTTTTTTTTAACCATCTTTTGAAATATCGATATACTGATTTCTGTACTTTACATGTAATTTCTGCACATAACATCACAGAATTCATCAAATCAACTGCTAATACTTATTGTAGTAAAATAATTAAAATGTCACACCTATATTCACTTAATTGTGAACTAATATGATTTCTATTTGAAACATGTTTTGTACTCCACTGCATGACAGAAATTACCCATATTGTTTTATATAATATGTTAAATAGTTCAGACCTTGTAGAACTATTTCACAGATTCTCTGCAAAGGAGTATGAACTCTACAAAATAGACTCTTCTTCCTTCATTTAAGAGTGACTTCCTCCCTCCTATAAAGCTCTTTAAGATTCATTTAATGTATGTTCGTAATAATGGCCCAAATGAGACCAGAAACACTACTGCTCATTAAACTCTGAGCACACAGCTTTAAAAATACTTAAGTATATTTTCTCTGCATGTGACAAACATATACAGAATGGCCATCTTCCACATCAAAATAAAAAAATAAAAAAAACTATTTCACACAACAGAAGAACACAAATGACATTGAATGGGCTCAGATAACCGTGTAAAAAAAAAAAAAAAAAACATAATGATGGACTTATAAAGGGGCTGAAAATAGACCAGCATGGTGGCTGTGCGTTTGGGCTCAACGCTTCTGGCGTGACTATTAATGCCACCTGCTTTAGCGCCTGTAGGCGTGATTATTATTCTTAGGTCATGTATTAATGCATATGCACTCATTTACATACATGATCCCTCTTACCATATGACTTTCACATATTTGAGTGATTATCCCTTTTGCTGGCTGTATTTCAAAAGCATCATTATTCAAATATATATATATATATATATATATATATATATATATATATATATATATATATATATATATATATATATAAAACAGTTAATTATGGAAGAGAAAATATGGCATCCATCACTATGACATTTAAAGAAAGGCAAAAGCAAAAATGTGTCTTCATCAATGTGGAGATGCTGCGTTCATTTTTTGAAAAGCCATTGTCACCTTTTATTGCTTTTATAGCCACATTGCTGTGTAGCCCATGGCAATGCCTTCCTCAAAGACAGATGCACTGTGGAGACTGAAGAGTAGATGTGTTTCTCATATTCTTATGAAAGTCAGAAAGACCCCATACGAGACGTACCTCAAACTTCTGGAGAAAATGTATAAAACACACTTAAAAGTAAAGGTTCCAAAAAGGTTTGTTTTTTTGTTTTTTTGCGGCAAAGCCATGGAAGAACTATTTTTGGTTCCCCAGTAAAAGGTTCTCAAGAGAACCATTTTTGAATAACCTTTTACTAGAATCTTTTTCTACTACTTTTGTGCAATGGGAAGGTTCCATGGATGTTAAAGGTTCTTCATGGAACTAAATGCTGATAAAGAAATTTTTATTTTTAAGAGTGTGCACATTAGTGACAAAAATGTGACTTCATTGCAAGAAATCTGTACAAAACATGTAAACTGAGACACATGCAGTATAGGGGAGACTGGGGCTAATTGTCACACGTATTACTCAGGTGAATATTTCTCAGGGTGGGTTTATATTTGAAAGTCAGTTTAGCCTCATACTGTCCCTTTTAAAGTCTTGGCTACTAAAAAAAGCTGTTAAACACTTGCATTGTTTTTGTTACCAGGAAAATGGAGATACAGTTCTTTAAACACACGATGACAACTATAGCAGGTCATGTGGTCACACGATATGGGATAAGTTGTCACAATGGGAAACTGCCCTTAAAAAGCTTATATAGGCTTTTCAGCAACATTTTAAATGGTAAAACTATTATAAAACAAATCAATTAATAAATAAAATAAAAAAAAAATTAAATACAAAACAATCAAACCATTGTTTTAATTGACAGTAATGATAATCAACCAAATAACATATTTAAAACATATGAATGTATACTGAACTAAGGCAACATACAAACCCACTGCTAGAGAAAGCAAGCATTTGTGTAATTGAACTTCTGACTCTTGACTCAAAACCTCAAAACAGTTACTGAGATATAAACCTTGTGACTGTGAAAATTGTCCTATACGATGAGATCTGGCATTAATGCCAAACCACATTCTAATGGATAATTATTTCAATATGGTACAAAGGATAGCTCTTGATTCAGTTAAAAATTGATTCTCATCAGATTCACTTTATATATATATATATATATATATATATATATATATATATATATATATATATATATATATATGTTAGCACAGAAGCATCATAATTCCATCCTTTCCCATACAAATGTTGGATGAAAATCCATAAGTGATCTGAATAGAATTCCAAGAAAACTCTTTTTTATTATTATTAAAGTGTTTGTTGAATCCAAACTCTGCTCTCTGAATTTAACATTTGAAATGTCTTTATAAACTTATATACAGTGGCAGCCGAAATTCTGATCACTTGTGAAAATGCTTCTTTTTTTTCTTTTACTTTTTTCTAATTTAATACAAAAGTTAATTACAAATGATATTTTCAGCATAATTTAATTTGAGTAAAGTTTAATTGTAAAATGTATGCAAATTTAAAGCGCATATGGAAGATTTTTTTGGTTAGAAATGAACAAAATGCCATTATTGATTGAGTACATAAAAATCAGTGTTTTAAAACAGCAATGTCCTTGCCTTCACTACGGTAAGCCTACAAAATTGATGTTGAGCTGTCGGGTCGGATTTGGCATGAAATTGCAGGCTTGCATCATTCATCCTTGCTTCTTTACGTCTTGTCCGTAAACGCACATGTACCACCAGCTGTCACATGTTCCGGCTGGGGAAACTACACTGTTCAGTTCAGTCAGTCACTGTCACACAGTTCAGGACAGCACTGCAGCAGTCTGGATGAATGTTTATCTTTTACTTGTTTGGCGAAGTTGTTTACTTGCTGTACTGCTTGGACATGTTTTCTAGGGTTGTTGAAGCTTATATTGCTTGTCATGCTTTAACAAATTGAACATTATTCATGTGTTTTACCAATCGCGATATGCTCAAAAGTTTTATAACATTACTGCAGTTTCGAGATTTCCCTAAGTTTGTGTCTCTACGTGTGTGCCGTTGTTATTTTCATTGTTCTTTTAGCAGATAGTCTGTTTAAAAGTCACTACAAGGTAGTTCCTCATGAAATGTGTAATCATAATGATGTACCGATTTCATAGTACATTAATATTAATTTGTTTAGTAACCATCTCTCTATTATTACTTAACTGCTGAAGAAATTATTAAGAAAATTTATAATTGTAATTGTTATATTGCACATTTCTGCATAATATTTTCATGTTTAATAAAGTATATTTCATCCCCATCATTACTGAATCCTCGTTTTATGTTTATAGTTTACAGTTTTATTGTGTGCAGTGCATAGATGTTCTGTTGTTGTATTATGGTTCACTTGCATTATCAACTGGCTGTACATTATTATATAAAAATAATAAAGTCTTCCATTAAACTCTTATCAGCTCACAAGTTTAATTTCTTAAATTGATAAGTGTAGTACAATACAAACATTATTGTGTAGTAGATAAAACAATTGGATAATCATGTTAAAATATACTGATTGAGGAGAGTCCCTTGTTCTCTGCGAAAGTGCTTTGAGTGTAGTGTCAGAAAAGTGCTATATACAGTAAGTGTAAAATTCATTTATAATATGTAAATAAGAGTGTTGTTTATCAAAGCAAGTAATATTTTTGCTTTAAATGTTTAATGGAATAACATAATATCAACATGAAAACAGCACGTCATGACTCCGTCATGAGTCCTAAAACCATGAAATTCATCCGCCAGAAGAGCAGCGCCGAAACACAACTCAGGTAAGGTGTTCATCTGCAAGTTGCTTGCAATTTTAGGTGTCAATCACAGATGTCGCTAGAGAGCCCAAAGTTCTGTAGTGCAGCTTTAAGACTTTTGTTTGTCCACCTTTTGCTTTAATGACATGATGCACTCAATCCAGCATGATTTAAGAATGTTCCAAAGAGCATATGCTTCAACTGAAACAAAGAAATTTGACCTTTGTATAAAGGTGTTAAAATGATCAATACCTCTAATTTGCTTGCATTTGATTACCTACACCTAAATAGTACTAGTGGAATAGTAGGTTCCACTAAATAGTAATATTTAGGGTTCAAAACAAGTTAAGCTCAATCGACAGCATTTCTGGCATAATGTTGACATACCATTAAAAATTGGCTTCAACTTGTCGCTCCTTTTCTTCATATTTGCTTCATATTTCTGTTTCCAAAATTGGCCCCATTCACTACCATTGTAAGTGCCTCACATTAATCAACATTATGCCACAAATGCTGTTGAACCCGGAATGTTCCTTTTATAAACATTTTCTATATGTTATCTAATAACTTTTCCTAAAATCCTGAAACGTTTGTTTACTTTCAAATTTAAATGGCAAAAAATATTCCAGATTTCCAATGTGGTCCATGAAAGTATCAGTGTCATCTGTCAAACAGAGTTCAATGTGGATTGTGACTGAATCTGATCCACCCATTTTTTCCTCTCAAACACTATAGTAAAATCCATTAATTAAAGTAATTAAGTGATGACAACAAAAACACCTGGGGCAACTTTTTGTTAGCTTTTAAATCTTTAAATTGACAACAGGCATACTGGTGTAACTGAACATACGGCAGGGATATTGTATTAGTGAAGGAACAGTCAGGACTTCCTATCTGGTTTGTAAGTCCCAAGGAACACAAATTCTTGCCCCAGGGTGAGTTTTGTTCTACTGTGCTGGGCCAACAGGGAGGGGTGTGTGTGTGTGTGTGTGTGTGTGTGTATGTTTATGTCTGTGTGTGTAGGGGTGGGGGGCAGATGCTGTACCTGGAGGACGGCTCAGGTTTCCTTTTTTATAATCAATTAAGCAATTGTTTTGAAAAAAAAAATCACATAGTTGACCTACCTGTAATTCAGGTATTCTATTATATTCCAGCTTTGGAAACAGCAAGAATTGTCTTTCTGGTTGTCCTATTCTATTCAATTCTATTCTATTCTATTCGTGCATGGGAAACGGCAAGGAGTCTCTCTGGGTGTTGTTTCTCCAATCTCACACTGGTGGGCGCCATACATCATGAAAACACTCCAACAGCATCAGTCTTGCAAGTGAGATACAAAGTAATTTACAGGTCTCGGCGCAACATCAATTATTCAGTTATTTACACGCAAATAAACAAACATTAGAATAAATAGGCTAATCAGCTAGCCCATGCGCGCAACTGCACACTTTGGCACAGATGATGTCCAACGCAGCTGTCTTTTATTTGTCTGTTGTAAAGAAACTGAAATATACTGTAAGAACTATAGCATTCTGTTACTGTGGTTTTAAAACGGAGGTTCTGTGAACCTCCCCTCCTGTTTGCATGGGAAATGTTGGCGGCAGACAGCTCCATCTAGCCGTGCGCAATAATTGAAATGGCGCATTTGGCTGCGGGCAAAGGCTGTGAGGGCGCACAATGAATGCATGTCCTTAGACGTCATTTGCTTTTAATGCCCTCCAGGAAATTTGGCATTACAATTCTCAGACATGAGAGCCAAGAGAGGGAGTGAGGACAGGGGGAAATTCACCGAACACCACAAGGATATAGATCTAGATTTTTGTTTATAGAAGAAAAGAATATGCTTTTATCGCCACTTTATCAACGAGTTCAAATGCGCCTTGTACTTGAGAGATTTTTTACTTATTTAGAGAAGGAAAATGTGTTGCCTCTGCGAAAGCGCCTGAGGGAATGTTGCATCAGACGAAATGACAGTGATTAAAATCAGCCTTTTCTGCTTCTCCAAAAGTCTCTGGAACGGCGTGGTGACACTTGCCTGATGCGTAAACCGTTATACGCTGAACTTTAAACCCTCACCGGCTATTAGCCTATTACTTTGGCGGAAAATAGGAAAAGAACACAACAGTAAATGATTGCGAATAATCGAGGAGGGAATATCAGGTTTTCATCGGTTCAAATAAGTCTGGTCGGGCTTGAGTTAATTGTCCTCTAATCCTGTGGCCCCAGAGGCGTTTGCGCAGCCCGGAGCGAGAATTCTTCTTTCGGCTGTGCTCTGTGATTTCCAGACGGATTATTGGTTTTCTTCTGGCCATAAGCAAAGCAGCAGTTTCATTTTGGCCAAAAAAGACAGTCAATAGGCTAATATACGCAGCAGAATCTGAGTATTAAGAAATAAGAAGATCAAGAGGGGGGAAGGAGCGATCTGGTCTCCCGGAGAAGGTAAGGAACAGTCCTGTGCGCTTTTGCGCTTGAGCTCAGAACGCGTCCAGACAACAGCATCTTATTATAGAGCTTTAAAGTCACAGCGACCCTTTCCAATCCATCTGTGACATGTTATTTAATGCTGTGCGAGGAGATTTTCACTCCGGACAGGAAGAGAATAGATAGGCTGAATCGTATATTGGGTAGAAACTTGAAAGAGAGGGAGAGAGAGACACAGAGGAACGCAAACCTTCATCTGGGAGCCGATTGAACCGGACTCGGATCGCGATTCGGACACCTACGATGTTTGAAACGGTACAATTTCAAATTAAATATCATCTAAATATAGAGTAGATGATTCATGCATTACTGGTGATTTGTGTTTTAAATGAATGCTATAGACCGAAAACGCGACGCGCTTTTTACGCATTTGCCCATGTCCTGTGTGATATTATAAGGTCTTATGATTCTGTAACGTTATTAAACGCCACTAGGCATCGAGGTTTGCGTGTTATTATATGTCTCATACCTGAAGGTTTATAGCGATGAGGAAGACGCCATATTGTGAAATGATCTGAATTTAAGTTTTAACCCGTAGGGCACCGACCTAAAAACTGTTCTAGGAAGCAAAACTGTAACAATCTTCTGATTTGGATTCCATTATAAGTTTCATTTAGCATTTCCATTCATATTTAAGTTAACTGGCATTTATTTTTTGCCTCAATACAAGCCTTTTTTTTTATTTCTATTTTTATTTATTTTTTTTTTTTTACAATTTCTGCCTTTAAATGTGTCGTAGGCTACTAAAGTGTTTAGTTGTTTAAAAATGGTTATCTGCCAGGTAACTCTGAGTCTGGGAGTTTGAAAGGAAAACTATAGGGAATAAATTAAATAAAATGTCTTACGATGGTCAACTATCTCAAAGTTTGATGTCAACAAAACATTAATAAGTTTGTAATAGATCTTCATATAACAGATTTAACCCCCCCATTTCATTTCAGATTTCTACTATAAAAGTTCCCAAGTAAGTATCCAATTTTCTGAACGTGGAAGTGTTCTACAATTCGCCTGTTTTCAGTTTCCAGTCTCCAGTGTTTTCACTCGCATCGGCGTATATTCTTAGCGGGTAATGTGATTTTAAAAGTATCTTTTAAGTATTTGTAAAAATTGTCAAAAAAAATAAGCATGTGGCTCTGTAGGGCCGATACTTCAGAGTTTTTATTGAGAGTGCTTCACCTGAGTGTGTAGATGTCGTGAATCGATGGTATGAGGTTAGTGATATCATTGACTACGTTGAGTTATGACAGCCAACAATAGCTTAAGTTGAGCCTGAAATTCAAATTATCACTTAAAAGGTTGTTGTTTTCCATCTGTACTGCTAGTTTTTACATTGCATTTCGAGACCAGAATCAGAAAATAGGCAATTAGAATCATCATGGCGCCGCCCAGTGGTTGCTCAGAAAAACTGGATAGCTGCAGCCCAGAGATATCCAAAAGGGTGAGGAATCTCTAAAAGAGGGCTGGGTAACTCCAGAATGGGGTGGGGATACTACAAAAGGGGATTGGGCCAACTCCAAAAGGAGGCGAGACTTCCACATACGGAGAGGGTTAGGTTAGGGGCTCTATGTATCTTTGCTGGCGATTTGGAGCTCCCGCCCCTTTTAGAAGCTCTCCAAGTTCCCAGAATGCTATGGTAACCAAACATTTTTAGCTGGCCATGGAGTGATTTGGAGTCGTTGACACTGAGTTTGTTTAGAGCTATTTCTTCTTATTAAAGAATATTTCTCTAATGTTATCGTTGACCAGCTTTGCCTGTGACAATGTAGTATTCTTACTTTTACCTGGGCCCTCCTTTTGAGAGAGAGAGAGAGAGAGAGAGAGAGAGAGAGTTAGCAAGAGAGCGAGAGGCTGATCCACAATATTCCCCCAGCATTAATATCTGTGGTTTTGGTTACAATGCCCTGTGGCTGTATGTAGATGAGCTTTATATGCCAAAACTTCTTAAGTCTTTTTTTTTTTTTCTCCATTGGGATCTGTAATGTATCGTCTTGCTTGTGTATTAAATGAACATTTCTGCTGAGGGCTTGGTGGCAACACCCTGGAAAATTCTGCCGTCTGCCTCCAGCGCATTGCCTCCAGCGCTGGAGCTGTGAACTGCCTTCTGTTTACCATGTATGGTTAAAATAACTGCTGCACAAATGAGCCACTGCATGGAAGAACTTGTCTTTGAAAGCTCTTTGAACACTACGTTCACAATGAAGCAGTCTTTCTTATGACAACTGGAATATGTTAAGTCGTATTTCCATCAAACAGATGTGGCCCTGCGTGATCCGGGTATTGTGAGGTAAAGAAGTTTGGACTTGCATAAACAAGCTTTTTAAGTTTGGACACTTGTGAGCAGTTAAGAAAAGCTTGCTTGTTCATTGAATCATCGCAACGCAGAATTTAAGAGGAAAATAATAAAATACTCCTCACTCTTGATGGCGGCACAGTAGAGCTGCAGTGCGTATGCTGATGTCGTGTCAGTGTGTGAACGCTCATGGATTCAAATGAAACGGCTCTTGGAGATCTGGATTTTGGCCAGTGCATAACCTCTCTCTAATTGCTTCTCATGGAAGGACATACTGTTGGGTTAGAGTTGTGCATAGAGTAAGTGCACTGACAATTGTGAGTTGTGCATTATTGAGAGTGCTATAATTGTAAATTCTGGTTTGAGAGTGCATTAAGAGTTATCGTTTGTGAACTGGAAGTGCATTAATAATTGAGCTGAGTACACATGGAAGAAATGTATCTTGTTTCTTTTTAAGGGTAGAGAGAGACTGTTGTTCATGTAGGGTTGGGAATATCATTCCAGTGAAAGTTCAGGGAAGTGATTTGGCACCTTGGTTCATTAACACTGGGATTTGTGTTTGGAAGTGTTGCCTGGTATTCCACGTGAGCGTGCACAATGCCCTCGTTTTCCAAACGCTCAGATTGGTTGCTGAAGTGTCGGAGTAGATCACGTCTAGCACATAACACGACCTTTAATTAGAAACTTGCTGTTTTTTTCCCATCCCCATCCCCGGAGGCAAACACCTCACATCTCTCTCTCGCTCCCTCGCTCTCTCTGCAGCGTTAATAAACATCCTTGTATCCTGCCCTCGGGCTGCACCAGTGAAAAGATGCAAACATACTTCATTAGAGCTGTGGCAATAATTTGTAAGCTAAATATGCGATGGGGCAGATGAGAAAGCGATCTGATAAGACTCGCACAGAGGCTCAAGGTGGGAGAGACGTTAACGCAGCGTGAAGGCGCATCAGCATCCTCATTGTTCCATGGCTTTCCCGTTTGTCTGCTTCCAGGAAGGGAGAAGCATGTCACGTCTGTCTCTGACCCGGTCTCCGGTTTCTCCTCTGGCCGCGCAGGGGATCCCGCTCCCGGCGCAGCTCACCAAAGCCAACGCGCCTGTTCACATTGACGTGGGAGGACACATGTACACCAGCAGCCTTGCAACCCTCACCAAATACCCAGACTCACGGTAAGACCCATGGTTTCTCCTCACCTCTTGCAGAAGTGTAAAGTCAGAAAAAGTGTAACAATGAAAATTAATATGTCAATGTTTTATGTACAATTTAGCTTTTTTAGGGTGTGCAAATGATTTTAGTTTGACAATATTTGTGAAATAAAGATGAACTACTCCAATAGATAAAACATTTTTAAAAATGGGGGAAAATATTTGTATACAGTGGATTCCAAATGTTTTTTTTTATTTATTTAAGCCTGGAAATGAGCAAAGTTTTAGGATTTTGACAAAGATTCTGCACTATTTCTAGGTCAATCAAATGTAAGCAAATGTGACTCTGAGCATGTTAACTCCTTTTGAACAGACGGTCAGATTACTGGGTTCCATTGAAGCACACACGATGCTCTTTGGAACGTTCTCAAATCACGCTGGGATAATATGGATCATCAGGCTTTGCACAAACTTGTGAAGTCCATGCCAGCTTGAGTGCATGCTCTCATTAATCAAACCAAATAAATGACATTTTAAAATTCTTCAAAACATTCAGTTAAACTTTTCACTCAAAAGTTATGCTCATAACACATATTTTGTAATAAGTATCTGTATGAAATTAGAAAAATGCAAAATGGAATCATTTTCACTAGTGGTCTCAGACTTTTTGGACCACACTGTATATATAGGGATGGTGCTTTGAGTGTTTGATAATCAAAGATGTTTGGTTTTAATCAGTTAGAGTAGATTAGAAGGTAATTATCTCACTCTTATTGCATGCATCTGATTGTTGTGGAAGTGTGATTTATTCTGAACTTGTCTACAGTGACATGATCTGATCCAGAATTGGGACTTTATTAGGAGAGAGATGGAATAAAAAAAAGCGCTCGCATAGCTTTCGTCATAGAGTGATTAATTCTGATTTCTGAACAGAGAGAGAGAGAAATAGAGAGTCGAATAACTTATTGAACAAGGAGCCATTTAGAATGTTATGTTATTGTACTTGATCAGATGGTAAATTATTGATATCTAAACTAATGTTACTGCAACACAATATAGAGTAACAGCTGAAGATTCAACTTAAGAGAATATGATTAAGTTTTGAACAGTAGACTTTGTTCTTATAATTGTCCTTTTTTTGTAATTTTGCTAGTTTAGCACATTTAAATCCACATAGCAGTCTTTATTAAGTAAATATCTTAATGTTGGGGGGGAGTCAGTTTAACTAAGGACTTTTATTTTTTTATCATTCTATTCTATTCGTCAGCTATGGTGGCTCAGAAGTATTGATACCTAGGTCACAGTTAAAATGTCTGAATGTCACAGCACTGAATAATAATATATTAAAGCAAGTTGCCAAATGATGCTAGAGCTTTTCTCAGAACTAACTTAACTTTTCTCAGCCATTTTTGCAATGACTTCTAAGCAACTGGTGTCAAGGTGATTTTTTTGTAGTTGAAGTCAGTTCCCCTCAGTTTCACAGATCTCCTATCAGAGGAACTGCAGGTGTTGTTCCATCACATTAACTATAAAATTGTTCTAATAACAATTGACAACAGAACGTGTACTTTTTTTTTTTGTCCACATTTTGAAAACTGTTTCTATTGTATTATATTTTCAAATCTATAATGCTTTTTGTGAAATGCTTGCAGTGTGCTTGTGCTATCTTTCTTTAAAATGAGTGACACTTGATTTATGACACTTGCAGTTTAGTTACTGCAGTCAAATGCAATGAGAGTTAGACATTTAAGTGCATCTTAAGTGTCCAAATACTTTTTGATGCCAATGTAGCAGTCTTTAAGAGAGAAATATTATACTGTTTTGAAAATAACAATCTAGGAAACGACTTGGATTAGTCTCATTTTCTGTGTTAAGCAACTCTTCTCGTCGTCTTCTCTTCTCCTTTTCTTTACTTTTCTTCTCTTCATTAGCTACACATGACTTAATTTTAAATGATCAAATTTCAAAGAGTGACCATCAACACGAATTAGCACACACTTGAACTAATCAACTAACTAACTATTAACACTGACAAGTGGGAAACCCACTCAAAGACACACGAAATGAGTGCAAACACGGCACACAGACAGATAAACTTTCTCGCGCCGTTCTGCCTCTGAGGCAAAGGTGACAGCTAAGAGAGTCCGGTTAAAGAAGCTTAAGTTGATGATGTCTTTTAATAGATTGATCAGTTAATAATGCAGCATGGCAAGAGAAACTCGCTCTATAACTAATGTGTGAACATTCGTCTGCCTGTAGCACGGTGTGCCGAAGTGACAGGACATATGAAAGTTTCATGCCCACCCAGTCTGTGGGGTATTTCTGACAGAGCAGTAAGATGAGGGCAGATGTGAAAGGGAGATAATGAGCATGCGATGAGATCAGAACAATGTTGTAACCAAAGAGTGTGCCATAATCTTATACACTACTATGAAGTTGTGGGTCTTAGTTGCAGAGAATATGTAGAACAGACAAATGGAAAGACAGATTGAACCAAATATACAACCTAAATCTTTTATGTATACTTTTCTGTATATGTGTGGAAATGTATGTTAGGTTTTAATGCTTTGGCAGTGTAAAGTTGTTTGACCATGAAAAGAGAAAGCGATAGATACAACAAATAATACATAAGTATGATACGATAATACAACGAATAGTTGTTTTGCCTTAGTGACGTCAGCGGAAAAGGAAAGTAATTTCAGAGGAAAAGAAAGTTATTACAGTACATTAAAATGAAAGATTACAAAGAGAAACAAATTTTTCTTTGGAATAACATGCACTGATGAATTGCTCGCACTAAGAACAGGAATATGAATTAAGAAAAGTAAATATGGTCAATTTTAATTTTTATGTTTACTTTAGGAAAATTAGGCAAAATATGCTCAAATTAAAGGAATAGTTCACCCAAAAATGAAAATTCTCACATCATTTACTGCCATCCCAGATGAGTTTGACCTTCTTTCTTTTGCTGAACACAACTGAAGATTTTTAGAAAAAAATAGTATGACCTCACAATGCAAGTGAATGGTGACCAGAACTCAGAAGGCAGCGTAATAGTAATCCACACGACTCCAGTGGTTAAATCCATATCTTCTGAAGCGATATAGTAGATGTGGGTGAGAAACAAATCAATATTTAAGTCCTTTTTTACTATAAATCTCCACCTTTGACCAGCCCCATCCAGTAGGTGGTTGAATGTTAAAGTGAAAGTCACTTCCACATCAGAATGTGGAAGTGAAAGTGTAGATTCACAGTAAAAATTGATTTAAATATTTATCTTTTTCTCACCCACACATATCATATCACTTCTGAAGATATGGATTTAATCACTGGAGTCATCTGATTTACTTCTATAACATCTTTATGTCCCTTTTGGACCTTCAAAGTTCTGATCATCATTCACTTGCCTAATATGGACTAGCAGAGCTGAAATATTCTTGTATTCTTTGTTTGTGTTGTGTAGAAGAAAAAAAAGTCATACACACCTGTGATGACATGAGGGTGAGTAAATGATGAGAGAATTTTCATTTTTGGGTGAACTAAACCTTTCATCTGATTCTGACAGTAATAATATAGATGCCATTATTCCGACTCATGTAGTGAGTGTTTGAGGGGTCTGGAAGAAGGAGAACTCTCCTCTAGACAGTTTGTAAGGTGATGACAGGAAGTGTCAATGAAACCCCATTGGCCAGAAAAAAACAAACCCTCACTGCCACACTTATACAAAACCAAACCAGCAATCACTCTAGTTTCACTCTGAGAAACAGATTCACCTGCTGAAGGTGAAGGACAGAGACAGAGAGAGACAGAGAATCTCATCCACTCTGGTTCTCAGGGCCAGAACTGCTGATTTACCCAAAGAAAACAGGAAAATATAGTGATGTAGAGGAAATTAGGATATGGAGGGTGTATCAGTGAGAGAGAGAGAGAGAGAGAGACGGGTAGAGGCAGAAAGAAAAGAAAAACAGGCAGCATTTTAATTGCTTTTTTAAAAAAAAAGTGCAGATGAAAAACAGTGTTTGCCCTCAGGCACGTGGTGAAATTCTAGCTGGAAGAATTGCAAGACCATATGAGAAAGGAAGACCGCAGGCGCTACAGGGAGATGAGTATTGGTTTTTTATAAAGCATTTTGCATTGATTTCGAAAAGGGGGAAGAGAAAGAGAGGGAAGGATAAAAAGAAAGAAAGCGAGAGAGAGAGGGAGCACTAGAAAGTGCATAAGGTGACAGCCATGTAACAATAAAGTAACACAATAGAGCTGATACAAGACAGACTTGCATGAGTGTATGAATTAAATCATACTCTCATTAAAAGGGACAAACATTCAGAGTTATAAAGAAACATCTGTAAATATCCACACCTGGCAGAGTTCAATGAAGTGTGTTTGTGTTTGCAAATCACTTCCGTTACTCTGTTGCTCTTAGACTGAGTCAATAGTGTATGTTCTATAATAAATGCCTTTATACCTCTGCTGTTATTCATTATAACAGGCTTTGACAAGCAGATCCAGTGCTCGCTTGGTCTCACTGTCTTTTTTTGTGTAGGGATGATTAAAGCTGAGATTGCATCGGCACGACGATAGCGCTGTCACTCTGACTAGGAAAGAAAATGTTGATCGTATCAGAGTTTATAAAGAGAACTGAACTATACATGCAGAACGCAGATAGGTATTTCCAGGTAGCAAATGAGTATGAACAGCTCTGCGTTAGGGACATTTGTACAGTATAATATCAGTGTGTGGTTTAGGAATGATGGAAGTTAGCATCAGAATTAGAACTTTCTGTAAACATGTTTTCCTATTTAAATATGATGAATGATCTCCATGGATTAGAAACTTCTGCAGTAGGGCATACAGTGACCCCACAAAGTTTCTGGACACTTAAGTAACCGTTATAAACGTCTGAATGTCATTGCGTTAGATCAGGTGTTCTCAAACTGTGGTACGCGTTGTGGTGCCCTCAGGTGGTACGCAGCACGACCCAGGATATTTACATTAAAAAAATATACATTTTATTCAAATGTTTTCCATGTTTTATTTACAATTGTAATATATCTTTAAGATAGCCCACTCTCTTTATCTTTTTTTACATCAGCAGTGCAGGATGCGAATAGGTTACGTTCTCGTTGCGCGTGGCTGCGCTGATGTGTCTGTGCGCACACTACAATATTATTCCCATGCACAAAACAGAACAGCAAAAAACTGATGCAACTGAGGCAAGACGTGATTCTGTTTATTTTACACATTCCCAGACTTCCTTAAAGTCTATGATCTTAAATAGTGCTTTTGACTCAGTATTTTGTTTTTGATTTCACTGGAAGATTGCTCAGATGAGGGATAGAGAAATGTAGTGCGCATCTGACAGCTGTGTGCAAAGGCAGCGCTATGTGACGAACATTGCCGCTATGTCACCTATGACTAGAGGGAAGGAAAATACTTAGTTTGTCAAGTTTTAAAGTTAACGACTGGTAAGGGCGTGATTCCGAGTAAAATTAACCTCAGATATCTTACTGCAGCCGCTGTTTTCATGGATCACATGCACATTGTCACATATTTTTAAGGGTGATGATAGCTGCATAATTTTAGAGGGGCTGAGATGAAAAACAGGGTCTAGCAATCCATAAGCTCCAAATTTCTATGTATATATATATATATATATATATATATATATATATATACATATGTATATGTGTGTGTATATATATATATATATATATATATATATATAGTAGTTTGTTTAAACTGAATTGCAAAACTTCTAAATGTTAATATTGTATGTTTGATTTTAGAAACACACTCTTGCTGATTGTGTAAACTACAGGAATATTGATATTAATCAAATATAGCATTGTGTATGTTGCTTACAATCTTTAAGACTACGGCAAAAATGTATATCTGCCGAATGCTGAAAAAATATTTGAGTGAACATTGTTGGTGACTAGGTGGTACTTGAATGTTGTGATTTGATCGAAGGTGGTACTTGGCCTAAAAAGTTTGAGAAGCACTGCGTTAGATAACAAGGTAGCAGAGCAATTGGCATTCGCAAACAAATACTGCTAGAGCTTTTCTCAGAGGTAATTGTTCTTTTCTGAGCCATTTTTTCCATGACTTTGAAACAGCTGGTGTCAAAGTGATTTTTAAAGGGATGTATGAAGTCAGTTCCCTCTCAAGTTCACATCGGTGTCCTAGTGTTCCACATGGTGGAAGTAAACAACCACTCATAACACCCTAACAACCACAAAGCAACACTCTTGAAACCACCCACAACACCCACCAGCATCATGGAAGCAAGTTGTGCAAGGGCAAACACCACTTGCATTTTCTTCCAAAAAATTTTAACATTTTATTTACATAATGCTAATAGTCATTACTGAAATCCATGGGTGTGCTTTTATGCATCGCTCTTGTTTTAGTTCAGTAGTGTTTTCATGCATTCTGACAATGTGGTGATGTTTGGGAGTTGCTTTTTTGGCAAGTGACTTTCGAGATTATAAACCAGCACTAAACAGAAGGGTTTTCAGTGCTGTATTAATCTCATATTTGAAAGAAGACTTCCAAACTTTTTTTTTTTTTAGCTGCTTAAATCCGCCTAAAGCCTCTTGTTTCGGAACAGGGGCCATAATACATTTTTGGCTGGCCACTAATAAAATTGAAAAAAAAAATGCTAATTGTGTCATGCATTTAAAGGAGGCTGGCTTCACTCCATTAACTGTGTGCATGTTTTTAATTTTCAGGATCAGCAGGCTGTTTAACGGAACTGAACCTATAGTTCTGGACAGTTTAAAGCAGCATTATTTCATCGACAGGGATGGAGAAATATTCCGCTACATCCTTAGTTTCCTGCGAACCTGCAAACTGCTCTTGCCAGAAGATTTTAAGGTAACACACGTCGATTCATCTGTAATGTGCTCTTCTGAAACTGGACAAACTTCTCAGTGAACTCAATGGTTGTATCTGAATAGAATACTAGCATACTGCCCACTAGATATAGTACTATGTGTATATATACTGTTTACTATTTTTTTTTAAACAATTTGATAGTTTACGTTACACAATGATTAATGTTTAGATGAACAGTATGCTAGTATGTTACTTTGTTGTCATACCTCACAGTATCCAGTTATCTCAGATAAATAAAATATAATAATGAAAATCCTATGCACAGTATACATAAAGTATACTTTTATATTGAAACATTAACATTTAGTTAATGATTAAAAAAATGTATATACTTGTATACCAACTATAAAAAAGTATGCCATTCTGAACATATCAAATGTTAAATACAACTCCAGATTTCTGACAAGTGTTCATTCGGCTTATAAAACTGAACTTCAAAAAAACGTTTTAACACTCCAAGTTAATAACGAGTCAATAAGAAAGTTGTTATTGCTACCAGTTCATTCATTACATTGGAAATGTCTTCTGACATTACTTTATCAATCAAGACTTGCTGTATTATTGAAAACAGGATCTTACACGGGTGCTCTGGTTGTACAAGGCACATTTTGGCAAATGTTGTTGGTCATTTGGATATCCCATGCATGGAGAAAATTAATCAATAAAATTCAAATAGTTGGTAGTATGCCTTTCTGATCATATACAATGCAGATTACAATACAGGTTTTTATTCAACTTTTGTGATTAAATGTACACCCAAACAATATGCAACTAATTTAAATAATTGAAATTATGAGTAGCTTTGCAAGTTACAAAACTGCTTCCCCAACACTGGATTTGGTGATCATTCTGCGTGAACTCGGAAACAAATGCAAACGGCAGTCAGCGGTATTAGGCGTGTGCTTATCTGTGCGGCATCATGGCTGACATGGCCTACGGTTCCGTGTGTTTTGCTAAATCAGTGTGAACGTGGAGCCAGAGCAGAATATGTTTTGCATCTTTTAGTGGAAAAAGCAAACCAGAGAGAGACAGAGACAGAGAGATTATCTGTTGCTAGGCTACTGGAGTAAATAAAAGAGGATTGCTCCTGTGTTTAAATGTTTATGAGGCCATAATGTGCATATCGTCAAGTAAAACAGAATATTTATCAAGAAAAAATTCAGGACTTGATTTTATTCATCAGCAAATGATCGGATAGTGAAAGGAGCATTTTACATTCCTGGGTTTAGCCATACCTGAATCTGAGCTGTCTAGAACAATGTCTAAATAGCTATTTGACTATTAAAATACATTTAACCAAAAAGCCAGCACAATCTTGGTGACGTCAACCGAAAAGGAAAGAACATTTTTTCTTTAGAATAACATGCTCTGGTAAACTGTTCACAATAATGGCAGATGTACAGTATTATTAAAGTAAATAGAGTCAGTTTTGATTTCATGTTGACTTTAAGGCCGTGTTGGTTTTGACCCCTACAACAAAACTGATTTTGTGTGTTTGACAAAATCAGGGAGAAATTGTCATATTTTATTTGTATTAGATTGAGACAAGGGAATATCTCTCTCTCTCTCTCTCTCTCTCTCTCTCTCTCTCTCTCTCTCTCTCTCTCTCTCTCTCTCTCTCTGTCTGTCTGAGAGATGTTGTCTTGCCAGTGGGCAACAGAGTCAGATCATTATTCTAGATCGCAACAGGCCTGTCGGAATGCCTGAACTTGGGATTTCAGGGAGAGGAGCTAGTAGCTTCTATCGCCCTTTCTCTTTTTTCATTCTCGTCTTTTTGGGGTCTCTTACGGTCTCCTCACCTCTACTGTATTGGGCTCTTGTTTTTTTGGTGCATAGGACTACACTGTAGAAATCTAAAGTGCTTTAGAGAGTGAAAGATACAAAAAGATGAGAGAGAGAGAGAGAGAAAGAGAGAGAGAGGTGTTAAAAACAGAGAACTGGGCACATGTGGAGCGCTTTTTTTAATACCTTGCAGCCCCCTCCAGCACTGATGCACTGCATGCGGTTTGTCATCTGCACTTTGAAGGGCAAAATAAATAAATAAAGAGAGATAGATAAAAAGGAAAAGAGTGGAAAAGAAAAGAATAAGCACTCTTGACCATCCTCTGTAATCTTATATATGACAGCGTCAGTATTCAGATGATGTTGCATCATAAAGTCTCTCTGGATTTCAGAATACGGCAGGGATATTTTCAATGCTGATGGGGGTAATTTGGGGTTTTGAGGGTCTGGCAGGGTTAATATATGCCAGAATATAATTTTGTAGATCTATATTTTCTTGTCTTGTTTTGGAGCTTGGCCTTATAAATCACCATCCACTTTTGTTTTATGGAAAAGAGCAGCTCAGACATTCTGCTTTGCATCTCCTTTTGTGTTTCACGTAACAAAAAATAAAAAATAATAGACAGGGTTGCTGCAGAGTTTTAAAAATCAAATGTAAGACTTTTTAAGACCTTTTTCAAGACCTGAACAAATCCAATTAATGCCATATCCTCTTACCAAAACAAACCAACACAATCTCAAAATAAATCATGTATCACAGACTCTTACTCAAACAGGAAGGGGCACACATTCAACATGGCCTTAACATTACTTATCAGTAAAACAGGGTAGGCTATATGCAAGTTTAGAATACTCAAGACATGTTCTCCACATATATATCACATTAAAATTGGTTTATGTACTAATGGAGAGCGGTGGATTAAGACAGTCAGATGGGAGAAGATGCCAAATTTACTGTCACTCTCTCAGCAGTAATCGAAACCCCCTCGCAGCTGTGGTAATTCATTTTTTAAAACTAATTCCAGAATAATATAACACAAAGCATAATGATATAAACTTACACTCAGTATTTTAAAGAATGATTATTAAAAAAAGTTTGCTAGATTTACGCTGCTAAATAAGGCGGAAACGCGTCATCACAGTCTGAGGATCACGTCGGTTCTCTCGCCTCATCTGTATTGAAACAGAGACTATTTATCAGAGATGGGCCACTTCTGTTTAAATGAATGTGAGAAATTGGAACGCCCAACCAAGATGCTCTAGCGCCCAATGGTCAAAGGATGTAGAAAGGAAGTCCCGCCTTACCAGAGGTGGACAGTAACGAAATACATTTACTTGAGTACTGTACTTAAGTACACTTTTTGAGTATCTGTACTTTACTTGAATATTATTTTTTCTGGAAACTTGTGACTTTAACTTCACTACATTTGAAAGACAAATATCGTACTTTTCACTCCACTACATTTCTATCAAGGTCCTCGAGTAGAAAGTCATTACTATGTAGCAGCTTTGAAAATCAGTGGATGATTTTTTTCTTCTCTAAAACGTGATTGGTTTTTTGCAGGTGACAGACAACCTATCAGTAATCACTCTTGTAGGGTCACGTGTCGTGAAGTTCAGTGATTTCCCAGCATTTTTTGAACACTGATCAGTTGGCAAAATGGAAGACGGCGGTTCCTCGGCGCAGTGTGCGCACCCATGGCCATACTTAGAAAATATGTTCCAGTTTTCTGAAAATGTTAAAGATTCATTTCGTTTTAAATGTTTGCTTTGTTTGCCTAAAACGAACCATATCAGCCTTCAAAAACTCGCCGTCCAACCTGCGGAAGCATATTGAGGTATGTAAACTTTTAATTTCTTGTGAAAGCTTGAAATTATCTGTGCTTTAGAGCTAAAGTTTCAGTATGAAGTATGGTCGGTCAAATAATTTTTTATGGATTTGCCCAGCAAGTTGCCATAGCCTTGTGGATACACCGCTAACGCATAGGTAAGGTTCGACAATGACGTTATTTAGCATGCAAAAGCGTGAATTCAAATGTAAATGAGCTTAAGAGTTAAATAAGTTAATAGCTTGTAACTTTTATAGTTTTTTTGTTGTTGTTGTTACCTTGCATAATTTATATAGTTATGTGTAGATGTGTATACACATGTGTATGTGTAGTATGCTGCACAATTAAATCATAAAAAGATCACGATCTCGATTCAAACGCCCACACAATCTCTTTCCTAAATGATAACGATTCGCCTGTCTATTAAACCTTTGACAAAAATCATACCGGAACATTCAAATCTGCGTTGGTACTGCCGCTGAGCCAGAAAGAGCAGTTATCATGTATAGGTATGAAACAGCTTCATAAACAGTCTTTACTACCACACAGTATCATTATTTCTTTCTGCGTTACAAATATTCAAATTATCACAGAAGTACTGGGATAAAAGTTTACAGTTTGCATATAAACACTGATGTCTACACTATATCAACACTATATCAAAACACCTTTTGAAGGTAACTTGATGCTTGAAATAATGATTGTACCGATTACATTGTCATTGAATCATTCATTCAAGAGATTCGTTCAAAAATGCTAATTCATCCAGTAATGAAACATGTGAAGTATTTGAGTGTCATTGAATCATTCAAACAGATTTTTTTTTTTTTTAATAATTCATTCAAATCAACATTTTTAAATAGACTGCAGCAAATAATATTTTGTCAGAACCTCTAGTAAATTACATGTTATTTTCTTTAGTTACCGTTCAGAATTGTGGGAGAATCATGATCTTCATTTGAAACAAAAACATTGTGATTCTCAGTTTATCCAAAATCTAGTCAGTGTATTCAGTAGGTTGCTTCAGAGGCATAAGGTATTGTAAGTATTACATACAACAATGCAACAATAATAAAACAATGCGTTGACATAAAAAAGGAAATTTACTTTTGATACTTAAGTACTTTTAAAACCAAGTACTTCTGTACTTTTACTTAAGTAAAAATCTGTCTTTACAACTTTCACTTGTAATGGAGTAATATTTGACCAGTAGTATCTGTACTTTCACTCAAGTAATGGAGTTGTGTACTTTGTCCACCTCTGCACCTTACAGGTAAGAGAGCCAGTCACCTTTTAGATACAGACATCGTCAATCAACTGTAAAAGCCAGGATTTTTTTTTTTTTTTTTTTTTTGCCGTAATATGAGGTAAAGAAGCACAATTTATGTTTCCAATATTATCAAATTTTATTGCTGATTTGAAATATGTTCTTTAATCGTAATCTTGACCAACCTTTTTTTGAGATTTTGGTCTTTCTCCATTCAAGTAGATAGGAGCTACACTAGCACGACTGGAAATAGCCTCCAGAGAGCGTTTAAAAGATGGCCGACAGTGGACTGACTTGCTAGAAAGACTTTGATTAAAATCAGTTGCGAGTCGAGGGTCCCGTGCGCTGCGCGTGAGGAGCACCATTTGAAAGATGCCGCCTATGTAGAGCGTTCCAAATCGCTCTCTTATGAGGCATCATTTCAGTAAGGATGCTGCCATAGAAGACAGCTGCCTATGTAGGCAGGAGACAGCGAGGCAGCTGACTAAGTTTTGGAACAGACCCACAATGTTTACAGTTTTCAAGAAAATCTACCTATGAATGGCTTATTTATTGTTGTCTCTGCATGATAAGCTAGAATAAGAGAAAGTATTTTAACACAGAAAATTTACAAACTTCAGCTTTAAAGGGATAGTTCACCCAAAAATTAATATTCTCTCATGATTTACTCACCCTCATGCCATTCCAGATGTGTATGACTTTCTTTCTTCAGCAAACAAGAACAAAGATTTTTAGAAGAATATCTCAGCTCTGTAGGTCCATACAATGCAAGTGAATGGTAATCAGACTTTTTGTAGCTCCAAAAATCACATAAAAGAGTCCAGTGGTTAACTCCATATCTTCAGAAGTTATATAATAGGTGTGGGTGAATTTTACTCTAAATATCCACTTTCACTTTTACATCTGAAAATCACATGTGGTGTCTGTTTAGTTTTTTAGTTTCACGGTATGCATGTGTAACTGGACCGAGCATTGGCAATGTGTTGGCCAAGTGTTCGCATCTGCATATGTTTACTTGTGTAAAGTATGTTTCTGGCCTTACACATTCCAGAACGCAAAAACGCACAAAAACGAGCTTGTGTAGCTAGAAGCGTTTGCGTTTATGTATTTGCTTAGAGAATGTTCTGCGTCTAATAACTGATTCTAAATGAATTTTTGTGCTTTATATCACGGAGATGTATGGCTTACAGTACATTTCTCAGTCTGTTCTCTGCAGCGAGCAGACAAATTTAGTGAAAGTGTAAACAATTATTCATGTAGTTTAGTTACTATTCAGGCTGTGTGCTGTTTATGACTGTTTACATCCATCTTTATGCAGATTACTCTCCAGAGGGTACAAACACAATCTTATCCTCAGATGCACTAAAATTTTCTTTCCTCATCCACACATCAGTTGCTCCTCATGCAGAGCGAGGGATCACTCCATGATGGAGAGACGAGGAAGAATTGTACCATCTGGACTTGTGGGAAAGTAAGGAAAAAACTAAAATGGGTAAAAAAAATAAAAAATAAAAAAAAAACCCTGGGAAGACATCCCTGAGAGGAAGAGAGAGAGAGTTTGGCAATCTGCTGTTGTCCTCCTGGATAAAGAAACGCTCCCGCCTTGAGCTATGTCACTAATGGGCTCCAACAAGCTCATGAAATCAAGCCAAACGTCTTGACTGTTACCCCATGGGCACCGCTGATACACCCCTGAGCAAAACACGCACCCCAAATCTCAATGCTATTTAAAGATTAATTAGTTAATTTTATTTTATTTACGTATTCATTTGTTTTTGTATTAATGGTGTTTTCTTAAAGGGTCAGGGATCTCAACGAACCCCTAACCCTAAGTTTTACACTTCGGCAAGTAACTCAAGTAAGCATGTTTTTGCTACAGACGTGAATGATACCTCAAATCATGTGTTGAGGAGATGTTTGCGGTTACCTTCTAAGAGATTAGATTTACTGTTTTTCACCTGGTGAATGAAACGGGCATCCCATAAAAAATCCCATAGGGACCTGTGCCATATCTAGAGACCAGAATATCATAGAGACTTGGGAATGGGCGCTTTTGAGTGGGGCCAGTAAGTAACCACACTAAACACCAGAGCAGCCACGTATTAGCAACATTAAAAACCACCCACAACACTTTAGTAAAATCCTAGCATTTTCTAAACAAACATCTAGTTACTAACTAGATGCTCTTTGAAAGGCAGTTTATTAATCCTTAATAAAATAATAAAAACAATTTTAATATTAATTTTGATGATGATTTTGTATATTTTGGCCTATTTATAACTGTAGGATATTTTGTAGGAAATAAATGTCCTAATTTAGGGGATATTTATGAAGTTCCTGCTGTAACAGAGTGCCTTAGTTATGCTATACGTCTATATAATGTAATGTATTTTAAGGGAGTTAAATGCAGTGTGTGGTTGGTTTCTGCTGTTCGGCTGTGGCCTGGATCTATTGGATCCTCAGTCTGCATCTTGCCTGTGTGGCTTATGAAAAATTACTTTCACCAAAATCCAAATGAATGTGTTTCATTCAAGGTTTTCAAGGTTTATTATTGTGTATGTGTTGTGCTGTTAGCGATTTGCTGAGAGGTTTTACATGTAAATAAAAGTAATTTCTCATCTACATGTCCATTATAAAATCTAATCAGATTAACCAAAGTTTTCCAGAAGTGTTTTAGTACTAAGATCATTGTAAGACCTGCACTGAAGTGTTTTTGAATGTATCCCTGGCATATTAAAAACAATTATTTGTGCAAAATATGATGGATAGCAGTGGTCACTGTGGTGTTAGATAGGACATGAAGACACATGTTTGTCACAATCTCCATTAGGAACAGTTTCATAACTTTTTATTCCTGTTACGCTGATGCTTTTCATATTGCAGTCAAACAGCATTTCCAGAGTATAATTTTATTGTTCAGATTTTGCTCTTTAATAGCTCAGGACACTTAATGGAGTTCCCAGTTATGTTTGATTTCAAGTTTTTCTTTTAAAATTGCTTATGGTGAATAACATTTTTTGATGCGCATTAGGAGTATAGAGCTATAAAATAATGCTGATAGCATAGCTCAGATAATTTGCTCTTTGACGAATTTAGGGATGGGCATTTGAGTAATTTTGTAGTCGAGTAATCTAACCTACAAAAATCGAGTAATCAATTACTCGTAAATTAAAATGAAAGTTAAAAATAACAAGTTTGACACTTACGAGTAATTAATATTTTTTTATATAACAAACATTACCAAGAATGGTTTCAAAATAAGCTAACTTCAACAAATTATGTTTTTCTTTTTTGAAAAATGCTAAAAACAAATGTTCAATAACTGCAACAGCACTCACCCGGAGCTTACATAAAACCTGATACTGAATGCATTACGGTAATGCACATAAATAAACTCTTGAGTCTACATAAAGGCTTTCACGTTTGTATCAATTCACATGTTATTTTTTTAGAAAAATAAGTGGTGAAAGTTGGCTTTTTATATAATGCGCTCTGCCCAGATATTTAACACACATACACACATACTGGTCTGATAAGCTTCCGAGTTTCTTGTACCGCTTCACATTTTCTTTCCACCATAAAAGCAGATCCTTATCTGTTGGATTGCATGACATCAACAAGAACCAAATACCAATACAGTATAATTCAATAAGAATCTAAATATTGCAAGTATTGCTACACTTGACTTCACACTTGGCCAAATACGGCATCATAATTCCTTCTATAATAAAACAACTCAACGACACACATCCACAGCACCCTCCAGTGGTGAGAGATTCATAGGGAAAGTATAATTCAGCATTGCTCACGGCAGGCAAAAGCACAATGTAAAATCTATTTGTGATATTCGGGGAGTGTTTTTATAGTCGACTGGCTGATGCAAAAAGGTTACTCGGTTAGTTGATTGTTCGTGCACATATATAGAAGAATTTGATGAGAAATCTTTGAGTTCATATTTAAAGCTCTGACTTTTGATTGTAGACTTTATTTAAAGATTTTTTTATAACACAAAAATTGCACTTCCACTCATTTGTGATTTTTCTTCCCTATAGAAGAGTATAGCAGGAATTAGACACATACTGTATTCCTAAATTGTCCCTGATCTTTCCCTCTGTTTTAGGAATTCAACCTCCTGTATGAAGAAGCACGTTATTACCAGCTGTCGCCCATGATAAAGGAACTTGAGCGGTGGAAACAGGAGAGAGAGCAGCGACGTCTGGCACAGCCCTGTGACTGCCTGGTCGTGCGCGTGACCCCTGACCTAGGTGAAAGAATCGCACTCAGCGGGGAGAAAGTTCTCATCGAGGAGATCTTCCCCGAAACCGGTGATGTCATGTGTAACTCTGTCAACGCCGGTTGGAACCAAGATCCAACCCATGTTATCCGCTTTCCCCTGAACGGCTACTGCAGACTGAACTCTGTGCAGGTAAATGCAATTTTACTGTTTTACAGTCACTAAAATCTGTGCTTGTTTATCTGGTACAGACATCATGTGGGTAATTTCATTCAGATCATTTAATAACATTCCTGCATCAGTGGAGGTGTCAGTGGAGGATCAGTGGAGGAGTTTCCTCAATCCTTGAAGAAACTCATTCTGTCCTTAATAATGGTTGAACTTTAAAGGTCTAATTAGTGCACTGGGTACATGTTTATAGTATAATGCTATACCTGACTAATGTTTCCACATTTAACTTTGCTAAAGTAGCTGCCTACATTGCACATTTGCAGTGGTGTATGGAAGTAAATGTGCCTTCTGTTCAATTCTATTGCACTCTGTCTAGCTGTTTTTAATGCAATAATGCCGAGGCAGCAATTTCTAGAGTCTAGGTGTCTGTGGAACAACAACATGCACCTGTAACTTCTCTAATGGTGATGAAATTTGATATGCAGTTTTGGACCAATCCTTGACTGAAATTACATTCTAACACCGAACGTGTCATTGCACACACAAAAAAACTAGATGCAGCACCATGAATACAGCTGAATGCAGGTGTCTTGACATGCATTTTAAACAGTTAAATTTCTTCTTTTTTGGGGGGGGGGGTGATTTTTCCCCTTTTTCACACGCCCAATTCCCAATGTGCTTTTAAGTCCTCGTGGTTGCCTCAATCTGGGTGGCAGAGGACGAATCCCAGCTGCCTCCACGTCTGAGACTGTCAACCCACACATCTTATCACGTGGCTTGTTGAGCGTGTTGCCACGGAGACATAGCGCATGTGGAGGTTTCACGCCATCCACCACGGCATCCACGCTCAACTCACCACACGCCCCACCGAGAATGAACCACATTATAGCGACCACCGGGCCAATTTGGTTGCTTAGGAGACCTGGCTGGAGTCACTCAGCACACCCTGGGATTCGAACTAGCGAACTAGTGAACTCCAGGGGTGGTAGCCAGCGTCTTTTACCACTGAGCTACCCAAATTTCTTTTTAACTTGATACAGTGTCTAAAAAATGTTGTGCTCCTGCGTGAGGCACAAAAAAACAGCAAGACATGGCGCAACAGTCAAAAATGTCCATCAAGCGCATGATTACAGTACATGGGAAAACAAGCAATAGAAACAAACCCAAACACACACAATAGAGACATCATACACCTGGGCACACAAGGAAAAGAAAGCCTTGTCATGTGCAGCCATATTTTTTACTCTCGAAAAACAAAAAGGGAGCGAGAAGAAAAGAATGGCTTGAAAATGATATGCATAATTTACACGTTTCTTCTTTTTAAGACACAGCTCTTCCCTTTTATAAAAGACTCCAGTGTAACAGTGCCCAGAGCGGTTGAAATACACGTATTGCATTTTTTAATACCATACTTACACTTTCTCAAACAGCCTCAACCCCTTTATGCTTCTTTTATAGATTTCTAAATGGCTTGCAATATAATTAATTGGCTGCATCAACTAACACAACATTTTCTCTCTGTGATTTCTGTAAAAGTGTGTCCCTCTCAGTTTCTGCTGAAAATGGCCTAACTTTTGTTTGCATGCTACAGTAAAGCTCATTTGCACATTTCCTTCTACAACTAGTTGCTTTCCGTTAACCGTCAAAGCTTGCTATAATAAATACATCTCTTTTAAATAAATCAAAGAAAGCTCATAGCTTTATTTCAAAACCAAGGGAGCTGCCTTGTCATCTACTGAGAGGAAAGAAAAATCACAAATTAGATCTCTCCACTATTTCATTTGTTTCTCCTAGACAAGAGTGAGATTAACTTGAGACTTCTGATTTAGGGTCTTGCTTTATTTTAATTCAGAGATACAGACCCCTGTTAAAAAAATCTCAAAATAACATTTTTGTCTGGGTACTGCATTCATAGGCGGCTCCCTTTTAAGTAAGTGTCCTAACTGAAATGGAACCTTGTAAGTGGTCGATTTCGATTTTGATCACTCTACACAAGTAGCAGCTCAAATAGCACTTATCATGTGTAGCACATGGGAGACATGACTCACAATTGAGTTTGACATTAGCATGTTGCTAAGCTAACAATGCAATACTCTAACAAATATTTGTGTATGCTGTGCATTTTTATGCTTGTTAAAGGATCCATTTTTAATTAATTAAACTACTATTCATCAATACTTTTCAGTATTGAATGCAGAATAAGTGAAAATGAAATGCATGTTATAATTAATATTTTTATCTTAATTCAACCACCATCCTGGATTAATTTTTTCACCAATCCATTCTGGAATGCACTCTGGAATTGCTTTATTGAAGTACATATGATGCTGCCTTCGATTTTGTCTGCATAATTTTGCTGGAGTAAAGTGTACAGTATGATGCCTTAAAATGCTATCTTAAAATGCTGTCTAAGTAGGCTGCTCACTAGGTTTTGGAACAGAGCTCAAGTGTCCTCTCTCACACAGTACTTTTTGTTTTCTAGTCAAAAGTCAAAACCAATTAACCAAGTTAAACCTCATCATCATTAGTATGTCAATGACCTCTTGAACACAGGAACAAAGTTCTGCTCAGCATTTGCTGATGTGTGATTTTTGAAGTGTGGGATGTTTAAAGACTCTTTGTGAGAGGTTTTCTGATTGAACAGGCTGTCTGTTTTTTTGGACAGGCACTGCATGGACAGCCTGGTTGGGCGGGCACAGAGGATAGAGGGTGTGTTTCTTTTTGAAAAGGTTTTAAACTCTGCACATTCACACAACAGCAGAATGTAGCCCAAATCAGATTTTTTTCACGCACATGTGACACAGATCTGTTAATTGGATGATCATGTGAACAGCCAAAAGTGCTTTGAATCTGACATTTTCAAATCCGATCTGGGCCACTTTATATGTTGAAAAATAAATCGGATACAAATCTGTCTATATGATTTTTACCAATGTGCCTTCATTGTGAACAGACAGGTCAGATTTAATGTGATTTTTACATCAATCTAACTCAACATTCGTTATTTGTGCACTTGATCTCTGGCATATATAGGCATGTTATGGTTTTAAATATTTAATTGCTAGTCATATCTTTTCTAGGTAATGTATTCATTTCTTTTTTAAGGAAATAAAATCAAATGAAAGGCTCAACAGTTTGATTCATTGCGATTTGTTTGGACTGCACGTATTAAAACATGTGCGTGAAAAGAGGCAGAGATAGATTTATGTAAGTGCTCTGCCAGTGGCGTAATTTGGAACTTGCGGGCCCCAGTGCAAAGAAACTGTCCTTGATCGTTTTTCATCACCCCTCGGGCCCGCTGTCATTTTTATGGTTTCTTCTGGTCTACTATTGCGGGCCCCCTCTTGCCCTGGGCTCTAAGGCAGCTGCCCACTCAGCCTTCCCTCTAGTTACGCCCCTGTGCTCTACTCATGTCACTTGGGCAGAAAACACAATTTCTATATTTCTCAAACTGCATCAAAATGTGAATGCAAGTAAGTCAATGGAAATCTCCTTCGATTTTATAGTGTGTTTCGCTCTTAAGCAATATTACACTCTGACAGTTAAATTGCACCATACAAAAGCAAATTACTTCTTTTAAAAATACTTTATCCATCAAGACGGTCTTTCGCCATCACTTGCTGATGTAATATATAGCTGTGCAATGTGTATAAAACCTCACTCTCCTGACCTTAAGAGGTGTACTAGCGACTGACGCTAGAGGCTGTAGCCTTTAGCCTCCTTGTTAGCGCACCAGCCTCCCATGCCAGAGATGCCGGTTCGAGTCCTATACAGAGCGTTTGTTTTTGCTGTCTAATAACTCGGTTTGTTTCTACTTTTTAGAATTGAGGCTTGTTTGTCTTGAAAAAGTTTGAGAAGAAACTAATAAACCAATGCAGAGTGAAACATGAATGATAACTGTCGAATTTAAGAACATAGAGCCTGACCGATACGGGATTTTTGAGACAACACTGATTTTAGAGGGGGAAAATTCACAGATTACCAATATGGTGGCCGATATAGTTAATTTTTGAGCTGGAATGAAAACAAACCTTTTCTATGTGGATTGTGCACTGATTTTGCACTGATATGACTATGCAAAGGTACTCAGAAGGCTGCTTTCTTAAACAAATATTTTTATCAAAGAATATTTGACATTATTATTATACATTGTCAACCAATTCTAGAAATGAACACTGAGAAAATAAAGAATAAATAAAAATACAATTAATAGCTAAACAAACATCAGTACTGTATGTTCAGTATGAGTCAGTTGCTGACCATTTAAATAAAGAATAAATTAAAATGATAGCTAAATAAAAATCAGTACTGTATGTTTAGTATCAGTCAGTTGCTGACCATTTAAATAAAGAATAAATTAATTAAAGCTAAATAAAAATCAGTACTGTATGTTTAGTATCAGTCAACGGCTGACCATTTAAATAAAGAATAAATTCAAATAAAATAAATAGCTAAATAAACATCAGTAGTACTGTTTAGTATCAGTCAAATGCTGACTATTTTAATACTGCCAGTCAGTTAGGGGCAGGTTGTAAAACAAGAAGTATTTACACCTGCCGAGTCAAGAGATAAACAGTGGCAGCTCTTTATTCTGCTATACAAGTTCAGGGGAAACTTTCAACTGTGGAAAACCAGACTTTTATATATTACATTTTGTAAATGTAATGACTGGAATTGTTCGGTTGAAGGAGGTACCAAACTGTGAATCCTGAACAGAACAGTTTGGTAAATATACGTTTACACATTAGCTTCCACTCAGCTGACAAGGTATGAAAGTAGCTACGTGGTTAGATAGTTAGCTATAAGCTCGTTGTCACGGAGAGTAAAAAATTGACTTTATTAACTTTCCAGCATTGCATCTCACAAACTAAGTAACAACATAGCGTGAAATCAACACTCAACAGACACAACCCACCACTGCACCGTTGTTTGCTGAGCTGCAAAAAGATGCTCTGATGTTTACGTTTCAATCTGCAACATTACTGACTGCACTGACAAACTATAGCTGGCTAACACAGCAAACAGATGTGATAAACATGAGTGACATGGTTGTCAGGGACAGGGTTAACGTTATATTAGTTATATTGAAAAGGGAAAATTATGGGGTCATTGTTAAATAACTTTCCAGTATGTATTTCACAAACTAACCAAGAAGACACAGCAGAACCACCGTCAGTTCAGCTCTGTAAACAATGGAGTCGGAGCATGCTCTGCTGGACAAACTACATTATGACACAAATTCTAAATCACCCCAAGCATTATTTTCTGCATTATATGTTCTGAAAAAAGTTTTCATATCTGCACATATCAGAAAACATATACGGCGATACGATATATCTGTGAAAGGCTAATATCGGCCGAACGATAAATCAGTCGTTCACTGCAATGAATCCTTTTCACAGACTGTGATTATGCACTTCCGGTTGATTTAGCAGCATAAATCTTGAAAACGTATACAGTTGTGGCCAAAAATATTGGCACCCTTGGTAAATATGAGCAAAGAAGGCTGTGAAAAAAAATCTGCATTGTTTATCCTTTTAATCTTTCATTCAAAAAATTCACAAAAATCTAATTATCTGGTTTTATTTAATTGAAATAAAACAATTGAAAGAGGGGAAATATCTCATTATTAAATAAATATTTTTCTCCAAAACACGATCCACAGTTATTAGCACCCCTAGAAATTCTTATGAGTAAAATATATCTGAAGTATATTCCCATTCATATTTTAAGTGCACCTGGGTGACTAGGAGCATGAAATTGTTCAGCCATGACTTCCTGTTTCACAGGGGTATAAATATGAGGTAACACACAGGCCAAATTCCCTTAATCATCAATCACAGTGGGATAGACTAAAGAATATAGTTCTGATGTGTGGCAAAAGGTTGTTGAGCTTCACAAAGTGGGAAGTGGCTATAATAAAATAGCCTAAGCATTGAAAATGCCCATTTCTTCCATCTGGGCAATAATTAACAAGTTCCAGTCAACTGGAGATCTTAAGAATCGGCCTGGAAAAGGACATGTGTCTATATTGTCTCCATGCACAGTGAGGAGGATGGTTCAAGTGGCCAAAGAATCTCCGAGGATCACAGCTGGAGAATTGCAGAAATTAGTTGGGTCTTGGGGTCAGAAAGTCTCAAAAAAAAAATCAGACATCACCTACATCACCACAAACTCATGCGTCTTCAGCTTGCCAGACACTACTGGAACTTCAAATGCGACCGGGTTCTATGGTCAGATGAAACTAAAAAAGAGCTTTTTGGCAGCAAATACCAGAGATGGGTTTGGCGCACACAGAGATAAAGAATTACCCAATGACCACGGTTAAATGTGGTGCTGGATCTTTAATGTTGTGGGGCTGTTTTTCTGCCAGAGGTCCTGGACATCTTGTTCGGATACATGGCATCATGGACTCTATCAAATACCAACAGATTTATAACCTGGAAGCTTACAATGGGCCCTGGTTGGATATTCCAGCAGGACAATGATCCAAAACAAACATCAAAATCAACACAAAAATGGTTCACTGACCACAAAATCAAGGTTTGGCCATGGCCATCCTAGTCCCCTAACCTGAACCCCTCAGAGAATTTGTGGGGTGAACTGAAGAGGAGAGTCCGCCAACATGGACATCTGAATTTGAAGGATCTGTTGAGATTCTGTATGGACGAATGGTCTCAGATCCCTTGCCAGGTGTTCTCCAACCTCATTAGGCATTATAAGAGAAGACTCAGAGCTGTTGTCTTGGCAAAGGGAGGTTGCAAAAAGTATTGAATAAAAGGGTGCCAGTAATTATGAGAGAAAAATATTTATACAATAATGAGATATTTCCCGTTTCAATTTTTTTTACTTCAGTTAAAGGTTAGATTTTTGTTTTTATTTTTTAAAATGAAAGATCAAAAGGATAAACAATGCAGATTTTTTGTTTGTTCACAGAATTCTTTGCTCATATTTACCAAGGGTGCTAATATTTTTGTCCATAACTGTGTGTGTGTGTGTGTGTGTGTATGTATGTATGTATATATATATATATATACATTATTTATTTTTATTATTATTATTTATATTTATTTTATTATTATTTTTTTTTTTTAAAGTAGTCACCATTGCTGCAGTGTGGTTTCAAATACAGCTGCTGAGTGACAGACAATAAATTTGGCATCTTTTTTCTGACTGCCGGCTCTCTTTTATTTTATTTTTATGGAAAATTAATTTTTTCTTTTTTTAATAATCACGATTAATCACATTTTCTGTATAAATAATTGCTGAGAAAGGCCCTCAAACAACAATAATTCAATATATTTTGATTTAATAATCATATTTATATTTAAATAATAATAGAACATATATTATAAATCGAATAATTCAGATAATTAAAATGCATAACATTATTGTGTCAGACGAGTAAAGCACTGATAAGACAATAAAAATGTGGCTTTAGAAGGCAATATATTGTTTATTTCCATATGATTAAATATCAATCTATCATTGGCTACAGTCCACAGCAATCATTTTGTAATTGAGATTGTCAACCTGTCCAAGATATATTTATTATAAGGGCTTTCTAAGTAAGTGATTAATTGCATACACTTTAACACAATATTTTTTATATAACTAATCACATTAAATTAATGTGTTAAATCAACAGCCCTAAAAATTATTTTTGCTCTGGTCTACCATTCACCAATATAGCTGTAGAAGTTTATCCCGCTATAGTTTACTTCCACGTTTCAAACCCAGAAATGTGAAAAGCGTTATTCAAACCACTTGCACAGAGACGGCACGAGATTGAGTGAGTCTACAGTGAGATGATTTGAGGCAGTGAGGAAGTGACAGTGAGCTGGCGGTACGACAATAACACGAAAAAATTCAAGAAGGAAAAACATTCAGACAACGCCTCACACACACACACGTAGTGTCCCAAAGCTGAGTCTGTCCGCCTCTGTTCATTTATCACAGTGATTGAGTATCTGGATCAACACAGACATAGTTGAACTTCCATCAAAATGACAGATACACCACTGCAGAGAGAGAGAGAACTACTCTACTGACGGATACAACTCGCACACACAAACTCTGTACGGATCAGGAGTCCTAATAGACTGTAATGGGCTTTTCACACTTGAAGTTGTTAACCTGGGGTAATTTCTAACCCTGGGTTAACATAATCCTGTTCCATATTTTACATGTACATACCGTATTTTACCCTTAGTTCACAGTGCATGCCTTTGGCACCCCAGTATGAGATTTAGCTAAAGGTGTCTTAACTAGGAATGGGCCAGGATGGTCGACTAGTCAGTACAGTACTGCGAATGACCGCAATCAGAATGACTTCTTCAGTGAATCAAGTTGAATGCTGACAGTGTCATGAATGTGGAATTGGGGTTTGGATGAAAACGAGTTGCTGTGCACCGTTTACATGTGTGTCCACAATGACAGTAAAAACTGGAAATCAGCTACATTGTGGGGAGAGGCCAACAGTTTCCACATGGAAAATAATTTAATAAACATAATAAATAATGTCTTAATGAAAATGAAATGTAAAAACGTATAGGGTTAGGAGAGCTCAGTATAAAACAATAGAATTTAATGTAGAATCCCCATCCTTGATAGAAAACAAACATGAGTGTGTTTACTTGGCTGTACTTTGGGGACAAAATTGAGTCCGCAAATTCAAATGCTCAAATTCAGAAAAAACAGAGTGAGACTATTTTATAATCCACATTGGACTGCATAATCAAAAACACTTTTGAAGCCATTGGTGGTGTTGTTGCTGCATTTTGACCAAAAATGCTACACAAAGTGTGTGTGAAATGTACTCCCCAACTTAATGCTGTTATCATGCTGCCTTTATGCGCTATTTAAATTTGTGTAAATAGGAGTTTCCCACTCGGAAGTTGCACATGACCGACCCCTCAAGTAGTCATTACGACTGGAAAACTCTGAGATCTGGTGCATTCAAGTCAAGTCGCAATGATCGTATTTACAAGTTAAGCATACATGAACGCCACCACAAAGTTGTAATTATGAGTGGGAAAATCTGGATTTTCTTTGAGCCCTGATTTTCACATTTTAATAGGTAATAATTTAGTTTAACTTGAGGATTTTGTCTGTTCCATTTAGTTTGTATGCATTTTAATGCACTGAAGAATAACAATAAAACTTGAAAATAACTATAAAAATAAGATTTATTTAGGTGGTTTATGCAGCGACAAGCATTTGCAACAAAACTAAATTTCTCATCATTATAAAGCATTAATTACACACCTAATGCATAGATTTGCTCTTCATTTTGTTGCATTGATTCTAAAAAGGTTCCTGCCTTTGCTAGTAAGTGAAAAAGAGAGAAGGAAATATGAAATCGCAAAACGGGTCCGTACTTTCCGACTAAAATCACTCGAATGCACATCAGATCATATTTAAGATTTCCGACCTCATAAGTAGAAATCTCTCAAGAAGACTTGAGCTCACCAATCATTTTGATATCCAAGTTTCTGAGTTGGGAGGAGACGTGGCGGAGGAGAGGATGGTTTCTGTAGGGAATGAAAGGTTTTATTCATTTTTCTAAATGCAGCTATTTGATAGCACTTGCCATTTTATCATATACATTTATGTATATCAGCAACCATTTGATGTTCATTTATACACCATGAAAATAGCTTGTATTTGACAAATTCCGTTATTATTAGCAAGCTAACTGAATGATGTATTATGACGTCAAAATAAAAGTTCTGCAGGAAATATGCATGTACGAACTTGCCGCCATCCATGTTTCCTGTTCTTTCCAATAACAAAGCACTTGAATGTAACATACTCGTATTTACCACTTCAGAAGTGGGAAGATAATTCCGACAGCACATGAAGGAAGCATGAAAACATGATAATGCTCTGTATACAGTCAATTTCTGTCACACACACACACACTCCATCTCTCATTTTTATAAAAATAAGGTAAATGTCAGTGTGTGAAGTCGAGAGTGTAAACTTAAGTGTAGTCGAGAGTGTAAACTTAAGTGTATGAGGCACCTCTGAGGTCTGTGTGTCTTTGTCTATAACCTGTTCTGATCATGTCAAACTCACTCAAGAAGACAAATGTCTGTTCTGTGATCGTCTTTGCCAGGAGACAGATATACTTCGCCCACTGCACGTGTGACGCTTCGGTTAGATAGTCAGTCCTACACTAAATGAGGGTGGATCCACTAACTGTATGATGGAATCCAAACTCACATTAATAATCTCTCGGCCATTCACACATAATTAATGATGTCTTGAATGTGATTTTTTAAACAGCAGGTATACCAGGCAGAGGAAGACGTTGGGGTTGTGCCTAATGATTAATAGCCCTCTTATTATACACCTCTGCTTGGGCAATTACAGACATAACCAGACACACACTTCTAATATGTGTGACATAGATGAAGCTGCCGAAGCTGTGTTTGGCTAATTGAAAGGAGTTTGGTTGTTGCCTGTTGGAAAGTATTGTAAAGGTGGTGTGAAGTTGGTTTTTTTTTTTTGACAAAGATTTTGTTTTGGTTAAAGGAAGGTTGTGGTGTAATGTACAGTATATTTTTGGCCAAACAGTGTTGAAACACTTGTTTTGCCTGTGGAATGTGTTGTAAATTAGTTTTTTGTCTGTTGGAAGGTGTTGTGAAGTTTTTGTTTTTTTCTGACAGTTTGTGTTTTGTTTGATGGAAGGCGGTGTAATGTTTATGTTTGACCGAAGAGAGAATGTTGAAACATTTGTGTTTTTGCCTATTGGAAGGTGGTGTAAATGTTTTATCTGAAAGGGTGTTGTGATGTTTGTGTTTTGGTTGATGGAAGGTGGTGTATTGTTTATTTTTTGGCCAAATAAAGAATGTTAAAAACCCTTGTTTTGTCTCTTGAAGAGTGTTGTAAAATGTGTATTCTTGCTGACAAAGTGTGTGTTTGTGTGTTTAGTTGTGTTATCTCTAAATAGCTCTTTATATCCAGTGCTTCTGTTCATTTTATAACAGGAAAAGAAAATTTTGAACACAAAGCAGAAATATAAAAGCATAAAACACTGATAACATCCAAAAAATAAAATGATACTCTGTGGAATTGGAGGAAGAAAACTAAACAGCAATTCTGACAAATGCATGAAGAAAATGCATTAGATCTCTTCCATGTAATTTCATTTTTGCTTGTGAGTTTTGACCCTCTGTGTTCTCTGTCCTCACAGGTGCTGGAGCGTCTCTTCCAGAAAGGTTTCAGCATGGCGGCGTCCTGCGGTGGTGGAGTTGACTCCTCCCAGTTTAGTGAATACGTGCTGTGTCGCGAGGATAGGCGGAATCAGTCCATGAACACGCCCATTAGGATAAAACCGGAGCCACTGGACTAAAGACACACATCGAGGCCCTCGGCCCCTGACCGAACTACACTATACACACAGATGGCCACAGACTCGCAGCTCTGCAGAGCTTAGCGTTTATAAGGGGAATGTAATTTATCACACACAAACCACAGCAGTTACAAACCCAAAGAACTTCAACAGAAACGACACGGGAGCAGCTCAGCTTTCCAACTTCCTGCTTTACCCCAACTCACCAATGAGAGGACTCCTTCTGTTCAGATGGGACACAAGCCCCGCCCCTTTCTCAGTGCAGTGTGTATTAGTATGTGTTATTGTCTTGAGACGAATTTGTGCAGTGAACACCGTTTTATCGGGTCACGTTTATGGACGTCTCTTCATATTCACGGTCATATTCACGGAATGGACAAAATCCATGTCTTAAATTACAACAAAGTCACTGGGGCTGACATTACTCTCAATATTAGGGGCACGGGGGTCAACTTTTCAAACCACACGGATTGTTTTTAATTTCGTCATTGTTTATAAAGTACTTTTTTATTCTTTTATAGCACCATGTTGTATGCAGATACCACACTGTGAGAAATCATTTTCTTAATCAGTTGTCATGTTTTCCAGTAAAAAATATCTAAAGATATAATAAGATTATAAGCTGAAATGGGCCACCGCGTTATGCAGAACGGGCCTCAAAACGGTGCCGCAATATGCCGAAAAGGACAGCGAAACCTGGAGTCCTGAACACCCCTTAATTTCTGTTCTGGGTAACAAAATAGTAACTGAAATAGTAGCTGAAGTGTGTCATTTCTGCGCCACCAAACAGAATCGCAAAAATAATCCGTTTCAAACAGGTTTCCCAAACTCCCTCCTATCTTCCATTGGTCAGGCAAAAAAGAGCCAGTGTTGCGGGCCACTCAAACAAACAGGAATGTTTTGATAGAGCCACTTTTTAGGGTGAAATCAACCTACGAATGGTTTACTTATAGTTGATTCTGTATATTAAGTTGGGATAGGATAAAGTATTTTAACTTAGAAAAATTACACACTTCAGCTTTAAAGATGTTTAGATATAATTACTGGAAAACAAGACAAAAATAGCTATTAAGAAAATGATTTTTTTTTTTTTTTTTTTTTTTGCAGTCATCAGTACTACGATTCAGTTTTTGTCTCTTGTGTATGTTTCTTGTGTTATATGAAGGATGTTGGGAGTGGCATTCTGAAGGCATTACATTTAAGAGCTTCAGAGAGACTTTTCCTGGCCGGGTATTACGCCCTCGGGCAGCATGGCAAAAGCAGTCTGGCTTTAATGCATTCGCCGCTATAGAAATCTTCTTTGTTTAAAGGAGCTACAAGCAAACATGGGTATTTCTAAACCCTGCGTTCAAAAATAGGTGACACCGAGGAGACCAAGTGAAAACATTGCCATACTTAAGCGTATCATTACACATTTGAAATGTTATAAGCTCTGTAATGTTGCTCAGTGAAGAACCTTGTTAGATCAAACAAGTTTTGAGCTAAATGGTACCTACACAAAAGAGATGTTTGTGCAAAGAACATGCAAAGAATGAAATTCAAGTCCCTTTGCGTAACTTGAGGCAAATTTTGAAAGATGAAGGTATATGATTGTGTCTAGATAAAATACATATGATTAATAGCGTACATTTGCACTTAAATACCGCTCTGACGCCAAGCTAGTATGAAAATAAGCAGCCAGTGTTTAAACATTTATTGGAAATAGACTCAAGTCTGTGCTCAGTGACAGAATGAGGGTAGGCCTACTAACTATGATGCATTAATTTTTTAAACCATCTTTATAAATGAATAATCATTATTCATTAGCCAAATTTATCAGAATAGTTCATTTTTCTAATTGTTTGAGGTTGACGTCTTAGATACTGAATTGTGCGATTAAATGACAGATACATCGTAAATGGGGTGCTGTCTGATTTCCCAAAACGGTTACAATGGGTGGGAATATTGTGCACTTGTCTTTAAAGTGAAAATGAATTACAGCTCCCAGAGTTCTTACGAACCTGGTCTCATGACAAGCAGTAATAATTGTACAAAATGGAAAAATCATTAGTTGTACAAGTTGGCTCGTACAAAAACTTACAACTTTTACTCCCATAGAGAAAATAATTAAACCAACGAACAAAGTTATTACGATTTTTTTAACCCCTAACCCAAAACTAAACCTAACCATAATTTTAATGGAAAATTACTGTTGTGTACTGTGGAAGAAAGAGAAAAATGGGGGTTTTGAAAAAGCGTTTAATTTCCCAAAGTTTAACATCGAACCCAAACCCTAAACCTAACCATGAATTCTAACCACTTACCCTAACCCAATCCTAAACATGAATTTAATCAGAAAACTTTATGGTTTGGAACGAGACGAAGGAAGTGTATTACAGGTTATTGACATACATCAGTCATTTCTATTCCATAAATAACCAAATTTGTCCACAGACATTTCCTTTCTGAAAATAAAATGTTGAATATGAGGCTAGCTAAAATTCGATGCCTGTATTGTATCGATTTAAAATACTGTCTATTGATTGGTTGCTTTCTGTGGCAATAAAAGTCTAAAATTTTCATACAATCCAAGTCGTACGATATCGTACGAATTTGCCATCTCTTACAAATCATACACTTGACATAACACGCCCTTTTTTAACATGGTGTACAGCTACTTAATTTTTTTAAGTTTTATTTACAAATATCAATTGATTGCAATTAATTTAACTTGCTGCGCTGCAACATTGGTTGCTTCCAATGTAGACAGCATTGCGCTACAACATCGGTTGCCTTGAGTTAGAGGACTCAAGTGTGGCCATCCAAATTTCTTGACTCATCAACATCTCCAGATCAAAGATCTAGAGAAGAAAGAACAAACTCCTCTGTTCTTTGTGTTCGTGTAACTCAACGATGCTGTTTCTTGTCACCCGAATGTGTTGATCAAAAACATTCGGCCTCATTCTGATCCATCTTCCCAAAGTCTTGTTTAAACTCAAGATGATTAGAAAACAATGCAGTATTGACTCGCATTAGAGCTCTGAACACTTCATAAACATAATGGTGTTTGCATGGACTGAATCTTGTGGTTTGTCTTTGCTGTCTAATTAAAAGTCCACCGTTGAGGCATCTCACCCCATCCAGCGTGCTTTCAGGCACAACCAGACCCCCCATAGGGAAGCCCACTCGAGCTCGGCTTTGTTCTGACCCACAGCGGCCCAGTTCTGTCATCCAGCCACCACAAAAGGAATAGCCAACCATTCCTTTCATGTGCCAAAGGGTGAGTGCGATATCCCAACATGCCTTCAACAGAATCCTCACACACACTCCCAGAGCCCCACATTTTAAAACCCAAACACACATACAGACCGCAAACCACTGAACTGCTCAGAACATCAGTGGACTTTATTGTAGAGATTTACTACCTTTTGACAAAGTTTGGGAGTTTTGCTAACATTGTGTGATTATTGTGCACTCGCATCATGACCGTGCCTGATGTAAGATCAAACTAAGGCTGCTTACACATTAGAGTTTACGCTACAAATCTATTGATTCCAATGGTGCGCAGAGATGAAACATGAAGGTTTGTGAATGCGATACTCTGTCATGAGACCAAACGTTGAGAAAATTGCAACTTTTATTTTAATACATCCATTGACCAATGAGAATTTTGCACAGGCTGGTCCATTTGTGCTTTCTGTTATCCAGTGTAATTTTTTTTGCACCCTCAAAACAGGTCAAATTCTCCATCAGAGCTTTCTCGTGTGTGCTTCTGCATTAATGCGGACCAATTTTGGCCCATACAAAAGCACTGAAAACGGACACTCAATTGAACAAATCACCTGACGTGCAAAAAATGCTGAATGATGAAGCACATTTGAATGTTCTCAACCGCATCACTTGGTAGCAGAAGAGGCAAGAACAGTCTTTACGTTGGATTTCTTCTACACACTCTCACGCTGAAATCGTAAGGATTCGTACGATTTTATAATTTTGGCTAATTCATATGATATCGTGCGACTGCACTCGTTTGAATTCCTACGAATTTCACTACAGCCAATGAGGTCGCTGGACATCGTTTCCATCTAATACGCAACAATTACTTGCTTCTGTCACACACAACAGTTTCCTATCATGTTTACACACTCTACTGATTGGTTAAGTTTAGATAAGAGGTTTGGGTAAGGGCATAATATTAATAAGTATGTCCTTAACGCCTCGTTCGCGGAACTCGCACTTACTTCCGCATTAGACATCCGGGAATTTGCACGTGATGAAGTCGTACGAGTTTATGCGAACAACATCGTGCGAGACCATACGAAATAGCCAACTCGTAAATTATATATGACTTTTCATGAGATCGGGTTGGATTTATTTCCATCTCGTTGTTGTTATGCATTTCACATGTTTTGGATTGGGCGATGTTTTTGTCCCACATTAAACATCATCATGAGGCCTAACTGCTGGTACTATGTACAGTTATTTGTATATTGAAACGTTCCCTGAAAAACCGAAAGAGATGTTGACACTGCTTTAATGCAAGACTGATGGATTTAAAATTAGCAAAGCAATATGATATGTACATACGCATAAAAAAAATTAAAAAAAAGATTCAAAATATCTACCAAGATGAAAATTGTCATTATTTAATGTATTAATAATTAGACTGTGGTATTAAAGGGCATGTGTTTATTTACAGTGTCTTCTTTTTTATTTACTTGCATATTTGCTATAATAAAAAGGCGTACTATTCACCTGAAATGTTGTTTGCACTCTTTCTCCACTTTTTTTATTTTTTTTATTTAAAATATCAACCTTGCTGATGAAATAATTACATGATTTATTGATACACTTCATTGCTACCGATACACTTTTCTGGTTTTCAACCAGGTTCCCCTTGGTATCATAAAGCATATAGGATTTTCACTGACAATATTATATGCATGTAAAAATTATTTTATTGTGATAAAATCATTTACTAACCTTTTCTGTGTAAAGTTATAGCCAATTTAACAACTTTGTTAACGTGACGATGTAGTCTACAAAACCTAACACCCTAAAACAAATGCAAAAATGAGAATTTAAACAACTTTACAGCTCAAATAATACACAAGTTTTAATAGAAGAATTAATGCAAGTGCTTTTATAAAATTATAAGCTTCACATTTCTGTTTAAACCCTCCAAAAATTGCCCACATTCACTTTTATTGTCCCT
Source organism: Myxocyprinus asiaticus (assembly GCF_019703515.2). Classification (NCBI taxonomy): domain Eukaryota; kingdom Metazoa; phylum Chordata; class Actinopteri; order Cypriniformes; family Catostomidae; genus Myxocyprinus; species Myxocyprinus asiaticus. The sequence goes on from NC_059369.1 coordinate 38,873,204, forward strand.
ATTCACTTCCATTGTAAGTGCCTCAATGTAACATCGATTTTTTCTTTCTTCTTTTTTTTTTTTTTAAGAATAGGAGGTACAAGTTGAAATACATTTTTGTGGTAATCAATATTATGCCACAAATGCTGTCAAATGAGCTTAAATTGTACTGAACCTAGAACATTCCTTTTAAGGTCTGTACGGGTTAAAAACCTCCTGAATTAATGAAGTTAAACAAAAAGTTTCAAAACTGAGCTACCAAAGAGACTATTTAGCCCAAGACAGAGCACTTCTAGGGTATTAAAACAAATAGGGGAAATTAAAACACCCAATATGGCGGATGTAGAAAAGGAAGTCCCGCCTTACAGGTAAAAGAGCCAATCACCTTCAGATACAGACTTTCCCTGTCAGGCAACTCGAGAACGAGCATGCGCATCAGATGGACCAACTTGAAACAGCGTTTTTTTAACGTGATCTAAGCTAGTTGGAAGCTTGTCGGATGTTACTGCTGATTGAAAATATCTTCTTTGATCATAATCTTGACTAACACTTTTAGAGATTTCTGTCTTCCCCATTCAAGTAGATAGTAGCTGCACTTTTATGCCGCTTGTTTATATTGAAAATAGCAGCCGGGGAGTGTTCCCACAATGACTGCCAAGTGGACTGACTTGCCTGCTGCCTGAAGCACATACTATATGCAAGATAAGCTTAATTTCTTTGCATCAGTAACTATATGATAAATTCAGGTGACTCAAAAAGTGTCCCAATTTAACTGAATTCACCCTACCTATAACATTAATACAGCTGTAAAATATAAGTCTATATAAGTCTAGAAGAGACCTTTCAGACAATATATGTCACCCCTGCTAAAAATCCAGCATTGCTGGTCCCCCAGCATGGCATGCTGGTGTGCTGGTAACCCTACCAGGCTTTTTAATTAGCTTAACCAGCTTCACCTAAAATACCATGCTGGTCAACCAACTTCACCAGCTGGGTTTTGCTGGTAAAAAGCATGGCTATGCTGGTCCACCAGCTAGACCAGCACCAAACCAGCACTAACCAGCGTTAACCATCTTAGACCAGCATGGGAACTGCATGCTGGTTAAGCTGGATTTTTTAGCAGGGACCGGTCCTACTTGACCTGCCCTGAGCAGTATTCAAACCAGTGATCCCCGGCATGGGAGTTGGACGCGGTAGCAAGGAGGCTAGAAAAGCCATGGCCTCTAGCCTTGGTCGCTAGAGTGTCTCTTAAGGCCAGGAGAGTGAGGTTTACACACTGCACAGCTATTGCATACCAGATGGCTACCGTTATATATACAGTTCTTTAATTACATGTTTAACTGCAAAAACATGCAGAAAACTTGAATAATGTGAATGTGATGACACGGTCAGCTAACAGCTAAACCGTTTTCCTATCTTCAAAATGCTGCTATTTCATTAGTAGAAGACATAGAGGGTGCTTCGTTTGGCAACCTAATGTAACACAATCCAACATCTAACTGTGGGCTAATTCTGCATCTCGTTTCAGTAAGTTTGGAAAGAGACAGTTTAGTGAACTCATTTGCCTTCTTCTTCGGAAAAGCAAATAACCTCAAAGTCTCTCTAATGGAATAAAAAATAGATCATATGGTCTGAAATAAGAAAACTATATTGAGGACACCACAATATTACATTTCTGGCTTATTTGAAAATATATGAACAGTGTATATGCAACAAAACAAGATTTGTACATTAAAATTAAAAGTAATGAAATGGTGAACGGCACAGTTGTGAACGAAGTATTTAAGTTTAGTAAACAGCTTATTTATTCCTTTACAAAATAGATACAAATACAGAAGTATGTTCACACAAACAGAAATGTTTCAGGATATGTACAGAATTTACCAAAAAATAAGATTAATAAACACAAGGTCTGTAAACAATATATACAAATTATCCATAGATTGAAACATTAAATTCCAGCTGTGCACATACGTAAGTAATACGATATGAAGAGATTTAAAGTCCTAATAATATTTTGGCTAAAAAGCGAAAGTTCTAGAAAGAGCGTCCTGCTGAAAACAGAAACGATAAGAATAACAAAGTTGTCTGAAACAACCGGACAAATACGTTTGTGCTTCTTTCAAATTTGAGTGGCGTTCCATGGAACGTGGGGAATAAAGTGTATTGCCTGAAATGTGGAAAATGTGGACACATATGAAACAAAACATAAATAGCTACCAAAAAAAAAGGTTTCCCTTTGAGAACTTTATGGACACAGACTCACGGTTTGACATCAGAAACACTGTTTCCTATGAAGATACATGCAGATATAAAAAGTAAACAGACTTTAATAATACTAAAAAATAAAAACTTCAATGTGCGTTCATTTCTGGAAATAGTGTGTTATACATTAACACACAAGCTGCAAATCAACAGGATTCATGGTGCATAGAAAAGAGGGCATCTGTTTTTAAATCTGACATCCCGACTGTGATCGGGTCAGAACGCAAAAAGGTCATACAGAATGCGACCTCTCATGACATCATGTAGAGCAAACCCTTGCAAAAACGAAATGCTTACAGATTGGTCCGTAGTGGACTAGAGTTCTTTTTCATAGTGGAGTAACTGAGCTTATAAATAAAATGAGGTACAAATGAAGGACTAAATGAATAATGTAAGATTTTCTTAAGTATCTGTGTTACAATGCAAAGTAACTGATCTAACAAGATAACACTACATGAGCTTAAAAGAATAGTTCACCCAAAAATAAAAATTCTCTCATCGTTTACTCCAGATTCCATTCTCATCGCCATTCCAGATGTGTATGACCTTCTTTCACAAACAATGACTTTCTTTCTATAGGTCCATAAAATGCATGTGAATGGAGGCCAAAAAGTTAAAAGCACATAAAAGTAATCCATGCGACTCCAGTGGTTTAATCCATAACTTCCGAAGCAATTCAACTGATTTAAGATGAGAACAGACCAAAATACAACTTCTTTTCCACTAGAAATCTTGACATCAACAGTGTCCTTGGCGATCATGATTTTAAGCTCGTTTACACTTCCTATAGCACCATCTAGCGCTCTGCGCATGCGTCAAGCACTAGGAAGTGAGTCAAGCTTGAAATTATGATAGTGCCTAGAGACTGCAATGGCAACATGTACGGCGAAAAAGAAGATATATTTTGGTCTATTTCTCACCCAAAACAGATTGGATTGCTTCAGAAGCAATGGATTAAAGCACTGGAGTCGTATGGATTACTTTTATGCTGCCTTTATGTGCTTTTTGGAGCTTCAAAGTTCTGGCCACCATTCACTTGCATTGTATGGACCTACAGAGCTGAGATATTCATCAAAAAATCTTTGTTTGTGAAAGAAAGTCATACACATCTTGGATGACATGAGGGTGAGTAAATGATGAGAGAATTTTCATGTTTGGGGTAACTATCCCTTTAAAGCTAAAATATGTCATTTTTTCAATGTCAAAATCCTTCATATTCAAACTTACTATAAGTAAGCTGTTCATTCAAGCTGATTACTATAAAAAGTGGGACTATCTGACCAATGGCAGATGGTGGGAGTGTTCAAGAAATCTGTTTGAAAACAGTGATTTTTTTAGCAATTCAATTTGGTGACACTTGTGGCACAGAAATGACAGAATTTTAAAAAACAGCAAAAAAAAAAAAAGGGATAGTTCACCCAGAAATGAAAATTCTCAAATCATTTACTCACCCTCATGCCATCCCAGATGTGTATGACTTTCTTTCCTCTGCAGAATACAAATGAAGATTTTTAGAAGAATATTTCAGCTCTGTAGGTTCATACAATGCAAGTGAATGGGTGTCAAAATTTTGACGCTCCAAAAAGCACATAAAGGCATCATAAAAGTAATTCATACGACTCCAGTGTTTTAATCCATGTCTTCTGAAGTGATATGATAGGTGTGGGTGAGAAACAGATCAATATTTATGTCCTTTTTTGCTTAATTCTGCCCAGTAGGGGGTAATATTCATGAAGAATGTGAATCACCAAAAACACAAGAAGAATGTGAAAGTGATCTGTTTCTCACCTACACCTATCATATCACTTCTGAAGATATTTATTTAACCACTGGAGTCATATGGATTACTTTTATGCTGCCTTTATGTGATTTTTGGAGCTTCAAAATTTAGCACCCATTCACTTGCATTGTATGGACCTACAGAGCTGAAATATTCTTCTAAAAATGTTCATTTGAGTTCAGCAGATGAAAGAAAGTCATACACATCTGGGATGGCATGAGGGTGAGTAAATGATGAGAGAATTTTCATTTTTGGGTAAACTATACCTTTAAGTGAACATGAAATCAAAATTGATCCTATGCATTTTCTTAATACATTTTCCTATCTGCGAATGGCATTTCATTTTGTCTTTAATGTTCGGACACGGGAACATCAAACTGAAAGTGGCATGTATTGTGTTTGGGTGTCGTATTGCTCTATCTTGGATTAATGCTGGCCTGTTTTTTTGGGAAAACAGGAGATGAGTGCTTCGCATGGATGCATACAGTATTAAATGTACACAAAACACGATCAAATTTTGAAGCATCGTGATATTCAAATGGTCTTAGGTTTTAAGGAATATTTCATATTGACATGATTTTAAAACACCATTTCTTGTGGAAATCATTGATACATGCTGTTAAAAACACAACTCTTTAAAAAAAAAAAAACTATTTACATTTAAGTCTCGCTAATAAAGATTTTGAAAAGTACTTTCTTAAAAGATTTTTTTAAGTCAATAAATTCAATTTTGTATGGGTTTTTTAAATACTGTGAATTGGTTGTACACTGATGATTACATTTGGGAAAAGTGTTCAGCATAAAGTTTAAAGACCAACTATTATTGAAAGGAACCGTTCACAACAAAATGAATATTCTTGTATTATTTACGCACTCTCGTGTCCTTCGAAACACTGTATGCTGTTGTTTTTACCATGAAACACAACAGTCCTATCAGTCGATTCAATTATTTAATTGAGATTAATCACCAGATTTTTCAAAGCCTAGCACGATTTTTCATATATTTAATTTCCAACCAGTGTTGGAATACATAAAATGTGAAAATAGGTAAATGTGTTAATTGCGACAGAACAATTTACATACGTTAACGCGGTAATTCCAACAGCTCTAAAAATTACATAAACAACTTGAGCGCAATATACTGAGTCTTCTAAGGACATAGGATAGCTTTGTATCCAGGTTCGGATTCAAAAATGGTGTGTACATTTTATTGATGCCAAAACGGCATTGGTTCGCACATTTAGTATAGTATAGTATAGTTTAGCATATCTTAGTATAAGAACCAAATGTGAAAAGCCATTTTGTAATACTTGAATTCACAACAGCATACAGGTTAAGGTTGGGTATTAAAGGTTGCGGTGTGTGGAACGACATGGGATTGAGTAAATGAAAGAATTTTCATTTCTGGGTGAACAATTCCTTTTTAAAAAATTAATAAAAATAATACATTGCTCACTTCAAGCCATTTTGTCCTAAAGATCGTTCAATGTAAGCACTCTGTGTAGAATATACAGCGTCTCCAAATATGAGAAATAGATCTGAGATCCATTCGCACACAAAAAACAAACGTACGTCAACAAAAACAGTTCCTTGGCTCAAAGCCAGAGATTACATAGCTTTAAAATTAGCTATCATAAATACAATTAATGTAATCAATGAATAATGGTGAGGAAAAACAGAAGAAACATGAAGTACATCTTAGCTTCTTTTCTTTCTTTTTTCTCAATGGGTTTTGTTTTGTTTTTTACCAAAAGTAACTATCTGACATCGAAACGTCACAGACACACAGACGATTAATGAGGTTGAAGGCACGTCGCAGGGCTGAGGAGGAAGTCGTTTGCTCGGCTCGTTTGGCTGCTGTTTCCTGTGTAGTGTTGACAGTTTGGTTAGCGTTAGCTACTTAAGAAGAGCGCGGTACAGTAAGAGAGATCGGCTGGTCTCTCTCTCCTGCTCCATGTAGAAGATGAAGTCCCTGAGGTTGATGCGCGTTATTCTCTGGCGGGAATACTGCCGCGACGAGCTGGGAGGGGTGGATGTTCCAGATGGAGATACTGCCGAACTCCCCAACACCTGAGGAGAAACAAAACAGAGCATTACTATGCATGGCACATTAAAATAAGACTAAATAGTTCAGCATTGTATCACATCAGTTTTTAATTAGTTTGAAATCGCAATGTGTCACAATTAAGGCTGTCAATTTATTAAGAAAAAGATCTAATTAATTAACATGATATGCTAATTGCAATTAATCACATATCATTATGAGAAATACCCCAAAATAAAGATCATTTAAGACATTATTGAGGATGAGAAAATCACTGGCCTACAGTTGTTCACAGCAATTCATTTTGCAATTGAGTTTATCTGTCAAAGTTAAACTTAGGGGCTGTTCCCACAGACTGTGTTCTCACATTTCATACGTGACAAAAAAACAACAAAACACTATTAAAGTGATGCAATCCAAATATGTCAGGCCAAGTCTGAATATGCAGAAGTGTGCATGACATTTGAGAGCATTGTGAAGGGAATTTTTCATTTGTATTTTTTTAATAATGACTTAAAATTGGATCTGTTCCTCAAAAGACATTGTATGGCTACAGAAGACGTGGAAGATAGTGTATGAGTAATATGGACGACTTTTATGATACTTTATGGTGTTTATTTATTTTTGTCCTATTCTGTCCAAACTGAAGTCTCCTTTTGTATTTCATGGAAAACAAAGTCATTTGTACTTGAATTCCATTCATCTGATGCTTTCAAGTATAAACTGATGTTCAATTCAAATAAACATACAGATTCTTACACAGTTGTGTCAAACTTTTATCATTCTTGAATAAAAAATCAAATAAAAAATCGGATGGTAGAATCCACAAACGCAAACAACCGACCAACAGAAAGCAAAATAAGACCGGATACAAAGTCTTACTCTCTCCAACAGACATTATATAATTATATTGATTGCGTTCGGGAAACACAACACAGCGACACATGGGAGTCATAATAGAAACCATGTGAATGCAGACACGGGGTTTGGACTGAAGTTTAACTCTAGCTGTAATCATTCATACGCCGTAGCTACTCTCAAAAATACATGGTGGCTGCTTTCGTCTGGTCTTTCCAGAGGCATGAGTGAATTTGACAGGTGGAGTGTGCTAAGGTGGGGTGAATTTAGGACAGGCAGGACGTCCTCGGGGCGAGGTCCTCAGAGAAGACCTGCCTCATCAGACCAATCAGACTTGACCTCGTGAAATGCGGGCCTGCCTTCTGCCATGCCAATTACTGCCAACCATAACACAGACCAATCAAATGCATCCATCTACCTGGACATAGAGACAGGCTGGCCTCTGGCATGTGTGTGTATTCAAGAATATGCTCATGTGTGTGAGCTTTAGAGATGGAGTGAGAGGAAAGAATGCAAAGAAGAGACAAAGCAAGAGAAATGCGAGTGAAAGAGATGGCCCGTTCGTTTACAAATGAATGGGGGAAATTGTAACGGTCAATCTGCCACTAATTGTCTCGCTGTAAGCCAGGTTCACGCTGTACGAATTTGGCAACACTTTTTCCCCAGACTTTTACCCAAAAACTCTACACATATGTGTAGTCTGACAAGCAACAATCGTAAAGGATTGTACAGTGTGCACCTGGCTGTACAGTTAAAAGAGCCAATTGGCTTTTTCACTGAGGTATTGCAACTCTCTATACGGTGGCTGTAGGAATGGACATCCTACCTTACAGTTAGAAGAGCTAATTAGCTATTTGTTTACTCTAAATCTAGCTAAATAAGCACAATTTATGATACTGATGTTGAGATTTTATTTATTTGATTTGAAATATGTCATTACTAGGGGTGTGTCATGTTTATGTGTTTAGTTCTTCTTTTCATGTCTTTTATTTTCAAGTTTAGTTCCTGTTCCTGTCATGTCATGTGATTTCCTGTTCCCTCATTTGATCTTGTCATGTGTTTCCCCTGTTCATGTGTCTTGTTTTCATTGGTTCATTGTTTGATTACTTCGTTATTAGTCTTGTCTTTTCACTGGTTTAAGTTCATTTAGTCTTGTTATCTTGTTTATAGTTTAGTCTTGTGATTGGTTGTCTTGTTTACCTGTTACCCATGTCCTTTTATTTAAGCCCTCATGTTTGCCATTGTCTAGTGTCAGGTATTGTTTATGTAACTTAGTCAAGTCAAGTCAAGTCAAGTCAAGTCAAGTCGAGTCGTTTATGTTTTGTTCACATTAGTAGTCAGGGTTTTTGGATCTCACGTTTGGAAATAAACTGCACTTGGGTTCAACACTTCACCATCGTCTCTTCGTCTGCCTGTTTCCAGCATCATTACAGAATACCTGACCGCCCATAATGAACCCAGTAGTTCAGCTCCTTCGTCTACACCAGGGGAGTCGTCCCCTGGAGGAGTATGTGGAGGAATTCTGCGCTCTGGCCTGCAGGGTGGATTTTAATGAGGTGGCCCTCAAGGACTGTTTCCGTTTCAGGCTTAATGAGTGGATTTCCTCTTTGATGCCTGACGGTTGGTGTGCCGACGGCCTTGCTCGGTATATCGACCTTGCCCTACTGATGGGTGGTTCACCATTCATCATAGGGGAGACGGCCAACAAGCCAATGGCCATGCCCACCACGGCCAACGAGTCAACGCCCATGCCTGCCATGGCCAGCGAGCTGGAAGCCTCGTCCGTCCAAGAGCCAGCGTTGCCAGCCTCGTCCATCCCAGAGCCTGCGTTGCCAACTTTGGCCTCCCGGAGGAGGAGAAAGGCTTCCGTTTCCAAGTCTCAGCCCAAGTACACGACCACGGAGGTCGTTCCCGAGTCTCTGTCTATGCCCACGACCCCAGAGGTCGTTCACGAGTCTCAGTCCATGCCCACGACCATAGAGGTCGCTCCCAAGACTCTGCTCATGTTCACGACCACGGAGGTCTTTTCCCAGTCATCCAGTACTCTTAGTCTCGAGCCTACTACAGCTCTGCATTCTACGGCTTCGCTCCTCGAGCCTACCATGGCTCCCCCTGCCACGGTTTCATCCCTTGAGCCTCCCATGGCTCCACCTTCCACGACTGTGCTCCACGTCATGGCCGCCAAGCCGGAGTTCCACGTCATGGCCGCCGCGCCAGAGTCAGCCTGCTCCAGGCCACGTCACGGCCGCCACGCCAGAGTCCGCCTGCTCCAGGCCACGTCACGGCCGCCGCGCCAGAGTCCACCCGCTCCAGGCCACGTCACGGCCGCCGCGCCAGGGTCCGCCTGCTCCAGGCCACGTCACGGCCGCCGCGCCAGAGTCCGCCTGCTCCAGGCCACGTCACGGCCGCCGCGCCAGAGTCCGCCTGCTCCAGGCCACGTCATGGCCGCCGCGCCAGAGTTCGCCTGCTCCAGACCACGTCACGGCCACCGCGCCAGAGTCCGTCTGCTCCAGGCCACGTCACGGCCGCCGCGCCAGAGTCAGCCTGCTCCAGGCCCCGTCACAGCCAAACCTCAGTCTGCTCCATGCCACGTCACAAGTAAGCCTCTGCTCCACGGTCCAGGCCCGCCTCCGCTCCACCGGGGACCTCTATCCCTGCGGCTCCGCCTTGGTCCTCATCCCCATCATCTCCGCCTCTCAGGACCCCACTTTCCATTGGCTTTGCCCTGTTCCCATGCCCTGTTTTGCCAGGCCACGCCCTGTCTCGACAGGCCACATCTCAAGGATAAATATTAATTCATTAATTCTAATCATTCAGAGCACAGAAGACATAAAGCCGTTCAAGTCTCTCTCTTTAACGTGTGCTCATTTACAGATGCTCTTTACAGAAATGCCGGTTTTCTTAAAGGTGCACTGAGTAATTTTAAGGATGTCGAAGTGGCTTTCATTGATGTACACTGACACCTACTGGCCTGGATGCTGCATCATTCTAACACAGTAGTTTCAGTTACCAATGCCATTGTAGAAATTCACTATGCTCAGTAAACCAGGATTAATTTAATCCATGAATGAAAGTGTCCAATAACAGGGCAGTTACTGATATTAAGCGAGTAGTATTCGACTGGTCATGTGATTCTAACATGGCTGCCCCCATGAGGCACCCCTGCTGCATGCAGAACAAAAGAGCGTCCATTATACAAAGGGGTCTCAGTTTGTTACTAGCAGGCAGCACATGCCCTAATCCCACCACCACCCTAATCCTAACCATATGGATTCTGTAAAAGGCTGAGGAGCCTGCCAGGAACAAAATATGGCACCTTCCTCTCATCATGTAAAAGAGCTTTTATAAGGTTACTATTATGAATGAACTATCTCATATGAGTGATCATGATTTTATACATATGTTTCAAAATTACTAATTTATTTTAGGAGTAAAACATTATAAATAAGGAAAAAAATGACTGAGTGCACCTTTAAAGAGACAGTACTGGTTTTAGCACGTCTTCAACAAATCAATGTGAATACTTGTAAATAGTACAAGTGATGCAGTTAAATGATTGATTAAATGAAATTGTAACAAAAATAATATGTGAAATATTATATGATTATATCATATTATATATCAGTCGATTATATCAATCGATTTCAATTCACAATCTTGACCAACGGCAATTTACGCATAGCGACAATTGCATTCTACAACCAAATTAAAAAAAGTAGATAATGACAACGAATTTTCAGTCAACATGAAACAAAGTTTGCAACCCATTTTATTTCCACAATGTATTTCCACGTGAAAAACGTTAGGTGGTATTTTATCCATCAGGAATTGATTTGATCATGAAAAATGGACGCGACATGCGAGAACGCTAAAGGTGCTTTCACATGACTCATGGTGCACTTCCATCAAGTGCTGCGACGCCGCACTCACAGTTCAAACAATTTCAATTTTGACCCCATTGCCACTGACTTTTTGACATGGAAGCTAATGATTACTGGGAAATTTGCATATATGCAAAGTTTGTCTTTTGCAGTGGCAGGTCCAACTTAACATTGTAGTGATTTGCACACACGTTTTTACCTTACTAATGATGTCACTTAGATTACAAAGCAACAAGAAATATTTTTTAATTGTATGAAGAGATATTGAATGTCTCTTTTTTTATTAATAAATATTTACCTGATTGTTTCTGAGCATCCAGAGTCCTCAGTTCTATAATTTAAATTCACCAAGAACACCCTAAGACCTTAACGTAAACTAGTCTCGTTATTACTTTTTGCAATGAAGGTATCAAAGCAATTACCAGGAATTTTTCTCTTCAAAGTCTAATTACAGGTTTTTAATCTTCACTGTGCACACCCTCTGTTATTTAAAAATGAGGCTGTCATCACTCCTGCAACTCTGTAGTGTATATGTGGTCTGTGTGCAGCGGGTGATGAGTTGTTGTCTTGTAGTGTATACATTGCCTAGGGAGCTCATTTTGGCCTCAGTGCCTCCAGGTCCACCGAAAGGCAGAGTAAGTGATCCAAATGCACGCAGAAAGGTCACTCCTCCACCAGCACTCTCAGATCTCCGACCACTGTAAGAGTCCTACAACCAATGCCAACAACCCAAACACAAACCTGTTGTCATCTGTTTCCATGGAGATTCATGCAACTCACATTAAGAAGGATGTAAAAACACACACACACAGGCAGCTCAGCTGGTCTTGAGTTGCTCTTCAGGAAGCAAAATACATTGAATTACTGCTAATTACATTTGCCATGATGCAAATTTGTTAAATTATAAGGTCAATGCAGAGTTTAAAGGAATAGTTCAAACAAAAAATGAAAATTCTGTCTGTTTACGCACGTCATCATGTCAATTTAAACCGGTATGACTTTCCTTCTTTCATATGGCTCATTTGTGTGGCTTTAGAAGTCGTATGGACCACTTTTATTTTTATAATGCTTTATTTTGTCATTTTGGACAGCCCCAGTCAACATTTACTTTCATTACATGGCAAAGAGTGGCCATGATATTCTTTAAAAATGCACCTTCTGGGTGGGCCTGGGTAGCTCAGTGAGTATTGACGCTGACTACCACCCCTGGAATCGCAAGTTTGAATCCAGGGCGTGCTGAGTGACTCCAGCCAGGTCTCCTAAGCAACCAAATTGGTCCGGTTGCTAGGGAGGGTAGAGTCACATGGAGTAACCTCCTCGTGGTCGCTATAATGTGTGGTTCTCACTCTCTGCGGGGCGCGTGGTGAGTTGTGCGTGGATGCAGCGGGGAATAGCGTGGGCCTCCACACGCGCTACGTCTCCGCGGTAATGCGCTCAACAAGCCATGTGATAAGATGCACGGACTGACGGTCTCGGACGCGGAGGCAACTGAGATTCGTCCTCTGCCACCCGAATTGAGGTTAGTCACTACGCCACCACGAGGACTTAGAGCGCATTGGGAATTGGGCATTCCAAATTGGGGAGAAAATTTTTTTTCACCTTTTGTGTTCCACTTAGGGCTGTCACGATTATGAAGTTTGGCTGACGATTAATTGTCAAACAAATAATTACGATTTATGACAATTAATTGTCTGTTATAGGGCTATGAAGATTGTTTCTTTATGGCTTTCATGATTAATTGTCAACTAAATTGTCACATATCTTATGGTGTGCTTTTTTTCTGCATGTGTGCTTCATACACCTTTAGAAGTCATTTTTACGTATTTAACTTGAAATATACAGTATAAATCAAATAATAAAATAAGGATATGTGATTTCCTTTAAAGGCTTTAAAACTTGAATAACATGAAAAATAATGTTTTAAATATCAAACTATTTCTAAATACTTAAAAATAAATCTCTTTTTTGGTCACCTTTAGTTTTTGGTCATTTTTACATTTACACCGTTGTTTTTTTAACTCATATTTTACATTATATATTTTATAAAAAAATACATATTTTTATAAATTTTTTTATATTTATATTATAATTGGTTATATTATGCAATAGTAAAATATTTCTGTCCTAATTTCTTCACATTCACATGTTATTTTAATGCTATGATTAAACCCACAAGCCCTTATTTGTCATCTAGCAAAACCTTTGATATTTAGTTTCATAATTTTATCACTCCATAGAAATACTGTAGCGTATACTTGCTCCTCTTTGTCTCTGCGTGTCATTAACACAGCGTGTATTAACCAGGAACATTTGCCATTACACGATCATTTAAAGTGAAACCGGTGCGCTTTGCGTTCACTATCAAAGTTTATACTTGTTAATTTATATTTTCACAGGAGTTTGGCGCAAGCCTCTGCTGACAGCGTGCGCATTATGGTCAAGGTTTCACGTGCTCTTCCGGACAGGAGCTGGTTGACGGCCGCGGTGCGGCTCAGTGAGTTCAACTGAATGACACACAAAAAAAACCCGTTCATGACATTTATACAGTTTATTTGCTTATTTGCTCTATTTAGGCATTAAAATGTGATTGGAATTAGAATGCCCAATAATTGCGGTTATCTCAAATAACCGCGGATAGATCAAATAACCGCAATCAGACGGTTATTTAATAATTGCTACAGGCCTAGTTCCATTTAAGAAAGAAAGCCAGACAGGTTTGAAACAACTTGAGGGTGAGTAAAAAATGCAATTGCTTTATGGGAAAAATCCGGGAGGCAAAAAACAGCATCTGTCATTTTATCAGCATCGTGCCCTCGCAGACGTAATGTCATATGACATATCCATAATTGTCATCCATATGACAATTCTGACTGCATGCACGTGTTTGGAGCAAAAACAGAGAGAGAAAGGACCCTTACAGCATGTTGACGTTCTGGAAGTGTCCAAGGAGGGGCCAATGACAATATGCTAGCGCCGGCCGTACACACAATCACATGGATATATGTGTCTTCTCACCATAAGACTGGGAGAACATGTGAGGTGAGAGTGACCAGTACAGAGTATATGACTGTAAATCAGACCTAATTTATACGTAATGTGTACACACGCATGTGTATGGGGTCAGATACTGTGTGTTCAACTGACTCGATACGCCGCTGCGGTGGGCTTAGCCTATGCTTTTGGCTCATAATGGTCTACAGCAGCAGTCACCAATTAGCAGACCGCGGACCGGATCAGAGTTTGTGCTAGAAAAAAAATGTTATCCGTCATTTTGACAGGCTGAGTTGTAAGATTTCCATCATGGTCTATTTTTATCCATCAGAACCTACTACATTCAGAGATGTAGCATCCATTATAATGGCATGTACATGACAGTGGATAGGCTTAAATGATTTTTTTTGTCTCCCCAAGCGTGAGTTAGCAGAAACAATGTGCCGCCTTTTTTGCACTTTCATTTTAGTGTCATACTTTGCTCTTTATTATAATAAAATATAACACTAATCATGCAGTAACACACTAATGTAATGATTGATGTATACAGTCATTAATTCAGAGTCGCTGTCCTCGAAATCCGAACACAGTTGGTCAAAAGATACACACATTGCAGGTGTTAATGGTGATGACGCCTCTAAATACACATCTTAATACCAGGCAATAAATGGGCTGCACACACACACAGCGGGAGTGTGCGTGAAAGAGATAGTGAAGTCAAAACTTATGCTCTAGGTTAAAACTATCTTCTTTTTTATCTGTCAAAATGATGGACAGCATTTGGAATATCCCATCAATGTTTCAAAAAATCGGTAAATGACAGAGAATTTTCGGCTAACACAACCCTAGTCCGGACCCCAGATTAGTTCCATCCAGACCGCAAGACATCATGACATCGGGTGCCCCATCTCATCGTTTCTACACTTTAGTTTAGCAGCATGACAAAACAACGGAGCTGTGTACACCGCACGCGTTCCGGGCCATAGATAGCACTGATCTTTCTGCACTATATCCTTTAATGTTTTTCTCTAGCACCGAACACACTTCATTAATGCCCTTTCGTGCTCCGCACACGACCCGCGATATGAGGCGCCACATTGTAAAGCTGCAGACGCGATTATTTTAACGACAGTAGACCGTAACAGAGAAATACAGTGAGCAGCAATATATATGGATACCGGCATATTTTCGCTAAAACACACTGTGCACTTTTGATTTTCAACGAAGATGAAGCAAAGTGAAACAATCTTTATGGGTCTGACATGACGCAGACGGTTCAGCTAAGCAAGGTTTGTGACAGGACAATTTATCATGGTTCCATAGTGCCTTTAGACTAGAAAAAAAAAATTTCCGTCTAAAATTAGCTTTATTAATCAACATGTTTCAAGTCTATTGATAATAAACAAAGAGATTTTTGTTTACATTTTGTGGAAATTAATCAGAGTCAGAGTTAGCATCATCTCTAGCATGGATGGCAAGAAAGACAACCAAAAATTTGAAATGACTATTTCTCTGCTTATGATGAAAAACATTTCCATTATTTGATAGTCAGACCATTTATACTTAACTACAGCAAACAGTATTTGTAAACTGCACTATTCTAATGTACATTGTTTGTTTGTTTTTGGTAGATTAGCATTTTAAGGAAAATATAAAAATGGTTCATTAAGACTTTTACATTACCTACATTTTCTCTCAAGGGCTTACCCTTTAACCCCCATAAAGTGTATGTCTGTATGAAAAATGTATGACTCATCTTTCCTCAGTCACAAGGCCTTCTCTCTCTCTCTCTCTGTATATATACATATACACATACACTGATCAGCCACAACATTAAAACCACTGACAGGTGAAGTGAATAGCATTTATTATCTCACTACAATGGAACCTGTCAAGGGGTGGGATATATTAGGCAGCAAGTGAACAGTCAGTTCTTGATTTTCATGTGTCGGAAGCAGGAAAAATGGGCAAGCGTAAGGATCTGAGTGACTTTGACCATTGCAAATTGTGATAGCTAGATGACTGGGTCAGAGCATCTCCAAAACAGCAGGTCTTGTGCGGTGTTCCCGGTATGCAGTGGTTAGTACCTACCAAGGAAGGACAACCGGTGAACCGGCAACAGGGTCATGGGCGCCCAAGGCTCATTGATGTGCATGGGGAGCGAAGGCTAGCCCATCTGGACCGATCCCACAGAAGAGCTACTGTTGCACAAATTGCTGAAAACGTAATGCTGGCCATGAATGAAAGGTGTCACAACTCACAGTGCATCGCTGCTTACTGTGTATGGGGCTGCGTAGTTGCAGACCGGTTAGAGTGCGTATGCTGACCCCTCTCCACCATAGAAAGCGCCTACAATGGGCACGTGACCGTCAGAACTGGACTGTGGAGCAATGGAAGAAGGTGGCCTGGTCTGATGAATCACGTTTTCGTTTAGATCATGTGGATGGCCAGGTGTGTGTGCGTTGTTTACCTGGGGAAGAGATGGCAACAGGATGCACTATGGGAAGAAGGCAGGCCGGCAGAGGCAGTGTGATGCTCTGGGCAATGTTCTGCTGGGAAACCTTGGGTCCTGGCATTCATGTGGATGTTACTTTGACACATACCACTTAGCTAAAGATTGTTGCACACCACACACCACCTAGCTAAAGATTGTTTCAGACAACATACCACCTAGCAAAAGATTGTTGCAGACCACGTACACCCCTTCATGGCAACGGTATTCCCTGATGGCAGTGGCCTCCTTCAGCAGGATAATGCACCCTGCCACACTGCAAAAATTGTTCAGGAATGGTTTGAAGAATATGACAAAGAGTTCAAGGTGTTGACTTGGCCTCCAAATTCCCCAGATCTCAATCCGATTGAGCATCTATGGGTTGTGCTGGACCAACAAGTCCGATCCATGGAGGCCCCACCTCTCAACTTACAGGACTTAAGGATCTGCTGCTAATGTCTTGATGCCTGATACACAGGACACCTTCAAAGGTCTCGTGGAGTCCATGCCTCGATGGGTCAGAGCTGTTTTGGCGGCACGAGGGGGACCTACACTATATTAGGCAAGTGGTTTTAATGTTGTGGCTGATCGGTGTGTGTATATATATATATGTACATATATATACTGCTGAAAAACTTAATGCTGGCCATGAATGAAAGGTGTCAGAACTCAAAGTGCATCGCTGCTTACCGCGTATGGGGCTGCGTAGTCGCAGACCGGTTAGAGTGCGTATGCTGACCCCTCTCCGCCATTGAAAGCACCTCCTCTGTGGGCATTTCACCCAGAACTGGAGCTCCCACTTTCAAAAACACTTCCCGCTTCAGCCACTGGGGGCAGTGCTTCGAATTTTGGAAACCACAGGCCAACGTTAGCTCAAGAAAAGTCAACCTACTGTTTCCAAATTCACTGTAGGATCACATATTCTGCCATTTTACTTTTGTGTGAACGTGAATAAAAGTCGTTGTTGTTGCAAGTGTTTATTTCACCAGGAAACTGCTGCTTACAACGTGCCATGTAAAAACATTTAGCAAAAATCCAGGTATGGTAACGTGATTTTATGAGAACAGGTTGGTTGACTGCTCACATAAATACAGACCATTTAAAATGTACATTCTTTTTCTTTCAGCAAAATGGACCAAAAATATTGATTACTCATCTTGCATTTAGGGGCGTATCCCAATAGTTGCCCAATCAAATGCTCTCTAGAATGAGAATGTTCCCTTAATACCTGCTAATCAAAAATACTGATTAAGATAATATTTTTTTGCAGTGATTTCGAGCCCCACCATTGGTCTCTTCTTCTTGTTGTGTGCTAGTCACATTAATATTTTACGTTGTCATTTTATTATTTGTACATAGACTGTAACTAGTTCATCTTGTGCCATAGACTGTAACTAGTTCATCTTGTGCCAAAGTCTCACTATACCTTTATATGTTGCTCAGGGATGGAACAAGATTAGCTCCCACTTTGCTAAATTTACTTTCGGTTAATAATGTATGTTTTCCGCCCCGCTATCTCTCTTTCTCTCTCTGTCTTGGACTTCCTAATTGTTTGATGGTTGGCGGAGAGCTGAAAGGTAGCTTGTTGAATTTGCATTCGGTCCATCTGCAGCGGGTTTCTGCTGATCAGCGTCTTTGAAAACATTTTTGAGTGGCGTGAGGCGAGAGCCCTTGATGTTGGAGCTAATATTGGACTTGGCTGCGGCTTTACCTCAGGGCTCCAGGTTAATGGTCCACTTTGCCAGGGACACACACACAGACATTACCAAAACTGCTATCTCAGCAAACACCAAGAGACGAATGAAAGAGGCTGTAGATGAACTGATGGAATCAGAGACACTGGGCTGAGTTACCTTTAAAGTATGTAAAAAAAGTGATGGAATGAAATCGTTGACTGTAGGACAAAGTGGGCATTTATGTTGTGGTCAGCCGATATGAGTTTTTCAATGGCCGATAACTAGAGAACGAGGTGGCTGATGCTTATACTGAATTTATAATTTAATATTTTTTAATGATTATTTTAATTAGATTTTGTTTTTTATAGTTTAAAATGATAAAAAATATATATATATATAGTGCTTGTGACAACTTTCCCATGTGATGTCTAGCCACAGTCTCCCTTATTTCTATATTAACAACTCCTCTGTCTTACAGAAAGGCATTGTAATCTAAAAGTGTTCCAAAGGAATTTTCCTAATTGGGAAAAGCACAAATGAACACAGTCAAACCCAATGGCAGCTTGGAGTCTTCAGGCTCTGTTTGAGAATGACTTCAGACATTAAGATGACTTCTGCTTTTCCATTAGAACTTCACCACTCTCTGAGTTTGGGAGAGGCCCTCCCATCATGTCAGAGTGACGGAGACTGAGCCAAGGCTCAAAGCTTTCCCAAATGTCTACCTCCATGTTGCCCCGGCTCGCCCACCTCCCCTCTCCCCATGCTCAGAGCGCTCGCACCAGTCTTGCCCCGGGGCCGACAGCCCTCTCTCTCTCTCTGCGCTCCACCTCCACCTCCAACGCCAGCAACCACCATTAATTAAGACCAGAAATTCCCTCTCGTTTTTCCTCTCCTCCTCCACCAGCAGAAAGGCTGATGAGGACATTTTGAAAGAGTTAGCAGATGTCGAGTGATTAGCCCGAGGCTTTTTCGACATCGCCCGAGTGATGTATTTGATGTGGAGTTTATTCAGCTGCAATAAACGTATAAAGAATTACAATAATAATTCACAGATGTATATTGCGCGGATTATACACAGAGCCCTCGCTTTGAACCACGCAACGGCAGCCAAGATTAACAAAGCCAGGAGAAAAGGATGAGGATGGCTTTGTTTTTCGGCTTTCTGCTAATCAAAGGGTCAGGGTCGCTCGAAAAAGCTGTACCCTTTTTAACTTGCGGTTTACGCGCCTTGATAATATTCTGTTGTAGTGTTTGGCAGGATGAAGTCTGTGTGATTTGTGTTTTTTGTGTTTTGGTCTCTGATAAGATTTGTAAAAGTGTTATTGGGG
The DNA here is from genome assembly GCF_019703515.2 of Myxocyprinus asiaticus. Taxonomy (NCBI): domain Eukaryota; kingdom Metazoa; phylum Chordata; class Actinopteri; order Cypriniformes; family Catostomidae; genus Myxocyprinus; species Myxocyprinus asiaticus. Next base: position 38,892,497 of record NC_059369.1, read on the forward strand.
TAAACTATGAAAATGCAAGTTCACGCACTTAAAAAAAAAAAAAAAGTACAGTACCACATGATAATAACCAGTAATTAAAGGTTAATTCTGTCATTTCTGTCACTAGCTTCAATAAATGGAATTGCAAAAATATTGACTGTTTTTAAAAAAAAATTTACCACTGGTCAGCGAAAAGACAGTTTCCACCACAATAACTGGTGATAGTAAAGCATTATCATATTATGTGCTGGTGGTAATCACAGCCGTGTTGATAGATGGACAATACAGCAGGATTGCGAGTGTGATATTGCTTTTACACAACAGTTAAACGGACAAGTAGGGTCCCACCCTTTTCTAGGCACAATTTTCCAGGACATTTTATGTGCTACAAGGTTGTAATATTTGTGGTTATTTGAGGATAATTTTTTTCAAATTCCGTATTCGACAGTTTAATCAGATTTCATCATTAGAGAGGTGTCTAATAAAATACATTTGTTTAAACTTTAATCAAATGAAAATAGAGTTATTTCATTTATTCAATTTTTCAGCATAACATTGCATTATTTTTGTCAAATGAAGTACTTTTCTACAAAATCCTCACAGCACAATTCGAAAAGAGCTGCACAACAGAACATCACAGATGTGAGATATTGTTTTAATTCATTATTATTTTTTAATTGCATTAAACATGATATTTTACCCCTTTAAACTGAGCTTTTATTTGGCCATTTCTGTGTTCTTTTGATGGTAATTTCTCACCTCCAGTTAAGCAGTTTGCTACATGGCCCAGTGTGATTATTAAACCCCAAAAAGCTTTGATTTCATATATATAGTATAGTCTGTATGTGCTGCATGCTTCAGAGTGCTCTGCTCACTGTCATCGACTACACACATACCCAAAGCATGCGTGATGCTCATGATAAGGTGTTTTCAGAGCACAATCTGCCGGCTTCACACATTGATTTTGAAGCACGCAGCACATGCAGAGTATATATTTATTAATTAAATCACTGCCTTTTGTGGTTTAATAATCACATTTGGACATTTTGAGAATCCAACTTGATTTATTGTGCATTAAAACATATATTTTTGTCCCAGATATGTCACATTCCGTGACATTACGCATTTTATCGCTAATGCAATTTTTATGACTGTATTCAGTGATTCCATTTATGTTGTCTGCATTTTTTTCCAACAAAAACTGTCCAGGACAAATATAAATTTTCCAGGACATTTAAGTATTTTTCTAATTTTCCATGACTTTTCCATGACTGGAAAACTGCATTGCAAAATTACCAGGATATCCAGAACGCATGGGAGCCCTGCAAACAAATAAGTAGGGGAAAATTAAGGACTGTCCCTTGTGTGTGGATCTGCCGTTGCTGGTTTGAAAGATGCACCCAGTCTTATTCTTGAATATTTCATGGAGAACTCACATTTTGACAGCGACACAAAGTTACGTCTTCTCCAAACTCGGGTATCAGGTGGGCACCTTGAGCATATGTGATTACATTGTCGCGACTCTCAGCTGTGATAGGCAGTAATTCTGAAGCTGTTAGTATAGTAGTAATCCAAGCGATCATGGAGTGAGAGACAATGCCGAATGACTTCAAAGAAACTTGCGCACTGACCGACAACTCAGTTTGTCATCGTCGGTTTAATATCCTTCTTTGCACACACAAGACAGTATTTTGTCACCACCTGCTGGCTCAAATCTTTATTGTCACAGGGAAGTTCTGATATTCATATCTAGCTGCTCTTACACACATCTGTACTGCTCTTACACTTTACTGTTTGTATCACTCCATTTGTGTTTGTGGTGTTCCAAACTAAAGCGTCCCAGTGCTAATGGTCAAAGCTATCAGCGCTCCTGGAACGCCTCTCGTCCAATCAGATTCGAGGACTGGAATTACCAGTTGTATAAAAAAATATTCTATAAAGAGTGCATTTAATACCCAATCAACACTACAAGCAAGCAGCGAGACGCAACACAATGCAAAGCTACATCGCTACCATTACAATCAATGAAACTGTCTACAATGCAACACGATATCGATGATTAGGTTATGATTAGGTTTTTAGATTATGGTGATTAAAGATTAATTCATGTAATTTTTTCTATTAAAATACTTTCTCTTATTGCACTTTAATAGTCAGGTGCAATTAAAAACATGCCATTTATTGCTTGATTTTCTTCGATTTGAGCATCCTGACGAGCCCACCATAGCAAAATTGGCTCAACCAATTGCTTGAGTTTGGTGTGGGATGACCTGTTTGTCCAACTGATAGAAGACGGGGGGAGTGTCACGGAAACCTGTTTGAGAACAAAAAAGGGCATTTTTAAAACCTTGTATTAATTGATAGACTACATGGAATTGTACTTTATACAAATATTCATTACCGGTGTAATATGTTTACAAAGTAATAGTAACTGTAATCGAATTGCTTTTAAAGTTAAAAAAAGTAGCGTAACATTTTAAATTCCTATTTTTTTTTTTTTTTAAGATAGTTTATGTCTAAAACATTTAAAATATAAATTAATTTGTTCATGCGAACATCTGTTTACATTTCTGTGACAGATGAAGGGTGTTCGACAATGAACAAGAAATATAGACATTATTTTGAATTCGTTGAGCGTAAAAACAACAAAAAGTTTGTGAAGTGTTTTAGAAAGTAATTTAAAAGTAAAGTAATTAGTTATGTGATTACTTTTCAATGAAGTAATCAGTAAAGTGATTTCAGAGAATTTTAGTTAAGTAATTAGGCATTTGTAGTGGATTTTTCATGTAACTATTTTTCACACTGCAGTAACATTTCAAATAAGTTGGTAAAGACAAAAAAGGGATTAAAGTTAAGAAAAACATAAATAAAATGACAACTAGTCCTGTCTTCAAAGAGTGACTTTGATTAAAAGAACATAGATATGTTATGCACCAACTACAGGTGCCCAGGTTCAGGTCATAGCATACATTTCTTCAAAAGGCAAGAGGTGGGGTACCACTAAAATAGGTGTGCTTAAATTTGGAAGTGCTGGATCCAGCTCGTTACGGCACAGATATAGCCTGGTATTATCACTGTGATATATACCACGGTATTTAGATGGTTATTCAAGGTACTTGAAAGAACAGCATGGTATATCTATGATAGTAGTGCCCAAAAAGGTAATACTGTACACAATGGCACTTCTAAGTGCTGGCCAACATGCTGTATGTTTCATTAACAATAAGGAAATAGCTGTAAAATCATAAAGAGCATGTCGCCTCATTTCTGTTGCAGTATAAGATATCATGTAGCCTAAAAAAAGGAAAAGAGAAACACAGGGAAAGAGAGAGTTGGGCTAGTCTGAAATTGATGAAAAATGGCAGAATTATGTTCAAAACAAACAACTGCAATTCGCTCCCCAACTAAAGAGCAACAAATCTCAAAAATGGTGAGTTGGTAAGCATCTTAATGCCCGACATAAAACACAAGAAAAAAAACAGAGCAGCGAGCTCCATGGCGATGCATAGCAACTGCAGAATTTCAGTCAAGGAGAAAGAAGGCAAAAAAAAAAACCAAAAAAAAAAAACACCTTATTACTTCTAACTCCTGCAAGCCATTTTGGTCTCCAAAGGTTTCAGAGCGCCTGGGGCGCAGTGTCTGCAGTGTTTCGGGAAATGACTTGCCTTCGCACGAACAAGGCTATGTTCTGCAGCAGCACCCGCGCTCACAGCATTCCCTCTCACATGCTCCTTAACCCTTTCCTGCCTCGCACAGCACTGACTCACAGACACTGAGCTCTCGCTTGCTAACTCACGATCCAAGCCGCCCTGTCGCATTGTTTAGCTTCACACCCCCGCAAACAGCTTTTCGCGAGCCAGCCCTTGGCCGTGAGGTCATGCGACATAACGGAACAGCATTCCGATTTTGTCTGTGTGAAAAACGCACTGCTCTCTTCCGCTCGAGTGTGTATCAAGTGTGGATTCAATCGGCAAACTCGTTGACACAACACATAATTAAAACATCTCGCTCGAGGTCAGGAATTTTCTAATTAGTAGTGTACTGACAAAGTTGCAATTGCATTTGCCTTGAGTTGAAGCATCCACAAGTTACGGCTAAAGATGAAAGCGTTTCCCGAAGCGCAACTCCAGCGGGTTCCACGCATTCTACCTCTCTGAAGGGGTCAGCGAGCTAAACACCCGGAAACTTCCCTTACAAACAAAAAGCGCTCCAAACTTTCCTGCAAAGAAACTTCTCTTTGTCCCCTGGTTTTCCCTCCCCCTCATCAGACCCCCAAGAGAAAGAGTTGTTCGCTCTAGACACTGAACAAAAGGGCTAATTAGTAGTCATTATTTTTCTAGAAAACACTAGTTTGGAGTAGGTATTATAATGAATTCAAAGTTCTTTTCATATGTAAGGGGGAAGATCACACAATTTCCTGTCAGAACCGGCTGTAACGCAATACATGCTGTGTATTTATTCCTATAAACAGAGCTGTTGTCTAGAAACCAACTCTTTTGAGCAGAACCTCTCCAGACAACTCGGCCGGCGGAGTTGCATGAAAATAAACAGGGGAATATGACCCAAACACATGTGAGCGAATAATGCTATTTTCCACTGCCATTCGTGCTGACACGTATCTCCTCTTTCCTCTCTGACTCAACGTTGAAAAACTCGCAGGCCATTAAAACAAAACTGCAGCAAAGCAGAGGATTTATGCGAAGGAGCATCCTTGCCAGTTGTGGAACTTTAAAAAATGCCGCATTAAAAATTCAAAGTGTTTCATATATAAAACGTACCCAATTAGAGCTACAACAAGAAGTTCATGTAATGAGTATCAAGTCTAAACGGTTGTCCTCAGAAGATCCCGTTAATGAGGCCTTGTTGATTTTTGCATCCTCACTTTTTAAACGGCATGGCAAGGTGCCATTTCTACAACTGTTTTAAATTTTAATTCTCGCTGAAATAGAAGGTAGTGCTCTTAAGATAACAACTAAACCCTTTGTGGCGAGTTAAAGAGCGATTCATTCTAGGAGGTCCCTGAACGCGAGTTCCAAACAGTTTTTGATGTCTCTGTGAAACTGCACTACAACAGAAAAACATTTTAACCTAAGAACCCCCAACAAGGCACAAGGGGTGACCTGGCAGAAGCAAAACATTCTCTAATAGGGTCATTACAGAAAAGTGGCACATGAAAGAGAGAGGGGAGTTATTTTTGATCGTGAAAACTTTCTTTTAACACTGATGTGGCGACTGAGGCCCTTACATCTATAAAACTTTTGACCCAGAGCTGTCAAATGTGTCTCAAAAAGCTTGGCAGAGACGAAAAACATCTCACTCCAAATAAATAAAGCATGCACACACTGTAGAGACGCAAAAAAGCTACAAAAGAACAAGAGAGACCTGCATGTCAATCACAAAGAGCCAGGAGTTTTTGTCCTCCATGATGTTTAAGAGATGGTCCTTAAAGACCTCTTTAACTTCTCAGCTTTTTGTCTGGGATTTGGTGATTGACTTCCCAGATATTCGCTGATGCAAAAACAGTCATGTTTAATATAGAGACTTCACTTTCATATGAATTGTGTCAACGTTCTCCAATGCCTTCAACTCTATGAAGGAGTCAAGCTATAGCACGACACAGCCATTGAGTTACGAGATCCACGCAATCCATTTGTCACTGAATAATGTTTTTTTATATATAATTTCTGTTCTTTAGAGTTAGTTGTTGATTGAAAAAAAAGAAAAGAAACATTTAATTGTAATCACACATAGCACAGATGCGATAAAGCAAACATGTCTGTTTTTGCATAAACTAAAGTTTGAGAAGATCACTACAAATATCAAATGATAAATCAACCACTCTAGTTAAGCACTCAACTAAAATGCTTATGTGAGACGCTTGCTGAACTGCCGTTATTCTTAAAGAGACAGTACCATTTTAGCACAATACTTTTTAAAGAGTACAAATTGTGCATGTAAACATCGTATTTATACATGCGATTAAGTCAATCAATTGGACGGCATATCATGCAATTAATTCAATTAAAAAAATTCTAGCGATTGACAGACCTAAACAAAATATATAAATGCAATTTCAAGACATCAAATATATTGATAAAATACGTGGAATTTTTAAATAACTTAAATGTGAACAGAATTATGAAAAACTAATGATAAAATAATATTTGTCAAATTTATATTTTCATAATGTACCAAGTTTTCTGCATAAGTAACAGCATTATCCGAGTGAGAATTTTGTTCATATATAATCAAATATAATCGAGAGCTTGTGAATCAAAAGAGAATAGAACTGGGGGAAATCTGTATCAATACCCAGCCCTAATTTGAAGCGCAGCTCATGATTACCAAAACATTCAAATGGTGTGTCGTTACGTGGGTGCAAAAAAATAAAAACAAGATGCAAGAGAAACTGTTCTTTTGCATATCTAGATACATCGACTTGCACAGCACAACGTCTAAGGTGTATCATGACAATCAGAGAATAGTCCTCACAGTGTGGTAATGGTGAAATCACTTGTGTTATTCTGTCGACTATGCTTTTTATGTGGAGGTGAAAGTGGCGCATGACGCTTGAGAGATGAGTTGAACCATTGAGCTTGTGTGGGAAGTTCTTCCATTAGACTGGCACAAACATGTGCAACATTTAAACGTTTTTCCAAGTTTTCTTTCGCAATGCGTGACACAGTGCCAAGTTTGATGATGAAATGAAGACGCAAAACATTTAAACTTCTCGTGTTCACACCAAACCAAACACTATCAAAATAAGGCTTTGAGTTAAATGTACACATCAAGCTAACTGTGTTAAGCGTTAACAGCGTGCCAAAATATCCTAATGCACTGCTAAGCTGGAAACGTGCCTGTTTCAACAGTTACGTCACAGTAGGCCCGCGAGCACGGCGTACGCCAGCGGGCACGCCTCATACCTGCTTGCTTTCTGCAACTAATCTGACTTCCTTTGTATCCAGCTGTATGTATGTACAAACCTTCTCTACATATTGACTCAGATTAAATCTACACCCTTATCTGCTGTGATAATTAAACAAGTTTGCAGGAGGAAGCGCTAGAGTCTTCCTGCACCTGAGGCGGGGGGGCCCATTGGCATTGTAGGAAAACACCTAGAGCGCTGCATGATATTAGAACAGCTTCAGAACACAAACACACACAGTGAGAAAAAAGTCAGGTGGAAACTACTATATGAATATACACACAAAAACATATAAAAAAATAAAGAGTTAAGTACATGGGTCGGCAACCCTTTTGACATTTAATTTTCTTGTTAATCGATGTGAGTGTGTGTCTGAGGAAGCCTAATTAGGGATAGTTCACCCAGGAACAAAATTCTGTCATCATTCACTCACTCTCATATTGTTCCAAATACATATGAATTTCTCACTTCTAATAAGGCTAACATTCTGCTTAATGTTCTTTTTTGTCATGTCTGGAATGGAATGACATGTGGGCGGGGGAGGGGTTATGATGAGAGAATTTTCATTTTAGGGTGAACTACACCTTTACGATTGACTTGTCACACGGACAGCTCTCCAAGTAGATGATTCCGTAAATATGCCATAAGAGAGACAAAAAGACATCAATCATGTATGTTCCTACACATGATGGTATGTAGAGCATTTACATGTATGCATTCGCACACAAGCCATTACAGAGGCCTAAACACATAGTGATGAGTCTGATGCGCTACGAGGCCACGGTGAGAAAAATATCAGATCATTTTCAGAGTCACATCAGAGCGAGCTATCACTCAATTCTGTTCATTACAGCTCGGAATACATAATTCATGGATTGTTAAAAAATACATGTATGGATACATCAGACAGCGATATGACAGATGTAGAAAGCAGAACTTCTGTGCAAGTGACTGTGATTTGGGCTGGTGCAGAAAATAATGCCGTCTGAATACCGATGTTTGTAATTACCATCCAATGGTTTCGGAAAGTCTCGTGTAAACAGTCACACAGGCAAATGCATTTTGACTTTATTCATTTGTAGATTTTTGAGCTGTCAATTGATACAAATTTAATTCTAATTAATTACTTGATACTGTTAATTACATTAATTACAGATGTCACTATTGGCTGAGAAAAGCTCCCAATCCTTTACTCTTGTGGCACACGAGTAAAGCATTGAATAGACTTTAAAAAGTGGCTTTAGAAGTCAGTATGTTGTTTGCTTTATTTCCTAATTATTGAACTTAAGCCAATCACTGGCCTGTTTTGCAGTCGTGTAAGGGGTCGTTCACACAGAACACATTTTTAGCATTCCATTTGTACTGTTTTGTAATTGTTTTAAAAGTGTTTAAAAATTGGCTTGAGATGAAATGTTTATTTTTAATGCATTTGTTTTATTAATTGTACTAAATTAACTAGAGTTGCGTTTAACATGTTCACTTGAATTACAAGCATATTAAATATACTGTAAATTTGAAATTATTTGAGAGGTAATTAGGCTCCCTAAGTAAAATCCCTCGGCAAGCCATGAGGTAAACGGGCTCTTTAAGCATGCGGATATGAGGAAACACAGTCCCCACGCACGGATTACTGACTCCTACATTATGCATTCAATGGTCGATTCTAAATCTTAATTACCCGAATCACAAACACACACTGGCTCTAATGAACTCTGTACCCCGTCAAACAGCTGGATGAATATATTTATTAAGATCACGGTTAAATTTAATTATTTGGCCAATTAGCCACAGATAACTCTGAAGTCTCAGAGGACACAGGAAGAGTCAGGGCAGGCGCTGGGTTAATTGACCCAATGACTGTCACTGTTAGACAGCAAATATTAAGCATCTTAAACGAAACAGTTAGTGACATCCTTTTGTCAAAAAATGTGGGGGTTTTTTTCTCAGTCTTCTCAACTTTGGTACAGTGTTGGGTCACCATTTCATGTCCAATTTAAAATCTAATCAACCTGCTTCTTCATTAATTGATCTGTAGTAAATTATATGAATGCATTGCACCTACTTCAAATTTAATATGGTGAGAAAAAGACTCAATGCACTGATATGAGTGCATCGGCACAGTCCTATTGCAAACAGAGTTTCAACAAGCCCAAAAATTTATGCAGAGGGATTTTATTCCATTTAGAAAACATTGCTAACTTTTTCAAATTGATCAAATGGTGGAAGCAATGAACAGTGGAAGAGTGAGCGAGCAAGCAAGAGAGAGAGTGAGAGAAGGAATTAAGCTGAGCCAAAAAGTGTGACTTGGATTTAATATTTTATAATTGCCAAGGGACATTCCAAGATCAATGCATTTTTTGCCTGAGACGCACATCAGAAAGAGATGTGCTTCAGTCTTTTTAGGGAACATTGGTCTATTTAATTCAGGCTTCTGATGCATGTGAAATATTTTTCCCTGGCCCGCACTGACTCCCTCGGGCAAGGCTGGGGGCACACATTACCACTTTTAATGGGCCGCCCTTAGAAGAGGCGAAATAAGCCAATAACCCGTCTACGCTAATGGATTGGCTTGTTTATTCACTAAAGCCCCTTCTCTTCTCTGCTAATTTTAGCTGTGCTGTGTTTTTCCACTCTAACACACACACACACACATAAAAATAAGTTTGTGAAAACACATTGCAACACAATCTACACGCCATATGCTTTCTGACAACGAAAGGCGAAATGCTAGAGGAGATTATTTGACATTTTTTTAAATATAATATAAAGATATTTTTAAATTGTATTTTTGGAGGGAAATTCATTGAGAAATCTAGCTGGACATGGTGAGTGTGTTTTATTAAGACACAGGAAAGGATTTGTGGTGATATCACATACAAAGTGTTCCATACGGATCAGCGACTGCGTGTTAAACGCAGAATAGCCTCTGAATTTGAATGGACATTTATACGGGAAATATAAAAATCCAGCTCATGAGAGAGCACAAATAATGCACAATTAATCCTCATTAATGAACTAAATGACTATGACCTAATTATACTGTGCCAAGATTTCACAGGTATACTCAAATGAACCAAATCAGAGTGATTCCCTAACTACATGTGTGAGGCAGAACTAGATAGTTTACAAGAATTCCATATTTCGTATTAACCATATTAAAGCGTAAATGAAAACTCACACAATGTGGTCACACAATGTTAAAAATCGACAAAAGAAATTGTTTTTGCATGCTTGGTAACAAATAAAAACAAAAATTGGTAAGAAATAATTTCAGTAGCATTACTTCAGTGCAATTATTTTGTATATATATTTTTTTATCAGTAGAGGCCTAAATGAAAGGCAATACAAAAAATACTACCTTGATGTTTGGAAAGTTTGGAATAATGTTCAGATTTAGATTTATGGAAAGAAATTGGTACTTTTATTCACCAAAGTGGCATTCAACTGATCACAATGTATATAGACAGGACATTAATAACGTGAAAAACTCCTTCAAAGAGTTCTCATCAAAAAATCCTCCATGTGCAGCAATGACAGCTTTGCAGATCCTTGGCATTCTAGCTGTCAGTTTGTCCAGATACTCAGGTGTCATTTCACCCCACACTTCCTGTAGCACTTGCCAGAAGATGTGGCTGTCTTGTCGGGCACTTCTCACGCACTTCACAGTCTAGCTGATCCCACAAAAGCTCAATGGGGTTAAGATCCATAACACTCTTTTCCAATTATATGTTGTCCAATGTCTGTGTTTCTTTGCCACTCTAACCTTTTATTTTTGTTTTTCTGTTTCAAAAGTGGCTTTTTCTTTGCAATTCTTCCCATAAGGCCTGCACCCTTGAGTTGTCTCTTCACTGTTGTACATGAAACTGGTGTTAAGCAGGTAGAATTCAATGAAGCTGTCAGCTGAGGACATGTGAGGCGTCTATTTCTCAAACTAGAGACTCTGATCTACTTACCCTCTTGTTTAGTTGTATCTGGGCCTTCCACATCTCTTTCTGTCCTTGTTAGAGCCAGTTGTCCTTTGTCTTTGAAGACTGTAGTGTACACCTTTATATGAAATCTTCAGTTTTTTGGCAATTTCAAGCATTGTATAGCCTTCATTCCTCAAAACAATGATTGACTGATGAGTTTCTAGAGAAAGCTGTTTCTTTTTTGCCATTTTTGACCTAATATTGACCTTAAGACATGTCAGTCTATTGCATACTGTGGCAACTCAAAAACAAACACAAACACAATGTTAAGCTTTATTTAATGAACCAAATAACTTTCAGCAGTGTTTGATATAATGGCAAGTGATTTTCTAGCACTAAATTAGCAATTTATCATGATTACTCAAGGATAAGGTGTTGGAGTGATGGCTGCTCTCTAGATTTGATCGAAAATGACTTTTTTCAAATAGTGATGGTGCTGTTTTATACATCAGTAATGTCCTGACTATACTTTGTGATCAGTTGAATGCCACTTTGGTGAATTAAAGTACCAATTTCCTTCCAAAACAGCAAAATCTGTACATTATTCCAAACTTTTGGCTGCCAGTGTACTTAACATTTTAAATAATAGGGGAGACTGGTGCTAGTTGTCTCACTGTTCCAGTGAACTTTACTCAGGGTGGGTTTATTTTTGAAAGTCTTGGCTACACAAAAGCTATTGCTATTGCAAAAGTTATTGCTCTGCCTCGTTGTATAATGGCAGAAAACAGAAATGTTTCAGTAGAATTCCAAAGCGGAACTTTTCAGTCACACTTAAAAGTTAACATGCTGCGTCCGTTTGTAGGTGCCAGACAGGTGCTGGGGTTTGGCCTACGCAGAAATTCAATTAGACTCCTCCTGAAGAGCATCCATCTGCAAACAATATGGTGCTCCTCTTTTTAATCAAGTCTTCCCTGAACGCAGCGACCGAAGGGCTTTCAAATTAAAAGTCACTAGCAGAAACTCTCAGAGACACAAAGAGATGCCACTGAATTCCTGGGACAACAAATAACAACGATTACTTGAGCGAAAGATAAAACTCTCTGAATTTGGTTACGGTAACTTAATTTCCCCAGCAGCAAAGTCATTTAAATACAGTATTGTGATTATAAAATCTGTTCGACTCTCAAAAAGCTGTTCAGGGTTTGTGTTACACACATTTTCCTCCAGTTTTTTTCTGCTTATATGCCAAATTAAAGCAAAAAGATTTGAATCAAATCAGTACATGAAAATGCAGTTTGGTGATGTTTATGTTGGCAGTTCTGTTTTGCCAACTACATACATTTGAACGTCTCTTTCCGTACTCTGATTCCCTCCTCCACTGGCAGCTTTTAATGAAAGATCATTCCAGCATTTTCACTTGCTCGTGTCCCCAGGCATCAACCTTTTCCACCAGCAGAACAGAGCTGACACAATTAATAAAATCAAAAAGAAACAACATTCTTTAATAGATAGCAACGCAAAAGTGTTTTGCAGTAATGTCGCAATGCAACGAGACCACAGCTAATTTCACAGAGTCTAAATAAGTTTTGTAGGGTGATGGAAAGTAGATCCTGGGGTGAACTACACCGAACTGACTCAGTGGCATTCGGTATTCAGACGACTGAAGCATACGCGTTGGTGTTAGGGTGAAGTCCGAGTTATATTTCATCCTAAATTCAAAAGAAAAAGAAATAACATATTGTATCTAACATTTAGAAAAAGCTGATTTTGTACAATAAACTTGTTTTTTGTGACATTATTTTCATGACAATTGAGTGATTTGTAATTTTGAAAAAAAAATTTAGATTCTTGTTCGATTCTCATCACTTTACTTTTTTATTTTGTATTTAAATCATCAAATTAAAGGCAAATACTACCATGTTGAATTCATACTTTTCAATTTAAAGGATTGTTTTTCACATTACACTAATGAGAGTGAGATTTTTAGCAGTGTGATAGTGAGGATTGCAACCTAGTCTCACAGAATGAAAGTACATTATTGCAAACTGACTTTAACGTGTCGAATTCTACATTTCGCTGCAGTTTCCTGGTGAAATTAACACTAGAGATGTTACAACAACTGTGAGTTTTATTCACTTTCACACAAATCATGACTACAACTGATTATGACTTTATTTACACTTATTTTTTGCTTTACTACTAACACACTGTTATGTTATCGAAACTATATACTATAGTTGAAAAACTATACATTTTAAGGCTTGTTTTACAGACTCGCCTACATTTACACACTTCTTCCAATGTGATTTGCTTGTGAGGTAGCTCACCTGAGAGAGTGTTGAACTGTGCACTCAGAAGACTGAGGTTCAAGTCTAGCCAAGCACAAAAGCTGACACGAGACAAAGTGACACGAAATAATGTGGCTGATTGAGAAAATATGCATTTTATGTCACATTTGCTTTTAGGACACTATTGGTTAGGTTTAGGTGTTGGTTTAGGGTAAGGATGATTTTGTTCAACTCATTTATTTTTAGGACACTATCGGTTAGGTTTAGGTAAAAGTTTCAGGTTAGGGAGGTACATTTTACTCATTAAAACTTCCATATAACACTCACTGTAAAAACCTCATCAGATTATTAAACCATTTCACTCACTTTTGCTTAATTTCATTTTGCAAAAATGCTGTTACGGTCATGTAATTTTCATGAGATTGGTCTGAAGATTTAAAAATGCACTTAGTGGAACCTTAATGCTCATATAAATAGTCAAATAGTCAATAACATTTTCTTGAAAGGTGCAGTTAGTCCTTTTTTCCTTATTAAAAAATTTTACTTCTAAAAAAATGAATTGTAATTTTGAAACATATGTATAAAATGATGACCGCTCACATGAGATGAGGACTCTAGTCATATCAGTAACCTTATAAAAGCTGTATTATTCTCTATGAGGCAGGGGCGCCCTCATGGGGGCTGCCATTTTAGAATCACATGACCAGCTGAATACTACACGCTTAAAGGAACAGTTCACCCAAAAATGTAAATTGTCTCATCATTTACTCATCCTTATGCTATCCCAGATGTGTATGACTTTCTTGCATCTGCTGAACTCAAATTAAGATTTTTAGAAGAATTTCTCAGCTCTTTTGGTCCATACAATGCAAGTGAATGGGTGCCAAAAATGTGAAGCTCCCAAAATCACTTATGTCAGCATAACAGCATAAAAACACTGGAATCACACTGGATTACTGTTATGATGCCTTTATGTGATTTTTGAAGCATCAAACTTTTGGCACCCATTCACTTGTATTGTATGGACCTACAGAGCTGAAATATTCTTCTACTGTAAAAATCTTCATTTGTGTTCTGCAGAAGAAAGTCACAGTCATACACATCCAGGATGGCATGAGGGTGAGTAAGTGATGGGAACATTTTCATTTTTAGGTGAACAATCCCTCTGATTGTGAATAACGAATTTCTGCAATGGCATCTGTAACTGAAACCTATTGATTTTGAATGATGCTGCATCCACACCACTAGCTGTCACTGTAAGTCCAAGATGACACAAACAAAAAGTTACTGAGTGCACCTTTAAACAAATTATAATTTTTCATTGCTTTCTTTAGGGTCATATTTTGGAGTGAAATATGACCCAGACATTTTTGTGACAGGCTCTGAGAGACATTCACCCATTTGCTCCAACTATTCAGTTACTTTTTGTGAAAGCTAATCTGTTTATCTCAGAAGGATGCATTATGTATTCTCATATGAGCGTGGGATGGGCAGAACAAATGTATCGTCAGGATATCCCAGCATCCCTGACCAGCAGCTTCTAGAATTTGGCTGTGGTTGCTGTGGCAAAACTGCAGTGGAACTCATTCTTCAGAAACTTAATTATATCTAGATTAACAAGGGAGGTAATTAATTTCTTTAACATGGGTATCTATTTCTCGCCTCAGGCTCAACTTTGTTGTCAAAACTCTATATTTAACCATTATTTCAGGGCAGTGTTTCACAGGCAACAATACCAATCACAGACTTTGCATGAATATGGATATATTCATCAACACTACAATATTAGTACAAATTTGTGGTTATGTACATACAGTATATTTAGCCTGAATTAGTTCATTTGAGATTCAAATTCTTGTTTATAGGCAGTAATATGAAAACACTTTGTCATTATGTACCGTAACTCAATGAGTGTAATTTCATACATGTCAAGATTAACATGGTCTCTCAACCTTCCTGTTACATGTTTTTCTGTTTTGGTTTAACTGAGGACCAATATACTATTAAGCTTTGTGATGTAGCTGACCTATCCAAACTGGCAAGCCTACAGGCGCAAGACAGAGCGCTTTTGTCTGGATACTTCAGTCCCCATGCCGCTCTACAGGACCATAGGGAAAACTGTGGCACTAAACGTCCCTTTCCTACGTGATGTATACCGTATTTCCTCGGCAATCCCTAATGGGCAGCATGGAAAACCACTAAGGGGGTTTTAAACGGATGTGAGTCTTTTTCAATGTAACTTGCAGAGTGGACAACCTTTAAACCAACGGCAAAGATGTGTACACCAGCAGCCAAGAAATATCTCTGCTACCTCTAGAGTGTCAACATGTCTGAAATTAAATACACAAAAACTATTTGTTCATCTGATTAATTGTGTAACATATGCATTGTGCTGGATTGTTTGGGAAGAGATGTCTATTAATGGAGCCCAAAGTTTAAATAGGTGTCAGCGGAGTCTATGTGACGTGACTACAACGAATATATCGGTGGTTTTAATTTTGTATGATTATTTCTGAAAATTGTGTATTTCCAGCTAACATCTAGTCTAGTTTAAGGCTGTTGGATTAATTGGGTGTGGTACAGTTTGGAGGAAAAATGAAATAGTTAAAAAAAAAAAAGACAATTTTACCAAGTGTCAAACCATTGATTATTAGATGTATTTGCAGTATCTGCAACCTGCAAGAGCCCTCAAACCAATCTAAATCACAGACACATAACTTACTATCTTCCTGTAGTTAGTTAAACCACCGTCAAGTTGTAAAGAAACACATGTTTGATGCATCATTCTTGTGCATGAAATAGTAATTGCTTTATTGCTGGCAAGCTCTTCGCAAACATTTGCAAACGGTCGCAAACAAACATGTCAAATGTGAATAATGATGCGGTGACATATTTAGTTATGAATTTGTTGGTTTCATATTTAGAAGGAAGGGAATGATTCATTTGTTCACTTTCTCTCTAAAATAAGATCCCCGGTAATATATCGGCATGTTCTGCAGTAAAATATTGCAAACGGAGTTCATAGATGCCCTGCTGAAAACTGAAAAGGCCATCTTGAATTTCCATGCTGGTCTAGCAAGTGGACCTTCATAGCTATGCTGTTCACCAATAAATCTGAGATGGTGAGGCAGACTGGTCAACCAGGATGGTCTTTCTACTGAAGCTGGTATAACAAGGAAATATTGCTGGTTATGGTAGTTTAGAAGCCTGGTAGAATGACCAGCATCCAATACATATTATGCAGGTCTTTTTAACATGGTGGACAATATTTTCACTTAAACTTGAAAGAGCAGCATGCTGTCACCTTATTGTACAGTATCGTAGACCAGCAAGTGTCATACGATTTTCAAATGTTCCTAAATACAGTCTTATGTCCATAAAAAAACACTTTAATATCCATTACAGTACACATCTGATAACCAGTTCTCTGTGTTCTAAAATGTTATATACGTTCTCTGCATGAGACTTTGAAAATCCACAAGACTGACCTACCAATGCAACAAAAATAAACATATTTTCTTAAACTGAATCTCATAATTCAACCCTACACCTAGGAGAAAAGATAACTGTTACCCAATCACTTCTCAACAGAAATCCAGATGTTTAAGGAATTTTCAAGTCTCAAAAGTACATTTTGAGAACATTTATTTATTTTCAACTGTACACTATAATGTTTTGATGCATGATTAGATTGGAGCTCTAGTGTGAATATAGATAAAAACAAATAAATACTCTTAACAAAACAGTTTATACAGTATAATTGGGCATCATATTGGTTTATAACAGCCATAATATTTATAAAAAAAATAATAAAATAAACAGCGAATATCGTTATGGCAAAAAAAAAACAAATAAATAAAAAAAAGAAAAGAAAGAAAGAAAAGTACAAAATTGGTGCATCCATGCTAAATTTATTTTCTAAAAGCATAAAATATATTCTGAAATAAAAATAATTCAAATGAGACAAAAATGTGTTACCTGTAGGTCCGTGTACTTTTGCATCTATGCTTTTACTTTTTAAACCCAAATATGATTAACGAAAAATATGGATTCTTCTTTATTGGTTTTAACACTGATGAATAGAATAAGCAGATACAAACTCATTTTCTGTTGACTATTTCATTTTCTATTTAAAAAGAAATAAAGAGAAAGTGGGAAATGGTTCAATTTTCTTTTTCTTTCATTGTTTAAAAATTGATTTACGGCTTGAATATTTGATATGCACATGTGAACAGCAATGAAATGCCCCGTTTATCTGATTGGTGAACCCGCCCCGTCTTCTGTACTGCTTTAATCCTATCAGCCAGAATTAGAGTTGGGATTGCTCTGCAAATTTGTCTCAGTTTTCATTAAATATTGTCCCGAACCACCACTAACTGTAAACTATGCATGCCATATGTATTAGAATCTTGCTGCTTGGCACATCATGGTGTTGTTGCGAGGTGTCACCTCTAATGGACAACACGTGAAAGATCGCATGCCACATCACTTGGCCGTCTGCTGACTGGGAGTTGGTCTATTATATATTATTTTTATTTTTAATAACATTGTATGATTTTGTAGTACCTGTATATTCGTGTCCCACTGATACATTTAATTTAAAGAGTTTTGTTGCTTTGAATAAAAGCGAATGATAAATTAATGTTTAAGCATCATGAACATGGATTGGAGTGGACATAAAATTTGAATAGCTAAGACTATTTGGACACAAGTCGACGATTGTAAGTCCGTCGGGACGTGGGACACGGCATGTAAAATCAGGATTGTCCCTGTTATTGGGACGTCTAGTCACCCTATCTCCATAAGTGCAATGTTAATTTCTGCAAGCTGTAGATTGCTGATAGAGTGTGCTGTCGACGTAGTTGCATCAGCCTGGATGAACATTTAGTAAATATATTATTAAATGTCAAAAATAAACTTGTGTTAACTGATATTAATTTGTGGGGCTTTTATACAAAGTGACGCAACTTTTTTAAATTACATTTATCAATGGGATATGGCACTACAGTTACTACAAAGTCATAAAAATAAAAATTATATATAATAGCCAAGTGATGTGGCTTGCGATCTCTCACGCGTCGTCCATTAGAGACACCTCGCAACAACACCGTGATGTGCCAATCAGCAAGATTCTAATACATATGGTATGCATAGTTTACAGTTAGTGGTGGTTCGGGACAATATTTAATGAAAATTTAGACAAATTTGCAGAGTGATCCCAACTCTAATTCTAGCTGATATAATTAAGGCAGTAAGCTACAGATGAAGGGGCAAGTTGGCCGATCAGATAAACGGGGAATTTCAGTGCCACTCACATGTGCGTATCAAATATTCAAGGCGTAAACTACTTTTTCAAACACCGAAGGAAAACAAAAATTTTGCCTTTTCTCCCAATCTTTTATTTCTTTTTAAATAGAAAATGAAATGGTCAACAGGAAATTCGTTTTTATCTGCTTATTTGATTAATCAAACTCATTTTTAGTTTAATTTTTGGGTTAAAAAAAGAAAAGGAATGGACGCAATAGTACACGGACCCCTGTTTTGTTTTGGGTTTTTTCGAAATTGAGAAACAAAATATAAACTATATATATATATATATATATATATATATATATATATATATATATATATATATATATATAGTATATATATATATATATATATATATATATTTAAAAAAATAAATAAATAAAATAAAAACATTAGGCCTCAGCATGATTTCTCATGCTTATTGCTCATGGGTTTCAAATGAGTATACAGAACAACTTGAAAATTTGATTTGCTCTTGTGGATAGACCTGAAACCTGACTGGTCATTTCTTCTGCCTTAATCATGTGCATTAGAATAAAAGTTCCACACAGTCTAATTTTTTATTAAGAACGTTAACATTTCTTCCAAATGTTTGGCAGTTGCATATTTATTGCAACTCTGCAATGGCTGTTTTTTAAACAAACAAAATGAAAAACAAATGAAAACCCACCTTTTTCTTGTTTCTTTTGAAATGAAAAACCAAACGTTCAAAGCATAATTTATAGTTAATTTTTTGCTAAGCTTAAATAGGTGTCACCGAAGTCCATGTGATGCCATGTGAATATATCAGTGCTGATGGTTTTAATTTTGTATGGTTATTTCTGAAAATTTTTACTTCATGGTGACATCTAGTCTAGTTTAAGGCTGGTGGATTCACATTGATTCATTGGGTGTAGCACAGTTTGGAGGAGCAAACTTGTGCAATAAAGAAGAAATAATAACAATTTTACAGAGTGTCAAGCTTTTGAACATTGTGACCAATAAATCAAAGCATAATTTACCTTTTTTTGTTTTCCTCCCCTTTTCTCCCCAATTTGGAATGCCCAATTCCCAATGCGCTCTAAGTCCTCATGGTGGCATAGTGACTCGCCTCAATCCGGGTGGCGGAGGACGAATCTCAGTTGCCTCCGCGTCTGAGACCATCAATCCGCGCATCTTATCACATGGCTTGTTGAACACGTTACCACGGAGACGTAGCGCGTGTGGAGGCTCACGCTATTCTCCACGGCATCCATGCACAACTTACCACGCGCCCCACTGAGAGCGAGAACCACATTATTGCGACCACGAGGAGGTTACCCCATGTGACTCTACCCTCCCTAGCAACCGGGCCAATTTGGTTGCTTAGGAGACCTGACCTTTTTTTATTTTGAAACAAAAAATGAATGAACGCAATGTACATGGACCAAATGAAACTCCACTCAAAAAGCACCGGAATAAAACATTTTTTTTTTTTAAAAACACTCTATACATTTATTAGATGGGAGTTGAAAAAAGTTTCCTGCATTTTCTTGTGCTGTGTCTGTGCTGCTTTAATAGTCTTAAGGTGTTTTTACACAACCGAGTTAAGGCTGCTCTGTGCCTGCTCAAAATTCTGTGTAAAGACGCAATGCTGTATAAAAGCCAGACTAAATTATGCCTGCTCTGACCCACCTCAACCTCTAGTATCAAAGGCAGTTCTGATGCTGCTTTGGTTCTATGTACAGCAAATGAATATTGTCATAACAGAGCATATATTTCATAATGTATAGTTTCATATTTAAAAGTATAATTTCATATTTTCATTAATTTCATATTTCTATCATTATAAATTTTAAATTTTAAACTTAATTAAAACCTTAATCTCATAACATTATTTATACAATTTTAATTGCTGTGTAAATGTATTTATGCCACCTCCTTGGTAAATGCCACTTCAGATCCATCTTCTGTGCCACCTTTGCAGTGTAAAGATGGCACAAGAGTAGGGGGTGGGTGACTGTCCCTTCAGCTGAGCTACAAACGAAACAGCCCACCAAACAGATGTTAAAGCACACAAACACCCCCACACACAGACAACATACCCGTGGCCTTCCTGTTTGTCTGGCCAACGATCTGCCCATGTTTACTCGCAGGCTGGGAAATATGGGAGGAGAAGCGAAAGACCAGGGTGAGCATATAAGTGAGGGCAAAGGATAGAGAGAGGCTGGATGGAAGACGAGGCTGTTCACTCCAAGTTGGGATTGATTTACTTCATTAACCAAGATTACAAGTTTAACTTACAAACTAGAGGTCAAAAATTCTCATTAACAAGAGGAGCATGTTGAACCTCAGGGCTTGGAGAATATTCTTATAACTGCCTACACATTTCAGTCTTTCTTTGATGTTCATGTGGGCCTTTCTCTCTTTCTTTCTCTTTTTGCAGTCCAATTTTTTGGCAGCGAGGTTGATTTTAATTGTAGCTATAGAACAAGAGCACAGTTTGCCTGTGAGCCTGCCTGCACATCTGTAACACGAGCATTTTTAGTGATACTGGGCGCAGTCCATCGCCCCGGGCACATTTTAATGGTTCCACCCCCCTCTTTCATTCCCAGCTCAGATTGTTTTCCACGTCATTCCTGTTAATTTAGCTGGAGGAAAGGGCATTAGTCCTTGTGCTTTTACCCCCCCCCCCCCCCACCACAATCTCTCTTTTCCTGATTCTACCTTTTTTCTACAACCTTAAAAAGAAAAAGGTGACAGAATTAAATGGAAAAAGGTGATTCAATCTTTGGTGAAGTACCCATGAATGTGGACATTTTGTTACACAGGTCAGGAATAAGTAGTGGTGTTTGCTAAGGCTAATCTCACTATTACTATTAATCATAATTTAAGGGATAATTCACCCAAAAATGAGAATTCTCTCATCATTAGCTCACCCTCATGCCATCCCAGATGTTTATGACTTTCTTTCTTCTGCAGAACACAAATGAAGATTTTTAGAAGAATATTTCAGCTCTGTAGGTCCATACAATACAAGTGAATGGGTGCCAAAATGTTGATGCTCCAAAAAGCACATAAAGGTAGCATAACAGTAATCCATATGACTCCAGTGTTTTAATCAATATCTTCAGAAGTAATATGATAGGTGTGGGTGAGAAACAGATCAATATTTAAGTCCTTTTTTGCTAGAAATTCTTCTCCCTGCCCAGTAGGGGGCGATATGCATGAAGACTGTGAATCATCAAAAGCAAAAGAAGAATGTAAATGTGAAAGTTAAAGTGGAGATTGACTATGCAGGGAGGAGAATTTATAGTAAAAAAGGACTTAAATATTGATCTGTTTCTCACCCACTCCTATCATATTGCTTCTGAAGACATGGATTTACCACTGGAGTCTTATGGATTACTTTTATGCTGACTTATGTGATTTTGGAGCTTCAAAATTTTGGCACCCATTCACTTGAATTGTGAGGACCTACAGATCTGAGATATTCTTTTAAAAATCTTCATTTCAGTTCAGCAGAAGAAAGAAAGTCATACACATCTGGGATGGCATAAGGATGAGTAAATGATGAGAGAATTCTCATTTTTGGGTGAACAATCCCTTTAAGGTGAGGGGTCTGTTCAAATCACTAATCCTAAGTATTAAACTTCACTGTGTAACTCATCATGTACCGTTTGTGCAACAGACATGAATGATACCTTAAATCATTTTTGTATGTACTTAGACTGATGATATTTGCTTGGTGGATGATAAAACTGGTAAAAAAAAAAAAAATCCCATAGACTTTCTGTGAAGAAGGAAACTGAATGGGATCTTTTTTAGCCAGTAAGAAACCACTAAGAGTACCCTAGCAACCACCCAGAATACCTTAGCAACAGCATAGCAATGCCTTGTAACCACCTACAACACCCTAGCATCATGGTTTGCCCTTTAAAACTGACCAACTTTAAAAATGTTAAAATACTTCCTGAAGAGTGTAAACACTGTGGTGCTTTCAAAACATCTATTTGTTTGAGCAGCCCGAAATGTCAATTTCTAGGGGAAATCCTTTTTGCAGTTCCGTTTGGTGCTACTACACACTTCACTTTTAAGGGATAATCGCTCCCCCCACCCCCCTCATGTTGTTCCAAACCCATGACTGTTTCGTGGAACACAAAAGAGGATGTTAGGCAGAATATTAAGGAAATGTCATCACGATTTCATAAAACTCTACCTGTGGGTAGTGACACCCTCTTGTGTCATATTTTGGGAGTGGTTTGCTCATTTCCTGCACCTGAGAACTGAACCCCACATTTGTCGTAACATTCATAAACCAATTTACACTTTCTCCGCTTTCTTTCCCTGTTCATTCTCTCCGTTTGCTTACCACACAGTGTCTCTGTACTGAACTTCAAAAGCTTGAGAGGAAAAAGTTTGTTACTGTGGCCCCTGGCTGCGCAATGACCCCAAGCAAAGGCCAGTTAGGGGCCCCCCGTCTCTGTCTCTAATCTATGCCTAGGAGCACTGTAAGGTCTCTTTGTTCACTCAGGATGGAGACAGACTTTACGCTGAACATGGCTATCAGGTTCAGCCCCAGGGCCATCTGAAGCCTGGCCAGATGAGAGGAGGGGGGTGAATAACGAGGAAAAACACCCACAATCTCCCGCCACCAGTGTTACCTGAAATCAGTCGCACACATACAGACTCGGAGGGGGAGGACGGGCAATTCTGGGTAACCCGTAGGAAAGAAAAATCACAGTTTAGCTAAATATGAAAGTTCTGTCATCATTTACTCACCCTCATGTTGTTCCAAACCCGTATGACTTTCTATGTTTCGTAAAACACAAAAGGAGATGTTTAGTAGAATGTTCAATCAGCTCTTTTCCTGTCAAGCTCCAAAAATGACAACTTGGTGAGTCACAACCGTTCACGTCACATAAGAACCAATGGTGTAAGGCAGCATTGACATCAAACCTGGAAACATGGCATATCTGAATATCTGTAAATGTGATTGGAGAAGGTCATACGAGTTCAGAGCGAAATGAGAGTGAGTAAATGATTACAAAATTTCCAACTCTGGGTGAACTAACCCGTTTTCCAGAGTAAAAGACCCCAGAAATATCATGTGTCTCCTTTAGAGTTTCAGAAGATATCCTAATGTATCAAACTGTGCTCAGATTTGCCAAAACCCAAAGTCTGCAAATAAAATTAAGATATCTCAATTAGAAGTTGGTTTATATTGAAATATAGTTATTCATAGTTATTCAAATTCAATACGAATAACATTTCCTAACAAGTTCTTCCAAGACCAAATGATCTCTGCTATGCTATAATATTAATTCTGTAGCTCTATGCTCTTACTGTATGTCAACAATTGTCCCATTTGTGTCTTTTTTTTATTTCTCCTTTAGGGAAATTCCTCTGAGAAATAATATTTTCCTTTGGGAATATCGCAGGGAGAACGAACGGACGACGTACCCACGCTTTTTCTTTGTTCGATACTAAAATCTGAATTTTTACCATCTCACTCATTCCCATGTCTCAGTCTTGGTGACTGTTTCCAGACACTAAAAGGCTTTTGTTTGGGATTAACGCAGCAGAACAGAGTCCGGATACTCAGAGAATCCGAGCAGCCAGAATAAAGCTGTACAGCTCACCCTGAGCTCGCACCCCACGGCGCATTTTTGCGCAGATGAAATCTCTGCCGGGCCCCAGAGTGAAACTCTGAAAAGGCCTGAATACGACTGTGCTGCTGTAGCCCGCAGCAATTCCGTGACCCCCTTAGAAAAGTCACATTCACTTTGCTCTGGAGAAAGCAGAGAAATCGCTCAGGGCGGCACACAGCGCCAGCCCAAATGAAGAAATAAGAAGGAGGTGAAAACAAAGTGAAAATAAGTTAAGATTCCTCGCTCTGTCTTTCCTTTTCTCCTTCCTTTCCCTTCTCTTTTCTCACTATCTTGATCTTTAATGGGTGGCATTACTTATAAAAACACCCTCCAATTTAACAAAGAAACATAAAATGGCCATTACAAAACATACCGTGGCGGTGCAGTGAGGATATCAGATGGTAGTACTACTATCATACTTTGACAAATATCATGATACTAAATGATAACCATATTCACTGCAGTGGTATTAACATACATTTACAAGGTACTTCAAAAAATACATACAGTTGCAAATAGAGTTTTATGTTTTCTGAAGAAAATATGAGCGCTACCTGTGCAAAAGTTGCCGCCACGATGCCAGGATGTTACAATGCAGTTGCTAGGTTGTGCTGAGTAGTTCCTAGCGTGTTGCTATGCAGTTGCTAGAGTGTTCTAGGAGCCAAAGTCAAGAGTCCACCTCTAAGTCTCTATAATATACTGTATTAGTCTCTAGATATGGGGCGATAACACTTTCAATGAAAGTCTATGGGTTTTGTTCGAAAGTTGGATTGTTTAAAAAATATTAACACACATCTTCTCAACAAGCCACATGATTTGAGTTATCATTCATACCCATAGCACAAACAGTGCACGACAATTTACATGTCAAAGTAATTAATTCTTAGTATTGATACATGTATTAAATAGCATAGTATTACCATGGTATCAAGTAAAAACAAATGGTAATACCATGGTACTTTTTTGTTAGTAGAAGAAGAGTTATTACAGCCTTATAAGTGCACTTCATGTACATGTCTTTCTGAAAAACAAAACAAAACAAATATCTTAAATCAGTCTAAGTTGGTTTGCTGGTCTTAGTTTGTCTCCCAAACTGGTCTGTTGGTTGGTTTTAAAAGGGTTGTGGGCACCTTTTAACTGGTCTCCTAGCTAAACCAACTGAAGACAACCTTGGTCAGGCTAGGAGACAATCTTAAACCAGCTAAGACCAGTTGAAACCAGCTGAACAATAGCTTGGTGAGACTGGGAAACCATGTTAAACCAGCTAAGACCATCTTAAACCAGCTGACCATCAGCTTGGTCAGGCTGGGAGACCATCTTAAACCAGCTAAAACCATATTAAACCAGATAAATAAAAAATGGTCAGGGTGGGAGACCATCTTAAAATAGCTAAAACCATCTTAACCCAGCTGAAAACCAGCTTGGTCAGGCTGACAGACAATCTTAAACCAGCTAAGATCATCTTAAACCAGCTGAACACTAGCTTGTTATGGCTGAGAGACCATCTTAAACCAACTAAGACCATCTTAAACCAACAGAATATCAGCTTGGTCAGGCTAGGAGACCATCTTAAACTAGCGAAGACCATCTTAAACCAGCTGAACACTAGCCTGTTAAGGCTGAGAGACCATCTTAAACCAGCTAAGATCATCTTAAACCAACAGATCATCAGCTCGGTCAGGCTGAGAGACTAGCTTAAACCAGTTAAGACCATCATAAACCAGCTGAAAACCAGCTTGGTCAGGCTGATAGACAATCTTAAACCAGCTGAACACTAACTTGTTAAGGCTGAGAGACCATCGTAAACCAGCTAAGACCATCTTAAACCAACAGATCATCAGCTTGGACAGGCTGGGAGACTATCTTAAACCAGCTAAGACCATCATAAACCAGCAGAACACCAGCTTGGTCAGGCTGGGAGACCAGCTTAAAGCAGCTACGACCAGTTTAAACCAGGTAAGACCAACAAACCATTCCAGGCTGGTTTAAGTTGAGTAAGCAAGGTGAGTGTATAAATGTGTGCGTGTGTGTTCACATACAGTTCTTGGCCGTTGTTGTGGTCAGCAGCTCTCAGCTCAAAAACAATAAAACAGTGAAAGAGGTCGGCACTGTGTTCACAAAGCAGAAGTAATACACTTATTTAGTTATTTATGCTGGTCATTTTCATTGCAGGATCTTTCTGGGCTAAGCGCACACACACACACACACACACACACACACACACACACACACACACACACACACACAACTCAATGAGCAGGTTATTAAAATGACCAGTTGATGCTCACAATGTATTTTTTCCAGTTTACCTTTTTCAAGCATTAATCACAATCCATGAGGGAATATGAATTGGCCTTCCGACTCCAACAGTAAAGCTAAACATTTGCCAGATGTAGCTAAACCCAATGACTTCATATACCACACGATGTAGAGGAAATATTATACTTATATTTCTTCAAGTCTCCAGTGTGTACAGCATAATCCTCTGTAATGCAGAGCAGAGCTGGTAGCCATATGTGCAGCAACAATGCGTTCTGCATCTCAAAATAACACTGTAACACACTCGAGCAGGACGCGCAGTGCGTGTCCACTTCATTAACTGAGGGGAAGTTGACAAATGTTGCAGGGAAAAAAGCTCTGGTGTTTACCTTTACTTTATGAAAAGACATTTAATCACGTTTGCTCACATGAATATCAACTCTTGTGGCAATATCCTGGGTATGACATCTTGACATAAAATGACAAATGACCAACTCGCATGCTATCCATTTTATAAATATTGCGAGATTAAGATTATCACGTGCCAAATTATAGTATGTTTAAAATAGTCAAAAGTGCCATAATTTCATAGTATATCTGGTCAATTTTAAATGCAATGCTTTTGGGCCAATTTTGCCCACAATCTTTTGTGCTACTGAAGAGAAGCTTGTGACAGTTCACTTTTAACTAGAAGTCGACCAATAGTGGATTTTACCAATATCGATAACTAAGGTGGTGGAAAAGGAAGACAACAGATTAATCGGTTGATTAAAAATTGTAACGTTAAAAATTTTTCTTAATCTTTCCTTGCTATGATAAGCAAAGACCTAGATGCTATAAGAGCCCAACGTGAATAAAATACCATTTATTTTTCAACCAAAATCCCAATAATAATAATAATAATAATAATAATAATAATAATATACAGTTCCAAAAAGCAACTATCGGCAGTAATCAATCGCTAAAACCGATATATTGGTCTACCTTTACTTTCAACATTTTAAGTTGAAAATAATTTCCCATGATCACAGAAGTGCATACAGGTGCATCTCAATAAATTAGAATGTCGTGGAAAAGTTCATTTATTTCAGTAATTCAACTCAAATTGTGAAACTCGTGTATTGAATAAATTCAATGCACACAGACTGAAGTAGTTTAAGTCTTTGGTTCTTTTAATTGTGATGATTTTGGCTCACATTTAACAAAAACCCACCAATTCACTATCTCAAAAAATTAGAATACATCATAAGACCAATAAAAAAAACATTTTTAGTGAATTGTTGGCCTTCTGGAAAGTATGTTCATTTACTGCATATGTACTCAATACTTGGTAGGGGCTCCTTTTGCTTTAATTACTGCCTCAGTTTGGCGTGGCATGGAGGTGATCAGTTTGTGGCACTGCTGAGGTGGTATGGAAGCCCAGGTTTCTTTGACAGTGGCCTTCAGCTCATCTGCATTTTTTGGTCTCTTGTTTCTCATTTTCCTCTTGACAATACCCCATAGATTCTCTATGGGGTTCAGGTCTGGTGAGTTTGCTGGCCAGTCAAGCACACCAACACCATGGTCATTTAGCCAACTTTTGGTGCTTTTGGCAGTGTGGGCAGGTGCCAAATCCTGCTGGAAAATGAAATCAGCATCTTTAAAAAGCTGGTCAGCAGAAGGAAGCATGAAGTGCTCCAAAATTTCTTGGTAAACGGGTGCAGTGACTTTGGTTTTCAAAAAACACAATGGACCAACACCAGCAGATGACACTGCACCCCAAATCATCACAGACTGTGGAAACTTAACACTGGACTTCAAGCAACTTGGGCTATGAGCTTCTCCACCCTTCCTCCAGACTCTAGGACCTTGGTTTCCAAATGAAATACAAAACTTGCTCTCATCTGAAAAGAGGACTTTGGACCACTGGGCAACAGTCCAGTTCTTCTTCTCCTTAGCCCAGGTAAGACGCCTCTGACGTTGTCTGTGGTTCAGGAGTGGCTTAA
This sequence comes from Myxocyprinus asiaticus, assembly GCF_019703515.2. Taxonomy (NCBI): domain Eukaryota; kingdom Metazoa; phylum Chordata; class Actinopteri; order Cypriniformes; family Catostomidae; genus Myxocyprinus; species Myxocyprinus asiaticus. Next base: position 38,920,760 of record NC_059369.1, read on the forward strand.
CAAGAGGAATACGACAACTGTAGCCAAATTCCTTGACACGTCTGTGTGTGGTGGCTCTTGATGCCTTGACCCCATCCTCAGTCCATTCCTTGTGAAGTTCACCCAAATTCTTGAATCGATTTTGCTTGATAATCCTCATAAGGCTGCGGTTCTCTCGGTTGGTTGTGCATCTTTTTCTTCCACACTTCTTCCTTCCACTCAACTTTCTGTTAACATGCTTGGATACAGCACTCTGTGAACAGCCAGCTTCTTTGGCAATGAATGTTTGTGGCTTACCCTCCTTGTGAAGGGTGTCAATGATTGGACAACTGTCAGATCAGCAGTCTTCCCCATGATTGTGTAGCCTAGTGAACCAAACTGAGAGACCATTTTGAAGGCTCATGAAATCTTTGCAGGTGTTTTGAGTTGATTAGCTGATTGGCATGTCACCATATTCTAATTTTTTGAGATAGTGAATTGGTGGGTTTTTGTTAAATGTGAGCCAAAATCATCACAATTAAAAGAACCAAAGACTTAAACTACTTCAGTCTGTGTGCATTGAATTTATTTAATACACAAGTTTCACAATTTGAGTTGAATTACTGAAATAAATGAACTTTTCCACGACATTCTAATTTATTGAGATGCACCTGTATTTTATTGTGTAGTTGAAATATGCAAAATGGGATGCAGCTAGGGCTGGACGATAAAACGTTCTCGATATTTATCGCAATAAAAAAAATCCACGATATCGATGATAAGCTTTTGGGTAATTTTTTTATATTTAGCCTATTTTCTACATCTAGATGATAGGTGTGTGTCGCTAAAAACGCAAGCTGTTCGGCTTTCCAAGACTATATGAAATTGCTAATGTTAGCTGCCTTGCTAGCAATTAGGCTACGCCGGTTCCATCCGGACCGCAAAACATCATGACGACGGTTGCGCCCTCTCATCGTCTCTAGTGAGCAGCATGACAAAACAACAATGTAGTGTACACCAGCTCTGATCTTTCTGTGCTGTATTCTTGAATATTTTTCTCTAGCACCGAACACGCTTCATTTATGCCTTGTCCCGCTCCGCACACGTTGCCTCTTTTCCCCACATGTGAGCAGACATGAGGAGCCGCATAAGTTAAAGTGGTTCCAAAGTGCCTTTAGACCATAACATTTTTTCCTTCTAAATTTTGCTTTATTAATCGGCATGTTACGAGCCTTTAATAATAAACAAATAGATTTCTGTTCTAATTTTGTGAAAATTAATCAGATTGACAAGGAAAGAATATAAAATTACCAGCTGGTAGCGCTAGTTTTTCTCACTTTAATGAAAATATAAAAATGGTCCATTCAGACTTTTACATTTTTTAAATGTTCTCTCAGGGGATACCCCTGAACCCCCATACAGTATCATTCCTCAGTCACAAGGGCTTCTATGACCCCATACTTGGGTGTCTGAATGTAAAGAAATATAAAAATATATAATCTGAATGTAAAAATATTCAAACAAATACTGGACTGTTTTCATTATGCTTCAAATGAACAGATGATCTTTTAACATATCCAATTGTACTCGATTGATAAACTCTATAAAATATTATATAATATTTTGGTAGAAGATCCCTTAGACCCCACTGTCTCTGGGCCCCCAGTGCAGTTTTATAGAGACTTTTTTGACTGTTCAGGATTTTTTTTTCTTCTTCTTTTCTTCTGTCAACTTGGAAATTCAAAAAAATGTGCAATGTGCAAATGCGAATGTATATCGTGATAAATATCGAAATCGAGCGACATGAAAAAGAATATTGTGATCATATTTTTGGTCATATCGCACAGCCCTAGATGCAGCCATTAAAAAAAATCTTTAGACAGCAAATCCTGACAATCCTAATCTAGCAGTGAAATTTCAGTTCTAATCTCAAATTCCAGCCAAATGCACCCATTTAAAATCAACATGAATTGGTGTTCACAACCCACTCTATGTATTTTTAATTGATTTTATTCATCTGAAAATGTATTTGATGGTCAAAAGTGTTCTCTATATGAGAGGTGGTTGAAAAATAATAGGACTTGGTTACGTTATTCCGAAAAGGAGAGTAATTTAGAGACAGTAAATATGAGTAATTTTTATTTCTGGTTGATTTTAATGTTGATTTATCGAGTCATTAGAAGACATCATTGTTTAATAAAACATGTAAAGGTTTGTACCTCAGTGCCTGTCGTTGTAGCTCCAGGTGAGTCCACCTTGCGTTTTTTCCGCGGACCAATGGCGGCGAGTGCCGTCAGGTTGGCGTCTCGTTGTCTCATTTGGGCTAGTTCCTGTTGCTGCATCTGAAAAAGAGAGGAGAACACATGCATATTACATGCTGAAACACAAGACATATCATAGCAATGTAGCATCCAACTCTTTGAAAAGTTTATTGTTGCAAATTTCATACTGTTTCACACAAAAATTGTCAGAAGTATACAGTATGTACCGTGCAGTAGGCTATACATTCCATTCTGAACACGGCAACATCGGATTTTCTGGAGGGCACTTAAAGGGTTAGTTCACCCAAAAATGAAAATTCTCTCATCATTTACTCACACGTCTGGGATGGCATGAGGGTATGACTTAGTTTCTTCTGCTGAACACAGTCGATGATTTTTAGCAGAATTTCTCAACTTGGAAATACAATGTCCATACAATGTAAGTGAATGGATGCCAAAATGTTGAAGCTCAAAAAGCCACATACGTGCAAAATAAAGGTACTCCAGACGAATCCATATATTTTGAAGCGATTTGATAGGTGTGGGTGTTCAATATTTAAGTACTTTTTTACTATAAATTCTCCTCCCTGCTCAGTCAATTTCCACTTTCACTTTCTCATTCTCCTCCTTCTGTTTTTGGTGATTCACATTCTTTTTTTTCTTTTTTTCTCCCCTTTTCTCCCAAATTTGGAATGCCCAACTCCTAATGCACTCTAAGTCCTCGTGGTGGTGTAGTGACTCGCCTCAATCCGGGTGGCAGACGACGAATCTCAGTTGCCTCCACGTCTGAGACCGTCAATCCACGCATCTTATCACATGGCTTGTTGAGCGCATTACCACGGAGACCTAGCACGTGTGGAGGCTCATGATATTCTCCGCGGCATCCAAGCACAACTCACCACGCGCCCCACTGAGAGCGAGAACCACATTATAGCGACCACAAAGAGGTTAACCCAACGTGATTCTACCCACCCTAGCAACCGGGCCAATTGGATGCTGAGGAAGCCTGACTGGAGTCACTCAGCATGCCCTGGATTCGAACTTGAGACTGCAGGTGTGGTAGTCAACGTGTTTACTTGCTGAGTTACCCAGGCCCCTGGTGATTCACATTCTTAATGCATATCGCTTCCTAATGGGCAGGGAGGAGGATTTATGACAAAAAATTACTTAAATATTGATTTGTCTCTCACCCACACCTATCACATATAATGTCTGAACACATGGATTTAACCACTGGACCTACAGAGCTGAGATATTCTTTTAAATATCTTAATTTGTGTTCTGCAGAAGAAAGAAAGTCATACACATCTGGGATGGCATGAGGGTGAGTAAATCCTGAGAGAATTTTCATTTTTGGGTGAACTATCCCCTTAACAGCAGGAAATAGACTTCCTGGACTTCTAATACACAGTGGAGAGGTAATATAAGCATGGCATGTATAGCTCAGCTGATTGGCTCAAAAACTTCCTTTGAGATGAATAGGAATGCAAATGCATAGCTCTCTCCAGGTATTGTAGGCCTCCTTGATAGCAACTGTCTTTGTTGTAGCATGATGTCACAGAAACTGTCTGCAAAATGCAGATCACCAATCACTGGTAAAGCACCAATAACAAATAAGTATATGCAACCCAAAACCCTTTAAAATGGTAGTTTGTTTAGAGATATTTGAGCGAATTAATATAAATGTGCATGTGTGAGATCACACGCTCTGATGTGATTTTTCACTTTGTGAAGTGTAAGGGGCCCAGTGGCGCCGCAGGTAATGTCACGGATTCCTGCGGGGCAGCCTCACTCAGCGAAGCCTTTCTGAGGACGTGTGAGGGCCCGGGGCCACACACACACACACACACACACACACAAACACACACATAATCAGTCAAATGTACAGATACAGACATACACAGCCACATATGGCCTCTCTCACATATACGCGCCCATCACAGTCTGTCTGCGGTGAGGGAGTGTACAGCGGAATGCCCGCTGGTGTTGCGTGTGTGTTTGTGTGTGTGTGTTACAGGACTGAATGAGGGCAATCAATGCAATCTTTCATGCGCTTTTCTCATTCTGTGTGTGTGTGTGTGTGTGTGTGTGTGTGTGTGTGTGTGTGTGTGTGTGTGTGTATGTTTTGATCACAGAGACCTGTGATGTTGCCCTCAAAACAGCATGTTATAGAGATTACTTTGGTTTTCAAAACCCAGTCCAAATTGCGCATGCAGTGTTGTGTGTGTGTGTGTGTTGAAGATGGAGACAGCGAGTCTGTCATGTCATTTACCCTTTAGGCTGTTTAGGGGCTGTATGCTTCACAATTTGAAAAACACAAAAGAACAGGCAAGTGAGCCCATCTGTGGTGACATGATACAGGCATGTTTGTCTTTACCTACCGATAAAACTGCACCAAACCTTACACCTACCCAACTTAATCACACGGTAAATCTACATATTGCTTTCGAAAGTTCATGTTCCCTGAAATCAATCCCATTCGGCCAAATTACTAACAAGCGCCATCAGACATTTTTGCATCAGTTCAAACGTGGTCACATTTCCTGCTAGTGCTGCTGATAGAGCATTGTAAAAACAACCTCTGAGACATGGGTTCTGGTCCCATGGGAACCAGGAAGAAATTGTGTTCACAAAAACAATGATGACTGTAATTCGGAGGAGTTTTTGATCTAAAATTAAATTTTTACTCCACTGATGGTTAGGTTTAGGGTTGGGGTTTGGATTAGGGTGTATGGTTAATAAAAAAATATACTTTCCTGTAGACTGTATTAAATCATTTATAACTAAAAATACCACTCAGTTTTGGCGCCCCTCTGTGGACATTTCACTCGGAAACTGGAGCTCACGTATGCCCATACGTTCAACAATGCTTTCAGATTCGGCCACTGGGGGCAGTGATTGGAATTTCAGGAAGCACAGACCAATTTCAGTAGCAGAGTTGAGGGTACATAAACGTTCGAAAGCAACATGTTGATTTCCTGTGTAATCATGTTGTGTGGCCATCCGCTTTCTTCATATAAATAGTAGCGTGGACATTTGACTTAACATGTCCTTCTGTGTTCTACTGAAGAAAGAAAGTAATACAGGTTTTGGAATGACTTTAAACACTCAACGACCTGTTCTGAGCACAAAACTCGCCCCTACTCTCTCTCCATCCCCACAATCTGCTTCACTCGTATCACTACACATATCTGCATCCGCCCCCACACGCCCATACTCTCCGACCACTGACCCCTGTGATAATCCTGTTCTACCAACAGCCCCTGATGCACCACTCAAGGATCAGAGCGCCTCCATGTCTGCTCAGCAGCTGGTACCAGACTCTGTGCCCGCTCGATGCCTGCGGCTACTGCCCGAGTCTCAGATTTATGGCATTCTGATAAATGCAAGTCCCGCTGTGCCATCTGTGGTGCCAGCTCCCTGAGCGGGCACCATTACAGGCATATCATCACCCACATGTACCAGAGAGAGAGAAATTATAGCTCAACTATGTGTAGAGTTAGTTAACCGCTGAGCTCATTATTGGGGACAATTTTAGAGAAATATTCATATGAATTATTTTGGCTAACTGTTAATATATTCTGCAGTACTGCTTCAAAAATAAATGTTTAATAGTTAAATGATTGAAGAAATGGTAATTGATTTCAGTGTTAAGTAAAATGTACAAAACCTTAACAAATTCAATTTGTAAAAGCTTGAGGTTTAAAGGTTTAACAGACCTTATAATACTGTTGGTCAGTCGGATGGATGGACGGACAGACAGATAGATAGATAGATCATAGTATCTCGCTAGCATTCTTTCTTGCTGCTGTAGTAAATCAGCGGCGTATAGATCCACGTCTCAACCTCAAGCTCATGCACGTGAGGATTTCACTTCACATAAAGCACATGCCAGTGTAGATACGAGCTGTTTGTCATGATGGCTAGACCTGCCTGTCTCTATTTGCAGCAACAAAACCTTCTGTTCTCTCCCCCCCACACCCCACAGCCACAGGCCTACAGCAATGCACAAGTTCACACTCAGACAGATGTCTGTGCCCAAGCGGAACGGGAAGATTGGGGTGGTTTGGGGGGTCTTTCACTGGGCAACAGTGATTTTGAGTAACACCACAGTCTGAAATATAAAAGACTAGCACTGGGCTGCCCTCTCACCCTCCTGTCCCAAGACACTGAATTGAGGTTGCTATTCTAATGATGGTCAAATTCTTCAAAAATATCCATGTAAATAGAGTAAAAACCTATTAAAATAGAAAACTTAACTTAAAGACAACCAAAAATGTCATTCGCGACACAAATTCTAGAACAAAATACTCCAAGAATACTCTGGATATTTATTCAATCAATATATTTGATTTTATAAATCAGGATTTGATTTAAGTGGCATTGTAAGACTATTATATTTTTGGTTAATATTACCTTTCCCCACTCAATTTCAGAATCACAGAAATGTATTAAGTTTGATGATAGATTATTAAAAAAATAAAAATAAAACAATTCTTTAAAATAACACAGAATCCACAAATTAATCGTGCATAAGACAAGAGACATTTATAAAGCAAAAAAGTAAAAAGGGTCACTTTTGATTGGATGTTGACTTTAAGGAACAATTTCTAATATCAGATTCCAGATGTTTGTTGTTTCAGCAAAATAATACTTTATTGTGTATACTGTTTATCCATAGATACATTAAAATGCCATATTTTGTTTTTTTAAGATTTGTGTATAGCTTTAAAAATATGCAATTTACACATACTGTCCTGCATACAGTATACTATAATAGACTATACAGTATACAATAGAGAAAACACAAGACTATTTTGCTCACTGTTTTAAAGGATTAGTTCACCCAAAAATGAAAATTCTCTCATCATTTACTCACCCTCATGCCATACCAGATAAGTATGACTTTCTTTCTTCTGCTGAACACAAACGAAGATTTTTAGAAAAGTATCTCAGCTCTGTAAGTCCTCACAATGCAAGTAAATGGTGACCAAACTTTTCAAGCTCCAAAAGCACATAAATGATAAGTAATATGATATGTGTCGGTGAGAAACAGATCAAATTCAAGCCCTTTTTTACTATCAATCTCCACTTTCACTTTCGCTTTTTTCCTGTTTTTGGCGATTTGCATTCTTCATGCTTATACTGGGCAGGGAGGAGAATTTATAGTAAAAAAGGACTTAAATATTGATCTGTTTCTCATCCACACTTATCATATCACCTCAGAAGATATAGATTTTACCACTGGAGCTTATGATGCCTTAATACTTAGTACTTTTTTGAGCTTCAAAATGTTTTACCCCTTCACTTGCATTTTGTGGACCTACAGAAACGAAATATTATTCTAATATTATTCTTATACAGTAAATATTCCGCTTTGAGTTCTGCAGAAGAAAGAAAGTCATACATATCTGGGATGGCATGAGGGTGATTAAATGATGAGAGAATAAAAATTTTTGGGTGAACTATCCCTTTAAACTAATGTAAGTCTTTTCAATTTGTCCAAAGGAAAAAATTTGAAATTTGTAATTATTTTTGAAGCTGATACAGTTAGACAGCATATTTGTGTTTAATTCACAGTTACGTGTTGAAAATGAGCATTGATATGTCTGACGTGTCACATTATTTGACCACAAGTTCAAAGAGGGCTTGACACATTGACCTCGAAGAAAAAGATGCTGAAGATCAAAATGTGTGCTATACATTGAAATGACTGCAAGTTTTGAAGCTGCCCATCTGAAGCTTGGGCTTTTTTGAGAGATTTTTAGACAGATGAGAGGTGCAGTTCAAGCCAAATCCCAAATTACACGAACACCCCAGGCCTACCCCCAGGGTCAGGCTCATTATGAGATCACCTCCTGGTATTAAAACACCATTTATATTTAACAGAGCTGCAGACATGCAGAAACACTATGTGTGTGCTGTTAGACCTTGGCTAAAACACCTCTTTAATTATCGTAGATTTAACTACAGCCAAAACAATGAACCAAATGTGTTAACATTAACAGAGAGGAGTTATGTGTTATTTGAAGGGTTGACGCTGATATTTAAATGAGAATCTCGGAATAACACATTCAAGAGAGGGGATCATTAAAAATCTCGCATATCTAAGTAGAAAATTTCCATCTTTTGTGTCACACAGGTTCGTCTCTGCTTGGGCAAGCAGTCTTCTCCTCTCTCAACCTCTTTCTTTCTTCCTTGAGTGCGATGTGCCACGACTTCACCTTCTATTGATCAACTGTAATTTGCATTGGTGGCAGTTGAACAGAGTCGTCTACACAATGAAAGGACGTTGGCAATGATTTATTCATTCTCAAATCAAAAAAGAGGATCTTCAGAGATGCAGAGAGACTGCGGGCGTTGAATAAGGGCTCTTGTATTTCTCTGGATCTCTTGTTCTCTCTCCCGGAGCCCTGGGGGCCGATGGTGTGCAAGTCCTTCTAATTAACAAGGTGAATCATGCTGCCGCTCCCTAATTAGCCAACACGACAATCTAATGGAAACATGTGGACTGCGCTGGCACACTTAGGAGCTTCTCTCTCTCAATTCTCTTGCTCTAAACCATCTATCTTTCTCTCACTCTTGTTTTCTGCTTCTCTTTTCCACAAATGGCATTCGCTCGAGGGAAAACAGAAGGTAAAAGTCACAAGCGTTGTCTTGTTTTTCAAGCAGAGAAGAGTAAAAGGTCAGAGGTCAAACCGTGCCTATATTGGAAGTACCAAGGGCTCAGGGTTAGGCTGGTTAGCCTTAGCTACACCATTCTAAGCAGGTATTTACATTTGGTCACTTCATGCGTTTTTGCCGATCACCTCCGGAGGTGGTTTGAGATGTATTCCAGATGAAACTCGGTCAAGTGTAAATGCATCTGTCTGTTTAAGCCACATGTAAACTCTACTCCGTCCAAACAGTGCTACATCAGCATACGAAAAATGCAAAATATACAGTAACTGCTGCAGTACTTACTTATGGCTTGTGTGCGCAGTAAATAATAACAAAGAAAGAAATGGATGCACATTGTAGGAGAGACAGAACTTTTTTATAAATTTATTTGATGCAGATCACTGACGGAAGTGAAACTAAACATGGACAATGAGCGCAGCTGATGTGCATAACGCATCTTACCTACGACAAGCCCAAAGGGGAAAAATACACAGTGCACACACACACATGCACACTGTTCAAAGTCACTTAGAATCAAATAATAAATTACATCTTTTAAATTTGCTCCCCGGTATTAGCATAATCACAAAAGTGAACTCTGTTTTATTTGCATATTGCGTAGGAATTGAAGATTGGATTTATATCCGTTGGGCGGAGATATATTGATGTGGTCAAGGGTAAATGGAATGTGCTAACTCAATAGAATAGCAATCCGATCAGTAAAAATGCATGAATTGACCAAGTGTAAATACCCCCCCCCCCAATCAGAGCGGTTCTATTTAAGTCCTCCATTATAATCAATGCTTTAGCTGCCTTTCCATTGCAAGGATGCAAGGTGCACTTTAACACCCTCCTCCACCCCCAGCTCCACTTCTTACATGGCAGCTTTGTGTTTAGTTTTCCCTACATTTGCCTTGTTATTCTGAGAATTATGTAATCAATCTTCCAGTGGCTGCATGTGTAAATGTTCTTTGTAAATAAAATCCTTTTATTTCTTCCAAATGGGGAAAATAAAGTACAGCAGATTAGCTATGTAGGACAACGAATATAAAACCATCTGTCAACTAAAGAAGCGTCACGTTAAAAAAACGTTCGACACACATCCAAACCAATTAAACCTATCAAGTGCTGCATTCTCTGGCTGTATACGGGGAATAGGAAGGCAAAAAAGGCACTAATTCAATGTTTGAGTAAAGTACAATTTTAAAAGTTTAACTACTTTTAACTTAAAGCTGAAGTGTGCCATTTCTGCACCACTAGCGCCACTGAACAGAATTTCAAAAATAAACATTGTTTTCAAACAGCTTTCTTTTCAAATTTGATGTTGAACGAACAAACAGATAGCCCCACCCAAAAATTCACACCACTGAGTCAACGTTGTTGTGTCGGTCTGGACGGGTCACTCAAAACAAACAGAGTAATTTTATAGCGCCACAGACAAACATTTTCTTACAGTTTTCAAGAAAATTAAGATATGATTCGCTTGCTTATAGTAATCTCTGAATATTAAGCTGGGATCTGGGTTGCTGCAGAGTTTTTAAAATCAAATTTAAGACTTTTTAAGACCTTTTTCAAGACCTCAACAATTCAAATTAATGCCGTATCCCCATACCAAAACAAACCAACACAATCTCAAAATAAATCATGTATCACAGACTCTTACTCAAACAGGAAGGGGCACACATTCAACATGGCCTTAACATTACTTATCAGTAAAACAGGGTAGGCTATATGCAAGTTTAGAATACTCAAGACATGTTCTCCACATATATAACACATTAAAATTGGTTTATGTACCATTATATAAATAAATACAAATAGAGGTCAACTGATATTGGATTGTGCTGATTTGATAATGTGTTGAAAGAAAGCCAGTTAGTCTGCCAATAGTTTTTTAAAATTGGTAGCCTATGCTAAATGTTCTTAGACTTTCCTTCATGTGATGGGGAGGGCCAGACAGAGGCTACAAGAGTCCAAATTTCATTAAATAAAAATTTTGTTGTATCATTTAAGATATTTAAGACTTTTATGACCTTAAATTTTGGAAAACTGAATTTAAGACATTTTAAGACTTTTTAAGGATCCGCGGGAACCCTGTGGGATAGGAGAAAGTATTTTACACCAAAAAAGTTACACACTTTACTGGAGAGATACTGGAAAAACAGAACAACGCAACACAACCAAAAATGTTGCGTTGCATATTGATGCATGTTTACACATGTCTACACACAAGAAAAAAATACTACAGAAAGAACTCAAGAACATTTCCTGTGTGAGCAGCCCCTTATTCTTCTCTTGTCAGTTGACATCTTTTCTATTAGCTTGGAATGACGTCTCTGTGCTTTTACTACAGATTATTTGATTGAGGCTACAAGTGATATCATAATCCATTATTCCCTTAAAATAGAGTAGGTCTGATGACCACTAAGAGAGATCTGGCAACCCCCAGGGTTAGGAAAACCCTATTCTAGATCATTAGTTAAACCAGTTTGCTTAGGAGGCACCTTCATTCAAAAAGCACTGTATGTTAGCTCTGCTGAAAAGACCAGCATAGACCAGCATGAATTCCCATGATTCCAAATTTTTGCAGTCATTGACTGACTGGGAAGGGAGTTGGCGAGGGCTAGTTTGGAGACTGATTTGCAAAAGCTGACCCTTTCATCTTTTTGTTCACTGTGAAACCATCTCGTCCTCTTCTTCTCTACTTCATTCCATCTCTTTTTTTCTTTCTCAGGCACATCGGATTATTCCCATAAGTGTAGTTCTTTATTCCCGAATCTCCCGCTGCTAACATCCCAAAGAGATCCGCGTACAAAGAGAAAGACCTCCTACAGGCCACATACACTCACGCACACATACTCTCGGGCCTTTCGGTTTTCAGATTCCTCACCGTCTCGCTTGCAGGCAAAAACATCACTTTGTGGTGTTCTTTCTCTCATTATGGCACTTTGTTAAATTCAAAAACACACAGGAACAACAAAGGTATTTTTAAAAGCTTGCCTTATTTCATATGTTTTATGACTTCAGGAACTGTAGACATGAAACTAGCAACCACAAAGAGGAACATAAATAACAGTCCCAGGACAGTTCTGCGTCTGCATAATTTCCTTTGTCTTATAGTTGTAATGTGATGTTTTAATTACCAATGCAATTCTACTCTTCTCAGTCTTTTAGATTGCTTCTAATAGCTTAAGTCACATGAAAGTCATATTGAAATGTTTAGAATTCCCTGTAACTATGACGGAGGGGGGAAATTCCATGTCTGATTATATTTTGAGGTCTTGGCAAAATCAATACGCACAAACATCCACCCAGAGCGTGACTTTCCTTTCGCACAGTCATATTTTCCGAAGGATAGTTTGCTCTACAGAAGGAAGCACAGCGTTCAGGCATTATGGAATGTTTTTGCCTCAGCTGTGGGCTCTATTCATATCTTAGTGTGATTGGAAGTACATAATCTGTGGCCAATCGCATGGCCAATCAACAACAGTGCGGTTAAAATGTAAAACGCAATCCTCGTGCAAACAGAGTTATGAAGACGGAGAAAGAAGAGAAGAGATGGATAAAAGAGGAAAGACAGAGAAATCAGCCAAGGAGGAAAAACATTTGAGGAAAATTATTCCCATATAGAGGTGGACCGATATATCGGTTTTACCAAGTAATCTGTGCCGATTAGGGGTGTGACGATACACTTAGCTCACAAGACGAGACGATACTGGGTTCACGAAAACGAGATGAGACGATATTTTAACACTATATACACTACCGGTCAAAAGTTTTGAAACACTGACTCATCTTTATTATATATATATATATATATATATATATATATATATATGTTTTTTTTTTCACATTTTAGAATAATAGTAAAGTCATCAAAACTATGGAATAACATAAATGGAACTATGGGAATTATGTTGTGACTAAACAAAATCCAAAATAAATCATAACTGTGTTATATTTTAACATCTTCAAAGTAGTCACCCTTTACCTAGAATTTGCAGACATGTACTCTTGACATTTTCTCAACCAACTTCTTGAGGTATCACCCTGGGATGCTTTTTAAACAGTATTGAAGGAGTTCCCATCTATGTTGGGCACTTATTGGCTGCTTTTCTTTATTATTCGGTCCAAGTCATCAATTTCAAAAACTTTTTTTTAATAAAATTTTAGCTTTGTAATAAAATAAATTAATATGGTAGAACAATTATATTTTTGTCTACAAAACTAATTTCAAACATTTAAGCATACACCTTCAGATCAAAAGATTTTTAAGATCATGAAAAACATTTCAGTCAAGTGTTTCAAAACTTTTGTCCGGTAGTGTATATGACTGGAAAAATAGTCTTTTATTCGACTGAAAGTCACAAAATGCAAAACAATGCAGATGCATTTTGAAATGTTTTAACTAATCATCTTGTAATGAATGTCACTTCAGTTCTACTTTCTGAGTTTGAATTAACATATGCAGTAAAAGACAGAACAATATGCAAGCACTGTAAAAGGTTTTGCCACAAACTCAACTGACTGGCTTCTCTCTTGTATGATTTCACATGAGTCTCTTCAGACCCGGTTGATTTTAGTTGAGAGCTGCGGTGGTTCTGTAGGTGTCTTTGCATAGTGCTTGTGTTAGCCGCGGCGCACTATTTTCTTACAGTGCTTACATATTGTCTGTGTCTTGTTTGGAAGGCTGCGTACTCCGGAGGTCGCATTTGTCGGCCGCATATATCATTGAAAAAAATTAAGCGAGACAGCCTCGATGAGGTTTGTGGCCAATAAATGCAACCTCCGGAGGACGCAGCCTTCCAAACGAAACACAGCCTTTGTTCGTGTCTTGTCTGTCACTCTGTCGCCATTTATCGTTTCCACCGGGTACCTAAAATGCTGCCACACAAAGGATTTAAAAGTGGCGGGGGCATCTTCTATGCTAATTTCACTCTCACACTCCATCATGCTGATATCGTGAGACAGCTTTTCACCTCAACGAGAAATATCGTCACGTTTTAATATCACGAGATCTCGTGCCACACCCCTAGTGCCGATAGTTGCTTTTTGGAGTTGCTTTCTTGGTTATCGGCATACATGTATGACAATAATTGCCGATAGTTTTTTTTTTTATTCCTCCGTGTTCGGTGCTGGAGGATTCTACAGTTAGAACGGCTTGGTTCTACAGTATAACAGTGGTCTCTATACTGTAGGTGAAATAAAAACATATATATATATATATATATATACACACACACACACAGTATACATAACCTTTCATCTGGTGTATATCTAGGCTAAAAAGGCTTAATTTGGTGAATAATTAAATATAGAGCATTGTAATGGAGTCTCTGTCATTTCAAAAAATGAGACCCTTGTGTGTTTTAGGCTTGTTTATAGTTAAAAATTCTGCATTATGCACCAAATATTTTTTCTAGTTATTATTGGGATTTTGGGTGAACAATAAACTGCATCTGGGATTTTATTCATTTTGGACTCTTGTAGCCCCTATGTCTGTGCTCTTCACAGTAAGGAAAGACTAAGAATTATTTTATTTTTTTAACATTCTTTACATAAATTTTTAAAACTATTGGCTGATTAATCGGTTATCAACCTTTTCCACCACCTTAGTTAATGTTATTGGCAAAATCCACCATCGGTCAACCTCTGTTCCCATATAATAGAGATTCCCATTGGATAGATTACATTTTACACAGCTGTGAAACTTGAGAAAAAACACAGAGCATCTCAATCAAGAATGTACTGCAACTCTGTTTGAAAGACAGACAGAAAAAGACAAACAGAGGGGTGAGGCCCTGTCTGAAGATCTTCTAAAGGCTAAGGTCACTGTGTGTGTGGTTTGGGCGTGACATTATTTACAATTGCGCGTGCCACCTTAAGAGACTGAGGCTAGCTAGCTTACCATCTTAACATTAAAAATGGATACATTTAACGGAATATTCTGGGCTCAATAGAAGTAAGCTCAATCAGCAGCATCTGTGGCAAAATATTGATCAATTTTGACTTGCTCCTCATTTTCTTTAAAAAAAAAAAAAAAAGCAAAAATTCTGGGTCACAGTGAGGCACTTACAATGGAAGTGATTTGGGCCAATCTGTAAACGTTAAAATACTCACTGTTTCAAAAGTATTGCAACAAGACATAAACAATATGTGCTGTAACATGATGTTAGTGTGATAAAATCACTTACAAACATTTTCTGTGTAAAGTCATAGCCAATTTTACAACTTTCGCTGCCATGACGATGTAACGTCAACTAACCCTAAAATGACTGTAATAATGACGATATAAACAACTTTACAGCTCAAATAATACATGAGTTTTGACAGAAGAATTAATGTAAGTGCTTTTATAAAATTATAAGCTTCACATTTCTGCCTTTTAAACCCTCCAAAAATTGGCCCCATTCACTTCCATTGTAAGTGCCTCACTGGAACCTCGATTATATCTTTTTTTTTTTAAAGAAAAGGACAGGCGAGTCAAAATATTTTTTTGTGGTTGTCAATATTATACCACAAATGCTATCGATTGAGCTTAACTTGTATTGAACCCAGAATATTCCTTTAAGGCCCGTCTCTCAAAGGTTGTTCAAAAGTACTCTTTTTATATGATGCTCAATACAGACTTGACAAAGACAACAAGGCCACCACAATTGCGTGATGAGAGTTCTCTGTGTTTATGGATTTAGATCGGGTAACTTGTCACCAAAAGTGGAAAGGGCTCCGTGACAAGTTCAATAAGGCAAAGCGAACTGATTTTGGAATGAAGCCAAGCGTAATATAAATGCAGGCTTCATTTGCCAAGAGTGCTTTAGTTTGTTCAGGAGAAAAACATTAGGCTTCTTCCATTGTATAAATAAGGTTAAAAGGGTTAGGTTAAAATTAGGTTAAAATTAATAAACATTCAAATGTAATTTACTAAAACCTTCAACTAGGGGTGTGCAATATATTGGTGACCCCATTGTTATCGTCAATTTTAGTATTTTTTCCAATTATCAATGTGATTAGGCCATTATTGGATGCATATAATATCAGGGATTTTATTTTTAATTTAAAACATTATACTCTTTTTCTATGGCAGGTTTCAAAGAACTAAGCCATTACCCATCTTTTATAATGTTTTAATGTTAGATTTAACTTGAAGTATGATCACTTCAAGTTATTAGTCATAACATAGTTAGATTTTAACTGCAATAAAGTTTAAAGCAATAGTTGACCCAAAATGAACATTCTGTCATAATTTATACATCCTCATGCTGTTCCAAACCCATATGACGTTTTTCTGTTAGCCTCAGTCACCATTTACTTTGATTATATGAAAAAAGATGCAATGAAATGTGAATGGTGACTGAGACTAACATTCCACCCAACATTTCCTTTTGTGTTCTGTGGAGAAAATAAAGGTAAATACAGGTTTGAAACAACACGAGGCTGAGTAAATGATGACAGAATTCTCATTTTGGGGTGAACTATTGCTTTAAACTTTATTCCAGTCTCAGATCACAAAACTACATGCCTAAAGAACATCTCAGCTCAACAGGATCATGGAGATGTTGGCTTCGCTAATTTACTATCTGCTGTCCACTCACACACTTATCACCGGCAGTATACACTCGGGTGTTTAGCAGGACTGCGAGCAATCGTTTACCACCACCTATGTTACTTTGTCCTTGTCCGTGACACGCTGCCCACAGGGCCTGCCTGGCCAGAGGCTGTTGTGGTAAAACGCACACGTTTACCCAGGTGGTCATCAGTGGT
This sequence comes from Myxocyprinus asiaticus, assembly GCF_019703515.2. Lineage (NCBI taxonomy): Eukaryota > Metazoa > Chordata > Actinopteri > Cypriniformes > Catostomidae > Myxocyprinus > Myxocyprinus asiaticus. The sequence goes on from NC_059369.1 coordinate 38,937,400, forward strand.
CACTCTACGTCCTCTGCCCTACCTACCCTCTCCTCTCCTGCTCAGGCCAGGGCAGCGATGATGAATCTGTGGCCGCAGAGTGTCTATGTGTCCTGACACTGTGATGTATCTGCCAGGGCTTCGCTCGCTTTGTGTATTTGCGGCTTCTTTCACTTTATTTTGCCTTCTCCCGCTCTCTATTTGTCATTTGTCCCCCCGCGATCTCTCTCGTTTTCTCTCCAGATTCATTCTATCTGCGGCGGGACGCTGCTGATTAGGGTGGGCCGCCCTAGTGCTGTATCCTGTCTCTTTATTTTGGCCATTGATTTTCACTGAGGGCATTTTAAAAATATCCCATCTGACCTTAGGGCATTGCTGAGGACTGTGGAAATAGGTTTCAAAACACTCACACACACAAACACGCACGATCAGTGACATTACGAGGAATCGGATGTTTGTGAAGGGCTGCAAAAGACGAATGGAGAGAAAACCTGCCCTGATCACACAACATCTGTCCATCAGACATACACGCTTGTAGAAGTAGACACTTGCTTTAACAGTGTTTCCCCTAGGGAAGAAAAATCACACAAGGTCTCTTTAAGATTTCAATTGTTTCTCCTAGACAGCCATGGGATTCAATGGAGAGCAAATGAAGACTTTTGATCATGGGAAAAATGTTACTGAAGACATTAAAAGACATTAAAAAGAGATTTTAATGTCTTAAACTGTGCTCAGATTTGCCAAGGTATCAAAGTCTGCAATCGAAGTCTGAGATTTCAATATGAAACAACTTATTGCAATTATGCGACTAAATGTCACACTATGCCACAAAAAATGTCTGTGATTTAGCCACTGGCTGGTAAATTTTCACATTCACTTGCCAGTGATTGAGTAGTATAGTGGAGAAGAAGTTTTGCATTGAGACTTTTACTGCGTGTTGAGAGTAAAAGTTAGGTTTGACTCGTTCCATGTAATATGGGTCCAAAAGCAAAATTCATGCAATCAATTTGTCATTGAATAATGACTCTTTTAATACACTTTATGTTTTTACAGTCATTTGTTTATGAAAAAACAAAAATAGAAACATTTAATTCTAATCATACATAGCTTAATTCGAGTTTTAATAGCCATTCTACTACACTCTCGTTAACAAGCGCTTCACCAAAACACTTCTGTGAGCAGTGTTGGGTAAGTTACATTCAAAAAGTAGCCCACTACTGATTACTTTGCAAAAATTATAATCGTATTACTTTACTGATTACTTCATGGGAAAGTAATCAGATTACTAATTTATTTACTTTGAAGTTACTTTCTAAAACCAGTCAAAGCTGTGAAAATTACAAACGTGACACTAACAGCTCCTTTAGTACTTTAACATTGATTGAAAACAATAACAAAATTACAACAACATGACAAAGACAGCAACTTGGCTAAAGAGAGCCAATGCATTTCTAAAAATGCAACTTAACTTTCTTATCTCAAATATGCTGTCGTAGTATCTTCAGGTGTGTGTGTGTGTGTGTGTGTGTGTGTGTGTCCGCTATCTACAACCTTCTTAGCTGTTTGGCATGTATGTGTACAGTTTGCTGTGTTTGTGTTGGTGTGAAAGACAGAAAAAGAATACTAATGAACTTTAAACATTTCTGAAAACACATTTGCAAACAGCTTTGATAGTAAAACCATTGTGTATTTGAATGCTTATTGTTTCTTTTCGGTGTGCATATACAGGTTTGCTTATGTGTTGCATCATGCATGTGTATGTGTGCATGTACAGTATGTCTATTTGTGTGTACATGTGCAGAACATGTGTGTTTACACAACTTTACAGCGAGTGGATTATTTCTACCTCCCTGCTTGTGTTCGGACGAATTGTGAATCGCCAAAAAACAAAATAAAAGATTTATAGTAAAAAAGGACTTAAATATTGAACTGTTTCTCACCCATGCCACATCATATCGCTTCTGAAGACATGGATTAAACCACTAGAGTCATATTGATTAATTTTATGTTGTCTTTATGTGCTTTTTGGAGCTTAAAGTTCTGACCACCATTCACTTGCATTGTATGGACCTACAGAGCTGAGATTTTCTTCTAAAAATTTTAATTTGTGTTCTGTAGAAGCAAGAGAGTCACACACACCTGGGATGGCAGGAGGGTGAGTATGAGAGAATTTTCATTTTTGGGTGAACTATTTCTTTAAAAGCATTAGCTGAGCATTTATTTATATGTAAGCAAAACTGACACTATAACTGAAATATACCATAATGAATTGGAATCAAATCGAATCAAGAGCTTGTTAATTCAAAATCGAATCAGGAAATCTGTATCAATACCCAATCCTAATTGAGGGATTAATTCTTAGCAAATTATCTGAGATATGCTATCCACATTAATTTTATAAATCTATTGTTGAGATCTCTTTTGAAACTCACTGAGACACATGTGAGATTACTGTGCATGAGTCAAATGGACCATTTTTATGATACTTGCATGTGTTTTTTTTTTTGTGTTTTTTTAGAGCCAGTCCATATTAATTACCATTATATGGACAAGAGTAGACAGGATATTCCTCAAAAATTTACTTTTGTGTTCCAGAGGAAGACAGAAAGTCATATGGGTTTGGAACAACATAAGGGTGAGTACATAATTACAGAATTTAAATTTTTTTGGAGGTGAACTATCCCTTTAAAACACTCACACCCCCTACATAAGTACACTGTACAGTGTGTGTGTTTGTGAGTTGTGGCTTGGTTATGAGTAATAAACCTCTCTCTTGCAGGTCTACCTGTCAGAGAGAGTGAAGGCGGTGCAGATCAACCTCATTATACTGATAAAAATTTGGGCAGATGTGCGAAACCTCTCCGACAGATGCAAACATCAGCTCTGTCGCCCACAGCCAATCAGGAGATGAAAATGGGAGCAAGAAGCATGCCGAAAAAACGACTACGGCCATTAAGCCCAGAGAACAAGAGTTTGAGAAGGAAAACGTTGTTTTCAGTGCTGAGGAATAGCAAATAAAACTGTGATTTCATCCTTTTTAAAATTCCAATTGGAAACAAGTTGGGAGTTTTTGAAGACACAGACCGAGCGAGCGAGCGAGTGCTGTAGTAGTAGTCATTCGTTGGGTTGGAAAGTTAATCTGCCTGTGATGAGATGAGCTGCCAGCCACTTAACAGAGGGCGGAGATCTGCTTTGATCACACGGCCTCGGGCGCAGCCTATTACAAATCACCTCATTTACATACAGCACAGGCTGATGGGAAGACGACAATCCACTGTAAAGTGTTACCGCTAATGTGAAGCAGGAGAGAGAGAGCAAATGAGAGTTACACCTAGAAATACGGACAGATGTCAGGTTAACCAGTAAGGGTGGAGATGATTACTCGTCTCACTCCATTTGTGCCTCAGACATGTTTAGGGTTGGAAACCAAGAAACCAACTGTTTAACTGTTCTTGAACGTGCTATTTTTTCTCCAATGTGGACGGAGCATCGTACTAAAATACACAGTGTTTCTGGCAGCACAATTCAGCGGCAGTCCATCTACTTTACAGCGTGAAACATAAAGCGCTACCAGTGTAGTCCGCTTCCCGAACAAATGACTCTCATGAGTACATCTAAAGCATATAATACAGTGCTACCAGTGCAGTATGATTCCTGAACAAATTACTCTTATGAAGAGTTTTTTTTTTACAGCGTGAAACACACAGTGTAGTTAGTCTGATTCCAAACAAATGACTCTAATGAGCCGATTCAAAAACCATACAATGTGAGCAATGTAGTGCTGTTCCCGAATAAATGACTCTTATAAACTGGCTCTTTTTAGTTAATCACAAATACTTATAGATCAGTCGGAGTGGTTACTGAATTAATCTTACTGATGCACAAGTATGACTTTCATCATGTACAGCTCAAAATTAAATAAGAACTCCTACTTATGTAATTTTTTACTTAAAGCTTGTGAGACTTCAATCAGACAGTGCAGTTACTGACTGGTTTTTCATATGACATTTTGTTTTTTGTAATCAGTGTAATTCAATAAAAGAATAAATGAATGAAATATATATATTATTAAAAAAATGTAATTTTTATTTAATGTATCCACAGTTTTCCTGACTAACCACTGGGCACCGCCATGATGATTCTAACTGCGAATGGCCTGTTTTCTAGTTCTGGTCGCTGGAATGGTTTTCTAGTTCCGGAAAGGAATGCACCGATATGAACAATTTTTTAACAAAGAACTATACGCCGATGCCAATATTTTGCCACTCACCTTATTTTGTCATCAGATCACTGTTTTACTTGAAAATGTACAAAGAGGTCCAAAATAATTTGTTTTTACTGTTCTAACAATAAATAATTTCTATTGAACATGGATTGGATCTGTTGAATAAAATAAAAGATAAATAGAAGATAAAAATATTAAAAAAGATGTAAAAAATAACTAAATATGATAACATGATGACTGATAAGAAAAAAGGGCTATTTTGTACTTCAGAAACATTGCACTTCTGTTTCTGCAGTTCAAAACAACAGAATTCTGTATGTACTGTACAGTATATTCTAGAACATTACAAATTCATACCATGCATATGTTGGGAATGTCAACCCCTATGCAATTCCACAGAAATGTCAACTACATCAGAGAAAAATAAAAAGATTTAACCAAAGGAAAAAAAAAACTTTTAATTCTGTATTTTATCGATGTAATGTATAATGGATAATGCCATCCAGAACACTAGAGGGCGCCGCCTGCTCACACAGACTGACTGAAGTGCTAAACGCAGACTACGTTTTGAAACAAAGCCTTTTAAGGTTTAGTAATCGCATATTGCAATTTCAATCTTAATTCAGTCCCATTCAATGCAGCAGTAATGGATATTATATCGATGTCTCAGAAGTCCAAGTCTGCTGGTTTCAAAGCGTTTTGGATGGTTTCCCTCATCATGTAGCCTATAGGTAAGTGTTGCTTACACAATTGTCATGTCCATTTATGGCGGTTTTTTCCACATTTACGTGAGAAAAATAAAAAATTTAATATTACATGTTCTTAGGCAGTGTTAGGTAACGTTACTTTTAAAAGTAACTCGTTAGAATATTACGTTACTCCTTAAAAAATAACTTTAATTTTTATGGAAAGTAAAATGTTGCTTTACTTCTGTGTTACTTTTACGTCACTTTTTTCACTCAGCCACTCTCTCTTCTGCTATGCTATGCATTCCATACAAATAACCCATGCATTGCATACAAGAGACATTACAGGTCATGCTAGCTACTGTACAACACTCATTTCAAAACAACATAGTAAACAAACAGATATTTAGAAAGTAAGTCTTTACGTCATATTTATAATAAAGAATCAATAACATGAATATGCATGATTTGTTTTTCCATCAACATGGCAGCCAATATGCATAATGAAGTATAACCACTGTCTTACCCCTAAGCAGCAAAGTCCAACACTTGAACCTGCATCATATATGTTATCATGTGGTGCCCATCGACAATGCCAGAGTCAACTTGAGATGTTCTTCAGAAGTCAGGATAAAATTCAGTGGGCAATGCCAGCCTAACATGTTCAAGGAATAAGTCTGATGAAGACATGAAAATTTTTCACTTAAGTCATCTCAGTGCAAGCTTGTTTTGAGTTGATCCACAGTGCATACAGACGCCACAACTTCAAAGGCGCATGTTGATACAACTTGAATTGAATCGTTTTTAATGCTACCAAAATGTCATAAAAACGGTTTTACCCCCAACACTGTTCTTAGTAGTGCCAACCCTTCTACATATTGTGGCTATTATTATTTCTGGATTGTGCATTTGAATTCAGAGTTTTTACAAAGCGTGTAACTAAATACGTAATTATAAAAAATAAAAAAAAAAATCCTTTTTTTTTTCATATCAGCGTTTTCATGCTTATACGCGATATGGTTTTAATTTGGTCAAGAATTGGCCGATAAATATTGGTAGCCAATACACTGGTGAATCCCTAATAAGAAGCAATCTAAAAACTACCAATACGAGCATTCCAGATGGAGAACAACAACCACTTTAAATGGTAGTTGGAGTAAAAGTGAGTTCAGGCCCAACCTGTGCAGCTAATGACTGTCGTAACAACTCAAAGTAGTTAATGATATCAACGTAACACACCCAAGTCAGAGCTTCATGTCATCAAACCACTCCTTAAACTTTGACGAATGAGGCACTGTCAAAAAACAGTCATCGCGACTGTCTAAACTAAAGTACCGGCATTATGGAGCCACATGCTTTTTTATTTGACAATTTATACAAATTTAATACACTAAACATCATGCGCTACGAACATGCCAATGCGAGTGGAAAAACTGGAGACCAGAAATGAAAACAGGCTTCCCTAATGAATCACGGAAAACACTTCCGCATTCAGGAAAAAGGTTGATAGTTAGGATCAATTATTGGATTGCATTTATGCCTCTAAAGAGTCTGAGTTACAAGAAAGGTGTTACATTGTAATATCTGCTCTATCGAAATCTAAAATGATGTCATCATTTGGGAACAGGCAGCTGAGGGCAGTAAATGCAATTCAAATTGAATTTCTTGTTTCCAAATATTTCTTCCTCAAAAGTACTAAAGGAACCTTAAATGGAACCATTAAGGGACCGGAATCGTTGAGAGGAATCGGAACTGGAATCGTTAAATTCCTTACGATTCCCATCCCTAGACATGATATGATACCTCAAAACTTGAGGCTCATTGATGTGCTATCTCTTTTCTAAACAATCCGATGTATGATTTTCACATGGCGGATGATAAAACAGGCCAGAAACCAATCAGAATCGAGTATTCCAAAGAGACATGCAATATGCAATATTAGTGAAAAGAGACATATTATCGTCCAGCAATTTTTATAAACCAACGTCAACAAAGGCACCTTGATTGGCTTATTCTTTTACTTCGTAGGTGCTTGGACTGCTGAGTGTAAACATCACCTCTCTCAATTTACTCTTACAAACACACAAACTTGCATGCCTAAAACAGGATTTGTGGATCATCTCTCCTGTAAATTGTTTCATTAAATAGCCCAAATACATGTACCAGTTCTCTGCTCAGTGTAACTGCTCTTCCTTTCTAGTTGACGGTTTTCCTCAAACTGGAAAATAAGCATTAGTGCTTCATTAAGTTGAATCAAAAACAGCTCTTTTACTTTTTAATAGGCAATGTAAAAAACTAAATCAAGGCAAAAGAAAATACAAGCAAGCAGATTGTGACATTGTACCGTGGTAACAACCAGATTGAGTGGATCTGCCATGCAGTCCACGGATGGAGCGCCTTTACAATGCTAATGGCCTCCGCAAATTATCCAGCAAGAATGGGAAAAATTCTGACTTCATCTCCAGTCAGATTCCCCGTTCCACCCAGATAAAAGCGCAGCACATTCTCCTAAATATCAGTTCAGAGCTGCGAAAAAAGAGGAAAACGCTCAGTTTTTTTTTTTTATTCCTCCCCTTTTCGCAGGACATCAATAAATGAAAATAATTCCTCAACATTTTTTGTTGAAGAGTCAGACTTTAAATGGCATTACATATGTAGCGCAGCATGAAAAATCCACCCAGCGGAGCCTTGAAATGTCAGTGGTAATGATCGCGGCTCACCTCTTTTGCTTTCTGCTTCAAACGGGCCTGCTCTGGGTCTTCCTGCCGTGAGCGACTCTGAGAGAGAGAGAGAGAGAGAGAGAGAGAGAGAGAGAGAGAGAGAGAGAGAGAGAGCAAGTGAACATGTGGTATTGAGCTCATCTGTAGCCCGAAAATAGTTTTGTGTGAATGAGGGCACATCCGATGTGTCAAGGACAGAGAGTGTGTGTGTGTGTGTGTGTGTGTGTGTGTGTTCAAGAATGAGTGATTCTATGCCCACAGGCTGTGCCCTCCAAACACACACACACCCATGCACACACACACAGTGCCGTGGGCAAACACTAATCAAAAGACACAACAATTCTAAAGCATACACACCCCAAAACACACTCTCTATTTTTGTTCCAAACACTGACACCTTCCACTGAATGACACTGAACAAGTGTGTACTGTATGTGTGTGTGTGTGTGTGTGTGTGCGCGCGTGCAAGTGTACAAATGTAAACATTTAACAGGGTTTCATAATTACTGAATTATTAAATATCCCTTTATAGAATTCACACACATTTTTTGTTTTTATAGAATTATAGAATTTTCCATAACGTTTTAAGATTTTAATTTAATTTGATTTCCATTAAATGTCCAGGCCTGGAATATGAGTGTTGTTGTGTGTATGTGCTTTTAGTTGTGAGTAAGTGTGTATGTTTTTGCATGTTTGTGCATAAGCTTGAGTATAGCCATTCATGTTTTGTGTGTGTGTGGTCAGATCCGGCCCGCCAAGGAGTCATCTCCGGCCCGCGGGTTGATTTGCGGAAAAAATAAATTAGTAATGTTGTAAATATTATTGCTTGATTCCCTTCAACTAATTGTGTGTGTATTTGCGCTGTAACCTCTGGTTAATGAAATTAGTAAATTCCGTGTTTTTCCTTTTGTTCAGGGTTTAAAATTAGCACCCACCAACCCGCCAAATATGGATATTTTATGCGCAGTGGTGGGTTATTTCTGTGGTGGGCAACTTATAAAAATCTTGGAGTGGCATGTGAGAAGAAATGCTGTCAGATACAAAGATGCGCGTTTGAAGAAACACACTTAATTATATTTTGAAGAACAGACGAAAGAATAAAGCCGTTGATGCGCGTATCTGATTCGCTGTGTATTCAGAGGCGCTTTGCCACCCATAAGCGCAGCACTTCTCATGGAACACGCGCATGCAGAATGCTTACCGTTTCTGCCGTTTCAGTCATCTGAAAATACAGTAGTTTGCAACTGCAAAGAACAGTGTCATCTATGAGAACGCAGCAAATGATTTCAGTCCATCTCAGGAGATGCTCTAAGTTTAGTTCGCTTGATTTCCACGGAGCAGTTCGCGTTTACACACATTGTGAATGCAGCATTGCTTAATTCCAAACATTTGTGGCTGAATACATAACCATTCAAAGCAAATGACATGCAGCGACATTAATGAATTGTCATGTGTGTTATCATAATTCACTACAGCTTCAAAAGTGGTGTTTTACATACCTTTTATGAATAACCAAAGTGGCTGGTGAAATTGGGCATTCACAGCCACTGTGGCCGGTGGGCTGAACTACCAGCGTCACTAAAGAAATGATATTTTACCCAAGTAATGAGATTGCAGTCTGAATTGAATGTGGTGACATAAAAAGCGTGCACTGTGAAATAACAACAAAACAGCACGCCTTTCTATTGCGTTGTGTTCGCTGGCTGTGCTCAACAACAAACACGGTGACTGGTTTAGTCCGATTCATGACTAAATGACTCTTATGAGCCGGTACTTTTAAAACAGTGATTCACCAGCTCACGAGTTCTCGTTTTGAATCAGTTTGGCGAATCCTACAGTGAATGAACTTGAACACACACACACAGTATATATAATTTATAAATATAAACTTGGCCCCCAAGCAATGTCGCTTGGTCCAATCAGGCCCGCACGCGTCCCAAAATGAGTTTGACACCCCTGGTTTAAGCACTTCATTATGGACTTGTGTGATTTTACTCTCATTTTGTCTCTTCGGCTTATTTTTAAAAAAGAGAGAGCTGGTAGTGTATTAGAGGTGTGTGGTGTTTATAGGTCTTGTGTGTGTGACCCTAAGGGCTTTGTGTTTAGGTTTACCGTCTTTTTTTAATTGCCCCGTGCATGAGGATGTATCCTTACCCTCTCGCTGCCAGCAAAGTGGGCGTGCGAGCAGTACTTCGCCCTTCCTCTCTGCTAATTGGTTTTAAATATATCAGGCAGTTCACGTACTGGTCTCTATCTAGGCTGAGAGTAATGCGTTTGGCCCCTGGCCCTCGCACGCATGTCCCTGAAGACTCCAGTCATATTTGAAACGGACGATGAGATTTATTTTAGTAGATTCGTGTTTAAGGGGTCACATCACACTGAGCTTAAAGATGCAGAGAAAGAACACATGAACAAACGAATCTCGCACACACTTGATTAGCGGTTTCTTCATTTTACATTTGCTCCCACGGAATAATTGCACCCCAAAATAAAACACAAGATTTGTTTGACTTATCTGTCAATACTTATTTAAAAATTGTTTCCAGACTACTTATTAGACTTTATTATTTAGTCATTATTTCTGGACTACTTATTAGAGTTTATGCAGTATTTAGAGTTTAAAATGGTTTTGAGCTTCATTCTATGAAGTGTGTGAGTTAAGGAGGTTAAAGTACATTTTTGTAAGATTTTAAGCAGATGCATTTTGTATTTAAGTGTTAATAAACTGCATTTTGCCATCTAAAGCTAAATTAATACATTTTAATACATGATGGAACATAATTATGGTTTCAGAAAAGTAACATTGTTGACAGTAACATAGTTGACAGCAACAGGGTTGACGGTTTCAGTTTAATTTGATCAGCGGTGCTTCTAAGAAAGGGAATTTAATGCTGATATTTCAAAAAAATATCCACTTTTTAATATTTAATTGTTTACTACACAAAATCACAGTAGCAGGGTTGACATTTTAGGATCATTCCCTACTGACAAACATAAAACAAAATGAAGCAATACAAAAATAGGATACTTTAACTTGTCCATCAAGATATTTGTTAGACATATCTGTCAATATTATCTAGTCATTATTTCTGGACTTCGATGATTTCGAGTTTAGAGTGATTTGGAGTTTCAGTCTATCAAACTTTTTTAAGATAGATAAATATTGTGTTCAAATGTTAATAAACTGCATTGTGCTATCTCAAGCTAAATTAATACATTTCAGTGTATGTTAGGACGTAATTATGGTTTCAGAAATGTAACAGGGTTGATAAAACATAGGTGCCTCTTATAGAATTTAATGCTGATATTTCTACAAATATGCATATTTTAATTACCAATATGTTACTACACAAAATCATGATAACAGGGTTGACATTTTAAGATATTCCCTTACTGACAAACAAAACAATATGAAGTGATAAAAAAGGAGAGTTTTACTTGTCCTTGAGGAGATTTGTTTGACTTATCTGTCAATATCTTTTTAGTCATTAATTTCAGACTTTGTCAGCTATTAAGAGTTTTGATTGTTTGGAGTTTCATTCTATAAAACGGGTGTTTTTTTCAGTTTGATAAGGTAATTAAATAGCATATTTGTAAGATTTTAATCAGATACATTTTGTGTTCAAGTGTTAATAAATTGTGCTGTGTCATCTCAAGCTAAATTAATACATTTTAGTATGTGTTAGGACATAATTATGCTTTCAGATAAGTAACAGGGTTGAAAATTATAGTTCAATTTTAATGAAACTACAAAGTGCTTCTTTGAAAGAGAATTTAATGTTGATATTTCTACAAATATCCACTTTTTAATCAGTGGTTTACAATACAAAATCATGATCACAGGGTTGACATTTTAAGATCACGTCCTACTGAAAAACATAATATGAAGTGACAAAAAGCAGGAGACTTATCCTGTAAGAGCTCAATTCTTGAAAGCATGATGAGGTCATTATGTTTTTAATTTTTATTATTTATGGAATAGTACATAACTATAAAAAGGGACATTATGATGGTAACAGGGTTGACACTTAACCATGGGATATGAGTTCCAATATTGTTAATAGAAATATCCAGCTATTCATTCTTAAATTCATTTTTTACACATACTGTTTAAGGGACCCAAATAGCAACCGTTTTGTAGAATGACCCAGGAAAGCTAACATCACATATTTACAATACACTTGAGATGAAAATACACACAGTGCTTCCTTTATCGCATTTTAAGCTTCAGTGGAGTTGAAACCCCTTACAACTGTGATACTTCAACTTGCGTAACATCTTGCCAGAGCCCAAAGTCATGGAGGTCGGCGTGGCCATTCACACTTCGGGTATGAGCTAAACTGTCTTGTTTTGGCTGGCTAGCAGAGATATAATCTCCTGCGTCATGGAGCTATAGCATAATAATACCATTAGGCCAAAGGGCGGCGAGACTGGGGTGTGTGCGAGGGGGTCTTTACGGTGGGTCATCGTCTCAGAGCTAAATGAATTAATGACGGAAACGAGCCGAACTATTACACAGCCGTGCTCCAGACAATGGGCGCAGGCCAAAGTGGACGCAATCAGGTCTTTAATTGGAAACTCTTCATCTGAGGTTGTCGGGGACTTCCTGGTCATTTCAGAGGCTTTGTTTAAGACACACCATGCTAGATATACAAACTCAATATAAACATCCTCACATTTACTGTTTGCTAAGTGTAGACACTACAGTACACTCAACGTTTTCCAGTTTCAAAAGGCGACTCATTCATGATGATGAACAGACCAAATTTCTGTAAAAATCATTCATGAAACAAATTTAAATGTGAAAATTAATAGTTTAAGGAACAATTTACACCGAAATTTTATTTTTGTACATTGACGCATCAGATACAACAATTTCAGTAGGAATGATTTTGCATATTTGCAAATAGTTTAATCCTTGTTTTAAGCATAAACCAAACATAAAAAAAACTTGCTTAAAAGGAGAAACAAAATCTAATGTACATAGGAATAGTTGTAGAATGGATTTATATAGAATATTTATTTTTGTAAATTGACGTAACTGATGCAACAATTTACGAAGGAATGATTTTGTGTATTGACAAATAGTTTTTTCCTTGTTTTAAGCATATACCACACTTTTTTTACATTTATGCTTAAAATGAGGGGGAAAAAATCATAATTAACACGTTTTAGGAATGATTTATTAAAAAACTTTATTTCAGTAAATTGTCACATTTGATACAGCAATTTACGTAGGAAGGTTTTTGCCAATTGGCTTTATTTTAGGCAAGAACCACATAAATGTTTTTACATTTATACTTATATCGGTAACACTTTACAATAAAGTTCCATTTGTTAACATTAGTAAATGCATTAGGTATCACGAACTAACAATTGAACAATATGATTTTACAGCATTTATTAATCTTGGTTAATGTTAGTTTACAAAAATCCAATCGTTCATTGTTAGTTCATTACTAATTCATTATGCCTTAACTAATGTTTAAAAAATGCAACTTTTAATAAAAAAAAAATGTATTAGTAGATTTTAAGAATTAACATTAACCACGATTTATAAAATGCTGTAAAATATTGTTCATTGTTAGCTTATGTTAACAAATGGAACCTTAATGTAAGTTTTACCCTTAAAAAAACAAAAATAATTTATATTAAAAAAAATTTGTAAAATTGTCATATTTGAAACAACAATTTACCATATTTGACCCTGCACTCTGACCCCAGCCTAGCTGGGATATGTGAAAAAAAAAAAGAATTTCACTGTATATGTGCAAATGTATAATGTGTGATAAATAAATATAATTATAAAAAAAAAAATAAAAAAAAAATATTATTATAAAATTATTATTAATTATTATTAATTATTTTTACCCATTAGCAAGTAGTTTTTTTCTTTACATTTTACGAGAAAGAAAAAAATTATTTACATAAGAATAGTTTTAGGAATGATTTATACAAAAATGTTATTTTAGTAAATTGTTACATTTGAAACAACAATTTACGTAGGAATGATTTTACCCATTGCCAAATAGTTTTTAAAATTTTTTACGCATAAAGCACACAAATGTTTTTAAATTTATGCTTACAAAAGTAACAATTTCATTCACAAAGGAATAGTTTTAGGATTTATACAGAAATTTTATTTCTGTAAATTGTCGCAATTGATACGACAATTTAAATAGGAGAGATTTTACCCATTGCCAAATAGTGATTTTCTTATTTTAAACCACTCAAATTTTATTAAAAATATGCTAAAAAGGAGAAAAAACCTGCTTGCCAATGGGAAAGTCTAATTACACAGTTTTGCTTCTCATGTAAATGTATCTTGTTTTAAGGATGTTTTGATATTTTTACAGTAAGACGAGACAAAATACTGATTAAGAAAATTTTAAATGGCCAAATACTGGGAGATTTATCAGCCTGGCCAATATATCTCTACTAAAATTGTACAGATCTTTCTCTCTCTTTGCTTGAGTGGATAACTCATTTGTCAAGTTTCGGGTGAACTCTGTAAGAAGATTCTCTCTGAACTTCCCTTGCAGAAATCCTTATAGTCTGTCATTAGCGTTTATGTGCTATAAGCGCTGATGAATTCGAGGTGATCAGAGAGAAAATGAGGGGCCATGGAGAGACGCTCACCTTCGCTGCTCTGAGGAGAATCTCTCGCTCTCGTTCGTCTTTCCGCTGTTTCTCCATCCGTTCCAAATATTCAAAAAACTTCAGCTGCGAACGAACATCAGACGACTGTTCGTACCACTCGTCCTCCTGAAGACAGACAGAGAGAAAGGGGGTCATGAGCTGTTTAACCAAAACCTCTGATACTCATAAACACATTTGAACTTATTTATAATTGTTTATGACTCAATCGTGTTCTTCTTAGGCAGGTGGGAAGGAAGTTTGTGGGTGCAAAACAAGGACTAACGCAAGAAACATGTATAATTCAGAATGCATCTTTGTTTAATAGACTTCCTCTGTCACTGTCACAGTATCCATCTCTAGATCATTTCATTTTCTCACAGCCGTATCATTAGTCTCATCCCTGTCTCTCTATATCACTGTCCTTTGTTGGCTATGAAGGAAGCACGTCTCTTTCAGGACTATCTTGTTTTTTTGCTGATGTCAACAGTGTCTTCACACAGGCGCTCCACATGCCACGTACGCCTCATTTATAAACCAGTGCACAGAGAACGGTGAACACAAACCAACAAAAACAAAAAGCCACAACACACACACCAACCAGAAAAACAACAAAACAAAAGTGTGGCCGCGATGGCATTCCTCTCCGCTAAGCTACTCGACGTGTATACAAATAAACAGATTTTAAAGACATCCGTCACCTGCTTTCCCTCCTTTGTGGGTTTGTTTTGTTCCGTTTTGGGTTTACGTTAATATGAGCTGCTTGAAAGAATGCTGCATTTAATGCGTTGTGCTCAACTTTGCGGTTAAAGAATATGTTGGACTCTCTAGCTGTCGGTTTGAATATTGAGTTGTTTACCTGTCTGTTTTTTCACTTTGTGATTTATAGTCTCAAAAGTTTCCACTTCAACTTTAGTATTTCGGTAAATCTACAATAAGGTTGTATATGTTATTTCCAATCTTAAATTAGATTTTGAATTCCAGATTGTCGTGAAAAAACAAAATATGATAGTATATTTATAAATTAACAATACTCAAAATGAATAAATGCTGTTAAATTATTGTTCATTGTTTTTTTCAAGATACCTAATGTTAATGTTTACAAATTTATTGTAAGGTGTTACCAGTATTTTTAAATAATTAATCATTATTCTCAAGCTATTTAAATTGTTTAAGGTGCAATAAAGGCAAATGATGTTCATGTTAATGATGTTTGAATAGTTTTGGTTTGAGCAGGAAAATGCAACAATATGTGTTTGTTACTGTCAGATGATGTTGCCGTTGTTTATTGGAAAAATAATAAACCTATAAAATCAATGTATTCAGTTGAAAACATATGTACATGTATGCGTGTATGTATATATATATATATATATATATATATATATATATATATATATATATATATATAGGGCTGTCAATTGATTAAAATTTTTAATTGAATTAAATACATAGTGTCCCGATTAATCGCAATTAATCGCATATACAAATATTTGCTGAGAAAGCCCCTCAAATAACAATAATTCAATATATAATGATGAAATAATTATACATAGTTATCTTTAAATATTTAAGAATTATATGTGTGTGTGTGTGTGTATATATATATATATATATATATATATATACAAAAATATTCAGATTATTAAAATGCATTATATTCTTGTGGCAGAAGATAAGATGGCTTTAGAATACAATGTATTGTTTATTACCATATTATTGAACATAAGCCAATCATTGCGCATACAGTTCACAGCAATCCATTTTGCATGTGAATCTGTCAGTCAGTTGGAGATTTATTATGAGGGCTTGTTTAAGGACCCGTCAATGTACACCTGCAATCTACACAAGACAGATGCTTGTGTAGCATCTCGGGTGCATTGCGTCACAAACATACCATTTTTAGGTCGCTGTGTCAAGTTAAATATAGTTTAATACTTAAAAGAACACATCTTGAGATCCCTTAGTTCGGATTTGCACTCCATCAAGTGTTTTGAACGCAAGAACGTAACGCATGTTCGTGTTGTACTGTCAGTTGTTTTGTTCTCTGTAAAAACTGCACGTTGCCCATACAACTGAAGTTTTGCTTACTGCCCACTGGAGTAAACAGGTGGTACTACAAGCTTGCATTTCTCAGGAATCTTCCTTATTACGGTCCGGGGACATTGCGATTAATTGCGTTAATATTTTTCGACATCCCTAATATATATATATATATATATATATATATATATATACAGTACTGTGCAAAAGTCTTAGGCACATAAGATGTTTCACAAAAGCATTTGTCTTAAGATGGTTATTTATATCTTTAGCTTTAGTGTGTCAATAGGAAATATAAATGTTAGACTCCCAAACATTACTTTTGCAAATAGAAAAGATTAGAACAGAAGAACAGGGAGCCCTGCAACAGATGTCATGGCCCCCACAAAGCCCCCCACTGAACAACGGCTCAGTCTGAGATTACATGAAGAGACAGGAGCAATTGAGATAGCCTAAATAGATAGAAGAACTGTGGTGAATTCTCCAAGAAGCTTGAAACATCCTCTCTGCCAACAACCAAGAAAAACTGTGTCCAGGTGTACGTAGGAGAATTGGGTCTGTTTTAAAGGCAAAGGTGGTCACACTGAATATTGATTTAGCTTTTTTATGTTTACTGGACATTGTATGACATTAAGTGATAAATGAAAACTATTTATGGCATTATTTTTGAAGACATCCTCACTATGCAACATTTTTCACAAGTGCCTAAAACTTTTGCACAGTAATATATATACAGTATATATATATATATATATATATGCATCTCTTTCATTTGAGATTTTACAGAGAAAAGGACACTTCCTGTGTTGTACCTTAGACGAGTCCATTCTGTGCTGGGCGATGGACGAAACTTTCTCCACTACAGTTCGTAATCTGGACTGGGTGGCGTGAGAAATGAAGTTTACAGCGTCCAGTGGAACTTCTGTCACTCCAAACTTCTTGGCTGAAAGAAGACGACGCAGATGCCCATATTACAAGTTTTGACAATAAGAAAATACAAAAAATGAAACACTCATTGCAGCGCAGATGTTTGGAAGAAAGTTTAGCTAGAACAAATTAAATATGTCCTATCACATAAATCTTTTACAAAAAGGCACAATATGTTTAGAAAATAAGTTATTTTGTACTGAAAAATATGTTAGATTATTTTGGACAACTTTTTAAACCTAAAATGTCAGGAAAATGAGTTTGGAAAGACACCAAAGCTGATCCAACAACCCGAAGGAAAAAGCATTACTCAAAGGTTGCTCTTTCATAGCTAAGGAGACTTAATGGAGTTGTCAGTTATGTTTCTTTTAAGTATCAACTTTGTCTCACATGTTTCTACTAAAATTCCTTTGGAGAAATTAAAATAGACACAAATGAGACGCTGTTGATTTATAGTAAAAGTATAAAATGTATGTGAATAGCATAGCTGATTTCATTTAAAGTAGTATTCCGGGTTTAATACAAGTTTAGCTCAATTTACAATATTTGTGGCATAATTTTGATTACCATAAAAAAGTATTTTGACTCATCCCTCCTTTTCTTTTAAAAAAAGAAAAAAATCGAGGTTACAGTGAGGCACTTATAATGGAAGTGAATGGGGCCAATTTTTGGAGGGTTTAAAAGGCAGAAATGTGAAGCTTATAATTTTATAAAAAGCACTTACATTAATTCTTCTGTAAAAACTCATGTGTTAATTGAGCTGGAAAGTTGTTTAAATTGTCATTTTTACAGTCATTTTAGGGTTTTGTGTTTGTTGACATTATATCGTCATGGCAACGAAGTTGTAAAATTGGATATAACTTTACACAGAAAAGGTTAGTAAGTGATTTTATCACACTAAAATCATGTCAACACAAACATTGTTCATGTCTTGTGGTTACACTTTTGAAACAGTGAGTATTTTAACGTTCAAAAAATGGCCCCCATTCACTTCCATTGTAAGTGCCTCACTGTAAACCAGATTTTGGGGTTTTTTTAAAGAAAAGGTGGGACGACTACCACCCCTGGAGTTCGCTAGTTTGAATCCCAGGACGTGCTGAGTGAATCCAGCCAGGTCTCCTAAGCAACCAAATTGGCCCGGTTGCTAGGGAGGTAGAGTCACATGGGGTAACCTCCTCGTGGTCGCTATAATGTTGTTCGTTCTCGGTGGGGCGCATGGTGAGTTGAGCGTGGAAGCCTCCACACGCGCTATGTCTCCGTGGCAACGCGCTCAACAAGCCACGTGATAAGATGCGCAGGTTGATGGTCTCAGACGCGGAGGCAACTGGGATTCATCCTCCACCACCCGGACTGAGGTGAATCACTATGCCACAACGAGGACTTAAAAGCGCATTGGGAATTGGGCATTCCAAATTGGGTGAAAAAGGGGAAAAATCAAAAAATCAAAAAGAAAGAAAGAAAGAAAAATAAAGTCAATATTATGCCACAAATGCTGTTGATCGAGCTTAACTTGTAAGCTTAACAGAATATTCCTTTAATAAGAGATGTTTTCCGTTTGACTTTTGATTGCAGACTTTGGTATCTTGGCAAATCTGAGCAGAGTTTGAGATATTATTGAGATCTCTGCTGATTACTGGGGTCTTTTTCTCAGGAGAAACATCTGAGAAGAAGGAGACCCTCCATTTTGTCTCCATTTAATCTCATTACTGTTGAAAAGAAACTTTATGGAAAAGATCTCATTTGTGATTTTCCTTTCCTTTGGCAAAGAGAAAAGGGACAGAAAAGGAAAAACAGGAAATTAAAAGCCTCTTTTGCGTGAGTAAGACACTTGACAACTTTCACTTTTAAGGATAATTAGGGCAAGAGTTTCAGAATAACACTGCAAACCTTTAGAGCGCTTGTATCTATAACATCCCCCATCTTTAATTTGCTATTACCATAAATTCTCCTTCTACTGTTATTTTAAGAAAATCACACCAATTATTTAAATCAGCCACTAAACGCTCTGAGATTCCGTAATGACTTCTAGTGAGATTGTACAAGTGAACAAGAAAGAAATGCTGAAAACACATCTTAGACATGTCAAGACATTCTGAAAACAAGCCCAGTGTTTCCTAAGGCCACAGCTCTCAAAAACACTGAAACATTTTTTAGTTGAACTGAAGAATTTCCATTCAGTCCAAAATTAAAATGCACTACTTTTCCTGAGAATAATGTCTTTGGTAAATCTCTTAAGGCAGGTTTACCTGTGCTTTAAAACAGCACACTCCCTGTGGTAACAGACCTGAATGTCTCAAAATCAATGTTTCCTTGATGTCATCTTTAAACAATAAGGCCTTATGAGAGAAGAAGAAAGAGCAGGACACAATCTGGATTTAGGCACAGCCGAATGGTTTACTTGAGTCGGAGACTTGATTTGGTGGTCTTACATACATAAACGTGGCCAAAAAGTGCCTAGGACAAACATCCATTAGTTCAATTTCTTTTTATTAAGGGGTAAAAATTGTTAAAGCTGATTTATAATCAATGTTTGGTCTGGGTCTTAAGGGGGTCTGCTGGTTTAAACTGGCTTAGCTGGTCGGCCAGCTGGTCTCCCAGCCTGACCGGCAGACAAGTTCTCCAAACCCCTCTAAAACCATCAAACTGGACTAGTCTGACCATTAAAAACCAGATTGGTGGCCAGTTAAGAACACGTTAAGCTGATTTAAACTGGGGGTTTTCTCCTGCAGGGCTGTCACTCTAGGAGCTTAGATTTAGGATCTTATCAAAGTTTTGTCTAAAATTATGACAGACACGATATCTCTCCACAATCCTCAAACACTGAGAGAGTATAAAGGATGTGATCTTTGTGTATGAAGGTGAATCAAGGCCCTCCGTGTTTTTATGTGTGGGATTCTCTCAGATTGAGGCGAGCTGGCAGCCTCCATGCCTCCCTTGGTTTCCTGTCACCCAAGAGTTCTGCAACAGCCCATCAACCACACCACAGACCAGCAGGGGGCGCTCTGTCCTCCTACACTCGCTCCTGGACATTTGAGGGAATTTACTTGATTCCAACCCACACAGCCCTCGTGGCAAAGGATTGAGGGTCGGCCACAGCAATGATATCGAGGGCTTCTGACTCTCTGAAGATCCAACGTATAGCGAACACGATGGCCACAGAACAAGTGTCGTACAGCTTGTTTAAACTAGTTTTTTATAAAGGAAAGAAATTTGTGTGTCTTTCATACAGCTCATGAAAGCTAGTTAGCTTAATCGTCATGTTACAGTTGACATGTTGCTACCGAATGTTCCAGTACCCTGACTTCGACCCCATTCGACAACTCCTGACGTTTAGGTTTAGGGTTGGGGTTTGGATTAGGGTGTATGGTTAATAAAATATGCGCTCCTTTTCCACTGTATTACATAAATTACAACTAAAATCAACTCGAGATACAACTCGCTTTTGGTGCCCCTCTGTGGACGTTTCACATGGAAAATGGAGTTCACACGGGCCAAATCATTCAACAACACTTCCAGCTTCAGCCACAGGGGGTAGCAAGGCTCAAAATTGCGACCATTTTGGTCGCATATGTGCCCAAAATTTTATCTGTACGACCTCAAAATATATTTGGGAGCATTTGTGCGAGTGCAAATAATTGTTATGGTGCGACCTGTTTTCATTTCTCTACAAAACGTTTGCTAATTACTGCACTATGTGCCTGCTGTGAACTGATACAGTGACCGGTCCACTGTTCTATTCAATGTTACATAACCAATTAAACTTCATCTTTACATTCTTAACTTTAATGCAGATTTTAGATTGGTTAATATTAGCTGTCAATCACTCCCTTTCACCGCACTTCGTTGTCATGTGACAGAGAGCTAACTAGAGTGTGAAACGTAAAGAGCTAAAGAGAAAAGATAAAAAGAACACTGAGCGATTTCTTTTGTAAGCCGCCTAAAGTTACAGATAATGTAACTCTTGGAGTTGGTGATGGCGATCATGTGGTGAATGCGGATCCACCAGCGGAAAAGAAGGCTTACAGTTTTCGGAGAGAGTGGCTGAAAGACTTTGAGTGGCTCTGCTATGAAAATGGCTTAATGCACTGCGTTCACTGTAAAGGAATGCTGGTGGTGGCATAGGAGTGTCCTTGAGTCCATTGTGTCCTTGAGCAAGGAACTTAACTCCAGGTTGCTCCAGGGGGATTGTCCCTGTAATAAGTATACTGTAAGTTGCTCTGGATAAAAGCGTCTGCCAAATGCATAAATGTAAATGTAAAGCCTGTGGGACAGAGGTTGCAGGTAACACTGCGTTCGCCACACTGCGTTCGCCAATGAATCCACACATTTTAAGCGCGAGAGCTTGATTAAACACAGGGAGAGCGCCAAGCACAAGAAATGCCGGGACAAGTGTGTGGCAAAGAATTCAGGATCAGGTTCGATTGTAGAAGCTTTTAATCGTCAGGATGCTGCTGGACGTTCCATTCAATTGGCAGAGCTGAACATGAAATTTAACACCACCTACACCATCGCCAAAGAAGAGCTCGCCTTCACTAAATTTAAACCAATGTTCCAGCTCATGAAAATGAATGGCATTGAGATCAACATGACGTACGCAAATGACAAGTCATGCGCCAACATCATCGGCGACACCAACCTGTCTGTCAAGGAGTGTGTATGTCCGCATCCTGCTTGATGGACAGCCCACAAACTGGTGATGGGAAGATCGGATCATTTTACTGACTTGAATCTTTGGGTCTCATTCAGCAAAATGAACGAATCTTTTTTCAAGTAATTTAGTTCATGTCGTTCATTTGAGCAGAATTAAATATGTTACATATTCAATAGCTAAATCCCCTCCAACACGTCTACTTATGCAAACTTTGATTATAGTCCCAATAAGGAAAAATGTATAATGCAGCCAAGAACAAATTATGAGAAACAAACCATTAGTTCACCTCTGGACTGAATCTTCTTGTCCGAGTCATTCGTTCTTCTGTCACGTGACAAAAGAACGAACGACTCGGACCAGAAGACTCTAGAGGTGAACTAATCATTTCTGTTTCCTGTGTGAGCAATAAATACCGTATACGGCTGTCACGTGACAAAAGAACGAATGACTCGGACCAAAAGAGTTGAAAGGTGAACTAATAATTTCTGTTTCCTTCATTCGTTTGTTACGTGAAAACCACAATGCACATACGCAATGCACATGCGCAGTCAATACAAAATGAACGAATCACTCTCTGAGACTACTCGTTCTTCTGAGTCACATAAAAGATTTGTTCAAAATGAACGAATCATTCATGAACGACCCATCACTACCACATACATCCTCGTTGGACATGTTGAGGTGGAACACGCCAATACTGATGGTGAGGATGTTTTTTTTTAAATACATAGCCTATTTAGTATTATATAAATTGTAGTTGTGGTGCTCCTTAATTTTCGGTGGGTGCTCCTAAATTTTTGCTGGCGCTCCTAACTTTTTGATATTGGGAGCACCAGTAAAAAAGTTAATTTCAAGCCCTGGGCAGTTTTTTTAATTTTGGTAAGCACAGTCCGAATGTAGTTGAAAACTTTCGACGTACTGTACTGTAACATGTAAAGGATTTCTGTTATGACTGGCGAACCTCTTCACATTTGAACTGTAATAGTTCGAAGAGTGGTTTGTAAGACTTTTGGCTTGTACGTCAATGCTGCAAATGAACTCACACTACACTTCGCACTCCATTCACTCCCATTCAAATGCATCTGAATGCGGAAGACCGGAAATGTAAGCTCATGCAAACAATCTTCGCACTACGCTGCAGAGGAAAGTTCGAGTTTGGCGAACTCTGAACTGCGATTCTGGATGATGAGAAGAAGTGTGACCAATAAAAAAATCGAAACGTCACACACTAACCGTTTGGCTCAATTAAAAGAATACATCTATAAAAGCTGTGTGTTTTATTGTTGCTGGAAAGTGAGTAGATGGTATAGTCTAACATTTCTGAATATAATATTATTTGTTATTTATTAAAACCAGTGCATAAAACACCTTAAGTTTTTCCTTAAGTATGACACTTAAAGCATGATTTCCTTTTCCTTAGGAATTGACTTGAGGGTGTTGCATATAATCCCTTGGACATTTCTCTTAGGTAAGGGAAACCGTTAAGGTATTTACTACAGTGAATCAGGCTTTATCGTAATAAAATTCTACTGTTACCATGGACACGTTTGGCATGTCCCTACCAACTTTAAATTTAGTAATGTCCCGAAGAACATTTGTGCAATTTTACCACATATTTTAACTTTAGTTTATACTATGTTTTTATTTTCATTTTAATAACTTTAAAGGTTTCTCAGTATAATTATTCATATCCACCCTCTTCTGGAGCAGCACATATATGGTGTTTTTCACAAAAAATTTGCCTTGGCACACTGAAGAAACCTTGTAACTCTAAGCCTCCACTTAAGGTGAAGTTTTCCTAACTTTAAAGGGATAGTTCACCCAAAAATGAAAATTCTATCATCATTTACTCACCCTTATGCCATCCCAGATGTGTATGACTTACTTTCTTCCGCAGAACACAAACAAAGATTTTTAGAAGAATATCTCAGCTTTGTAGGTCCATACAATGCAAATGAATGGCGATCAAAAATTTGTAGCTCCAAAAATCACATAAAGGAAACACAGAAGTAATATATAAGTCCTTTTTTAACTCCAAATCTCTACTTTCACTTTTACATCTGAAAGTCACATGTGGTGCCTGTTTAGTTTCACATTCTCATCTGGAAGTGAAAGTTAAAGTGGAGATTTAGAGTAAAAAAAAAAGGATTTATATATTGATCTGTTTCTCACCCACACCTATTATATTGCTTTTGAAGAAATGGATTTAAACGCTGGAGTCATATGGATTACATTTATGCTGCCTTCATGTGATTTTTTTTTGGAGCTACAAAGGTCTGATCACCATTCACTTGCATTGTATGAACCTATAGAGCTGAGATATTTTTCTAAAAATCTTTGTTTGTGTTATGCTGAAGAAAAAAACAGTCATACACATCTGGGATGGCATGAGGGTGAGTAAATGATAAAATAATTTTCATTTTTGCGTGAACTATCCCTTTAAGGTATATTTAGGAAAATGGCAGATTTTAAGGGCGCACTTAAGTAAAAAATAAATACAGTACTTATGAAGTTTTACCAATAAAAACCCTTAAGTAACACTTAAGGGTTATTTTCTGCAACACCCTTGAGTTTAAGCAGAGACTATTTAGCAGAGACGGGCCACTTCTATTTAAATGAATGGGATTAATTGAAACGCCCAACTGTCAACAGATGTAGAAAGGAAGTCCCGCCTTCAGGTAAAAGAGCCAATCATCTTTTAGATATAGACATTGCCTTCAAATCAACTCGAGAATGCACATGAGCTATACAAGATGGGAAAATTTTGTTTTTTAGCGTAATGTGAGGTAAAGAAGCACAATTTATGATACCAGTGTAGTCAGATTTTACTGCTGATTTGAAATATGTTCTTTGATCGTAATCTTAACCAACCATTTTGGAGGTTTCGGTCTTTCCCCATTCAAGTAGAAAGTAGCTGCACTGGCATGCCATTTGTATCACAGAAAAATAGCTCCCCGGGAGCGTTCCAAAGATGGCCGCCGAGTGAACTGACTTGCTAAAAAGACTTTGGTTTAAGGGAAACTTTAGGGCAGTGTTCAAATTGCATGTTTATAATTTTCCGATGTAAAAAAATCTTACTTGGATTATTTATGAAAACTGGGACCAATAATGGACAATGTTGCACAGTGTCACCTCAAACATTTGAAAACAAAATCTATAGGTTTATGTTTCTAGTATTCTAGTTTTGAAAAAACACCAGGGGACTGTCCAAGTTATATTTTTTGGCCATTTGGGTGGTCCTTTCACTCTAGTGGTATGTTCGGGCCCCCATTAGTTCGAAGATGCTTTATGCAACCGGACACAGAAACCTCGCGTGTGACATCATATCCTTTAGACCAGTGCACAGTTCATTTATAAACATGAAAAAAATAAAAATAAAATGGGGAAACAAAACAAATTGGGTATATAAATGAAAATTATCAACACAATTTTCAATATAGAGAGACTATATTTCGATATAAACATAGAGAACATTATAAAACTCTGGGATCACCCAAATAACTTCATAGGTACCATTATAGAAAAATAGTACTGTATTTTATTTATATGCTTCGAGACTTTTTCATTTCTTATACTTATACTGTATAGTGGCCCCAAAATGGATTTAGACACTTAAGCAACACTTAAAAATGAATTAATGTATTTGCATTATATAACAAAATATCAAAGCACATGGTATATATGTTCACAAAAAATGTCTGTTAGGTTACATATTATAAAAAATATATACAGTATATACTGTTCAACATAAATACAAAAGTCATTGTGACATTTTGTTTGTGTCAAACATTAGTGGAGCATGTTCATAGTAAATCTGATGAACTCTACCTGTGGTTACTCTGCTTGGACACCTGTGTTAACTTGGTAAGTGTGGTAATATTTTGGCTACAGCACTATGGAGAGCTTGTGTTTGTTTGTTGATATGTTCAGGTGTGTGTATGTTAATACCTGTTTCTAGTATGCGTCGATGTAACAGGCCGGTAGGTAGGAATGCCTCGTCTTTACAGGAGCGGATCTGTGTGCCCACCAACTCGGAGTTGGTTGCTAGGATACGAGCACTCTCTTCATTGAGGTTGACCCCAGCCATAGACGCCACATCGTTGATGTCATCATCGTCCCTGTCCACACATGACACAACCACCCATAATTCTAATTGCTTTATAATAGTAATATTATGCCATAATTAGTGTGAAACCTAGTGTGTAACCTTCACCGTTTGTGCTACAACCATGAGGGATACCTCAAAATCGTGATTTTTTTAAGAAGAGGCGTGCTATAATGTTTCTATACAATCAGGCTTACAATTTTTGCTTGGTGGAATAGAAAATGGCTGAAAATATCCCATAGAATGATCCGAGTCATATCCAGAGACCTTATATCTTTTATATAAATTTTTATCTATCTTTTATGTATATTTCTGCCTATAAAAGATAAATATGAGTAAAGCTATTGATTATGACAGTCAGTCACTGCTCATTTCAAGCTTTTGCACAGATGTGACATTCCATTGCTTTGAGCGGCAGCTTTTCCACCCAATAACTTCTTTTCCTTTTATCGTTGCCTTTGTAACAGTGTCCTAATTACAGCACATTAGCAGGGGAGCAGCGCTCGGGGCCCTGCTGAAAACTTCATCAGTACGGTTAAAGAGGTAAAAGTTCACTCTGCTCCACTCTAATCTGCGTCCGCGTCTGTACCTCTATTTCTGACACTGAGCCCCTGGCATCTTTGCCTGCATGCATGCCACCCTCAGTGACCGTGTGTGCGCTTACGGCCCCGTCGAGTCCCCCTGCCAGGGTTGCGACTGCCGCATGCCTCTCCCAGGCTGGGCAGGCCGTATATGAGTCCTGACACCGCGGTGGGAGCTGACAGACGCGATTAGCGCGACAGAGAGTTAGCATGTTAGCCTAGCTGCCACCACACGCCTCCGCTAAGAGACAAAGAACAGAAATGAGATTCAACAGTTTGTTGTGGATGTCATAAATATTATTATTTTATCTTATTAGGTGCACATGGACCAAAACGAGTTGTATAAGCAGTAATAATAGTGATGCTTGCCTTAGCAAACAATGCTAATACAAATATGGATTTCTGTCAACAGGGAAATTTTACTATAGTAACTAAATTAAAATGCAGCTCGCATTGGAGCCCGATTGGTGGTGTGGATTTGATTAGGGTGGGAAAGCCAACAAAAAACATCATGGTCACGAAACTCGCCGCTGGGTAGAAGGCCATCAGTAACAAGCAGACCTGACAACTTAATTAGCTACACTGCTAAAGATTTATTGGTTTATCAATCAGAGCCTGCGGGTGACGCCCTTGGGGGAGAGAGCCATTTCAGTGAACTCTGTGACCTGTGACACACACACACACACACACACACAACACACAATAGCTGTGTTCCAAAACCTTGTAAGCTGCCTTGCTGTATACTGTAGTGTCTACACCGCATTTACCTTCCAAGGCAGCATGCTAATTAAAATTGAGCTCATAAGCGACTGATTTGAAGGGGACTTTATGTACGGCAACAACATGTGAACCACAAAGAGCGCTCTACAAGTGAATCACATAAGAGACTTGACTCATAATTGACTCCAATGCAGTTTGACAAAATGAGATATCTAAGAAGGCAGCATAATGGTGCTGCCAACCTTTTGGAACAGCCTTCACGTCAAGAACATGATTATGATGTCTAGATAGAGAGCTCACTATGAAACAGAGCCATTGTCTGTCTATGATACTGACTGTACCATTCCAAAAAAAACACACATTCACATATACACACAATGGGCCTCATTTATGAAACATAAGCAGAACAAATTTCTGTGCAGATTGTTGGTGAAACCCTTCCTGTGTAAATTGTCACATTGAATTGAATGTGAAAATGTGCATAAGAATGGTTTTAGAAACAGTTTAAAGGAATTTGTTCCTCTCATGTTTCACGAAAGAGGCACAAAATCTGTTCCTTGTACGCACAGAAACAAATACTTGTAATTATGGTTTTTGCCAAAATGCCATAATTTTTATCACAGTTAAACTTACTATTGTAAAATAATTTTAAATTAATATGGGGTCTTCTTCAAACAGTGTTAGTCGCACCGAACACTTTTTTGCATCGCTCCGCGCCGTTTTTAATTTTTTCTCCTATGCGTGTTATGCATTAGATGGATGTCTTTGGCCGTTGTGCCGCATGTTGCTGTTTTTCAGCATCTCGTGCAGGAGCGTGTCAAGTTAAAAAGAACTTCTGCTAAAAACACATCTCTTTTAAGGATGTATTTCCTGAATGTATAAAGTTTTGAATGCTGTACTAGGGATCGATTGTTTACAAAGAAAGACAATTTCAGAAGATGCAATGTAAATATTTAGTGAAAAAATGGGGGAAAAACAGGCTATTAATGAATTCTCCTAAATTAATAGTTAGTACAAAGTATAAATGTGATAAGGAGGAGGGCGTGGCCAGGTTGTGAGGGTGCGCGGCCGGCGCTGAGTCACCTAATCAGCCAGGAGGGGGATAAAGAAGAGCCAGGGGCACCAGTTCTTTTATGTCATTAAAGTTATGTTGACTGTTCTGCCGGTTCCCGTCTCCTCCTTGCCCATCCTTACCCGTTACAATGGTGCCGAAACCTGGGAAGGAGGAGGGATGCGCTGTCGTGGAGTCCTTTGCTGCGGCCGCCCGCCAGGGGACGGAAGAGTCACTGCCGGCCACCGGGAGTCAGTGGAACCGCTGCCGTCCGGCAGGAAGGGAAGGAGCCTTTCCATCCGCCAGGGGTCGGAGGACTCGCTGCCATCCGCCAGGGGAGGAGGGCGGAGGAGTGGCTGAGGACCAGACGACGGCATGTCCGGGGACCGACGAGCAAGTTTTTCTCTCTCCCGTCTCCCTTTCTCTGTCTCTCCCCCTCCCTCTTTCCCTCTCCCCTCAATCTTTCCCTCATCTCTCCCGGGCTCCAGAGAGGTGGGGAAGTCCTGCCGACAGCAGGACGGCCGGAAGGGCAACACCTCCCCTCCAGGAAGGTAGGGGACGGGAGTATGTCATGCCGGAGGTTTCCCCGGCCTGAATCGGGCGGTGGAGGAGTGTGACAAGGAGGAGAAGAGTGTGGCCGGGTCGTGAGGGTGCATGGCCGGTGCTGAGTCACCTAATCAACCGGGAGGGGGATAAAGACGAGCCGGGGGCACCAGTTTGAGAGAGAGAGAGAGACACGTGGCCGCTGTGTGTGTGCGTGCGTCTATGTGTTTTATGTTGTTTAAATTATTTTATGTCATTAAAGTTATGTTGACTGTTCTGCAGGTTCCTGCCTCCTCCTTGCCCATCCTTACCCGTTCAGAATGTCAACGATGCAGTCTCTTGAATGCAGAGATAATGCATATATTTGGGGAATGTAAAAGATTGGATACATTCTGGAATGGTATATTTGCATTTATGTCAACAACTTTAATGTAAAACAACTTGCTTTGTTGGGTGATTTAAGTTGTGTAGGTGAAGTTGATTTGGAAAGTAAGAACACTGCTGTAATGTTTACTGTTGATACTAAGATGTGTATATGACGAAATTGGAAATCAATGAAGGCACCATCAATAACACAATGGTGGAATGAGCTATTATCATATAGTCGCCCAGAAGAAATTATGTACAATGTAGAGAGGCAACCAGAGAAATTTGGCGAAATATGGAATCTAATTTTAAGTATAGTAAAGTTAATTGTGTAAACCTTAAAACGGATATTGATGGTATACCATGTACTGAGTAGAAGTTGAAATTATTGGTAAAGTATATAGAGCAGTTTACTTTGTTGTTTGTTTTTATTTCTTTTTTTGATTTTCTCCCCTTTTTCGTCCCAATTTGGAATGCCCAATTTCCAATGCACTCTAAGTCCTCGTGGTGGCGTAGTGACTCGCCTCAATCCGGGTGGCGGAGGACAAATCTCAGCTGCCTCCGCATCTGAGACCATCAATCCGCGCATCTTATCACGTGGCTTGTTGAGCGCGTTACCGTGGAGACATAGTGCATGTGGAGGCTATACTCCGCAGCATCCACGCACATCATTCATACCGTCCTTCGGATGAGACGTTAAACCGAGGTCCCAGGACACTTCTCAAAAAGAGTAGGGGTGTAACCCCGGTGTCCTAGCCAAATTCCCCCATTAGCCCTTATAAATCATGACTTCCTAATAATCCCCATACATTAATTGGCTCTATCACTCCACTCTCTCCTCTCCACCAATAACTGGTGTGTGGTGGGCGTACTGGCGCACTAGGCTGCCGTCGCATCATCCAGGTGGATGCTGCACACTGGTGGTGGTTGAGGAGAGTCCCCTGTTCATTGAGTGTAGTGTCAGAAAAGCGCTATATAAATGTAACGTTCATTCATTCATTCATTTGTTCATTCATACTTGATTTTATCCATCTGGAGTTGATTGGATTGTGAAAACTGGTCTGACAATTGAGCATCAAATTGAAACATCCTAGTTTATGTAACTTAAATCATCATAGTCGTTGTCACATAGCAGTTACTGTTGGTTTTTAAAGGTAAAATGAGAAGCTATACACTCAATGTATACTATACATACTAGAAATTAAACAAAAAAAGGATTTTGTCCAGTAAAGCCAGGTACTGAAGCAGTGAGCTAATTCACATTAAGCTGTCATGTGTTCAGCCAAGAACAGTCACAGTTTTGAGCAAACAAGAGGAGAAGCAGAAGGAATGGGTGGATGAGAGGCAGCAGTAGGCCCTCGCTGAGAGAGACGCCTGCAGACATCAGAAGCAGCCTGATAAAATGCTGCTCCCGTGTGTCAGCAGCGGGTAGTACACCTCAAACCTTTCCGTACCTGAACGAGCTGCCCCCCGGGTCATTCAGCTTGTTTTTCTGGTTTCCTGAGAGCTGGATTGTGACTCCCACGGGGCTTTTGCATGTCTGGATGGCTGCTGGTTTTCCTAAAGTACCTGGGAAACGACAAAACAGTATTATCATGAAATTAAATGTTTAGACTCATTAAATATATACAGTAAGTCTGTGTGCCTCAAGACCACTGCTATGGCAAGCCGAATTGAGGTTTAATCATTTGCATGATATGAATTGTTGATATAAACAATTACAATTTCACTAGTTGACATGCCAATTCTTGATATCAGTAATTACATTTGCACTAGTAAACTCTTTAATTCTTGATATCAAAAATGACGTCATCACTCGCAGAAATGCACATTCTTGATATCAAAAAATGTTCAATCAAATTTTTTTAAAAAGTAAAAACTGTAATTCTTAAAATCTGTATCTGCATTTTCACTAGTAGAATTTCACAATGATCTGTCATTCACTCCCATTCAAAACGCAATTACGGATATCTAAAATTAATTTCATACTAGTTGAAATTCCAGTTTCACATATCAGCAATGCACTTCACACTAGTAAAAATGATCATTTTCATATCGATAATTGCAATGTTACTAGTAAAAAATGTCCATTTTGATATCTACAATTTAATTGCCACTAGTGGCTATGTTCATTTCTGATTTCTGTAAAGTGATTGTAACTAGTAAGAATGCCTTTTTAGATATCTTTAATATCTGAAATACCAAATTTTACATGTTAGAATACATTTACAGATATCAAAAATGAGCATTTTAGTTCAGTTTAGGGCAGTGGTGGTGGTGGGTCAGCAATTAAGGCTCTGGGTTACTGACCAGAAGGTTGGGGGTTCAACCCCCATAGCACCAAGATGCCACTGTTGGGCCTTTGAGCAAGGCCCTTGACCCTATCTACTCCTGGGGTGTCGTATCATGGCTGACCCTGCACTCTGACCCCAGCTTAGATGGGATATGCGAATGTGTAATGTGTGACAAAATAAAGGCTTCTTCTATTAAATAATTTTTACTAGTAAGAAGTACATAGTGGATATGTGTATTGATATTGATATGTGTATTCAATTCTTAAAGTAGTGAGAAATTAATTTTAGATATCCTTATTTGTGTTTTGAATGGGAGTAAATTCTACTAGTGAAAATGCAGCTATAGATTTTAAAAATGACAGTTTTTACTAGTTGAAATTAAATTTTTTACATCAATAATGTGTATTTCTGTGAGTGATGATGTCATTTTTTATATCAAGAATTATCGTTTTTACTAGTGCGATAACGCTCTAATGGTTGAATCTCACGAAATCATGTCCGGGACACATTTTGAAAAGAACTAAGTCTATTTTAATCCATTATGATTTTTTGCATTGTGACATTATTTTTCTGGCAAACAAGCACATTTCCCAACAAAATTCTTATATTATAAAATTCCTTTTATTCCTAAAGAGGATTCTCTGGAATACACTTTGTATTTATATCACAGAGGAAATTCTCTTTTAATCCAGTTTATCAGCGTATATTAAAAGCAGTACAAAAAAAAAAAAAAAAAATCCTATGATGTATAAATAATTTTACAACTTAAATTATCTTTTTTTTTTTTTTTTTTGCATTACAGTAATGAGAATCATGACATTTTTATTTATTCATTAATTTATACATTTTGCATTACACTGGTTTTTTTTTAATTTTATTTTTTATTTCTTTAGGTGCAACATGTTAAGTTTCCAGCAACAAGTAATTTATCAATTCGGTCCACATTAACAGTAAAAATGTTTTTAAATGTCCTTAAAATAATGCAAAAACGTCTCAATAAAACCTTACAAAATAGGTTTCATTTTCTTTAAACAAAACATAATTACTTTTTTTCAATTTTGAGGTGAAATATGACATTTACATTTATGCATTTGGCAGATGCGTTTATCCAAAGCAACTTACAGTGCCCTTATTACAGGGACAAACCCCCTGGAGCAACCTGGAGTTAAGTGCCTTGCTCAAGGACACAATGGTGGTGACTGTGGGGATTGAACCAACAACCTTTTGCTTACCAGTTCAGTGCTTTAGTCCACTACGCCACTACCACTCAAATATGAGTCAGAATTACTCAAAAACAGACAGAACGGGAGGTCGAGACAACATTTTAACTGATTTTCTGCATTGTCTTCATCGTCTATCTCTGTCTTTCTCTATATTTACCTCTTATTCATCTTTCCGAGTTCTCCTATACTTCCTGAATGTGTCTACACACACACACACACACACACACACTGCAATGACTGGCAGGGTGGATTTGAATGTGATTTTAAGAGGCATGTTCTTCGCCCACAGCTATATTACTTAGTATTTTTAGAAACTTTCCCCCTGAAAATTCAATTTAAGTGCCAAAACATAACATAGATCCAACTCTGCTGGGCAGGAAGAGAGAGACAGATCAAATCTGTATGCACACCTGAACGTGTGTGCATCTGAAGACATCCAATATTTTTGTGTGAGGAACAGACTAAAATTTAAGTTGTTATTTGATGAAAATCTTCCCCTATATACAGTATAGTGCACAAGGTTTATGGACTGTGTTCATACTACAATTATGGTGATTTTCGTTGAGCTTGACAGCCATTGGTCATATGGAAAAGATAAAAATGAATATTCTGCTAAATTTCACCTTTTGTTTCCAACTGAAGAAAGAAAGTCATGCCAGTTTGAATTGACCTGAGCCATATTTACGCCATCCGGCCGTACAGTTCTTGTTGCGAAACCGTGCTGTTCCGTGCTGATCTGGGCCAGTTTGCACGGTTATTTTTATTTATTTTTTCCCACTGTGGCGCTTGAATGTACAGTATGTAACATCAGATGGCGACGGTGCGAGAGGCAAACATTGGAGCGAGTGCGCTATGGAGGATGATTGCATATTCCAATTTTTAGGACTACCTGGTTTTTACTCTATTAAAACACAGGAAAGACATGTCCCATGATGCAAAAAAAAAAAACAAAAAAAAAATGTAAAATTAAATAGAAAATAATGTACTATACTAGTTAAACCATTTTCATAAAATCATGAAGATACACCAAACATACACTATAAATACGATTATTATCTTCTTTTCAGATTATTTGGCATAAATGAAAAGCTGATGATGAATTATGGATTGAAAAGTCTCTCAGGTGTGCAGAAGGTCCTCACCTGCCGCTCGCACCGTTTGTGTGATGACCACGGGCATACGTATCTGACCCCCAGGGCCCGCTGCCCTCTTAATGCCCTAAAAGAGACAAACAACACAGAATTTACATTCATTTCATTTTGACATTTGAGCAGTTTTACAGTCTACAGTGATTAAATAAACACCAACCGGGTCAGTTATGCCTCTGGTGCTTAAAGACAATATTAAACAGCATTCACAACGCACTAAACTCCCGTAATGTGACGTATTACAGAGTGAAACAAGAATATTTAGCTGGAAAATTCTTCCAGCACAATGGAGAGAGAGGAAGAAAACAAGGTAATGATAAAGTGATGAGAGGGGCAGAACCCGGAAAAAACACTAATAGAGACGCTTCGGTCCCCAGTGAGTCCCTCAGTGCCGCCCGGAGCAAATCCCATCCATCCATTCCACTTTCCTTCCGCCTGCATATTTCTCTGACTTGTTTTCTTTTGGCCGGACACACTGTCTGTTGCCACATCACAGCTCTGAGACAAAAAACCTCAGGGAGATTATCACATGAAGATACTGAAAAACCTCAGAATACTACAGAACTGAGGACCCACAGTGACCGAAAACTCACAGAAAGAGAAAAACTCAAATATGATTTTGTGACAAAATCATCCATTTACTCACACTGCAGGTCTCAAAAGCTTACCCTGAGCTGACTGAACCTGCCCATTACAGTATTTTGTTGTACAATATATTTTATGTCCCAGGGCTTTATTTTTGGGCTCGATACAATTAACAGATTTCGTCTTTTTGTTATATGAAGGTCACATTAAAACTGACTTAGAAACCTTTTTTTACCATGCCTTCATCATTTATTTTTGGTACATTACAAATGCCTTTTATGTATAGATCTTAATGTTTAAGCTTTTACCCAGACCCAGACTGTCAATATTAAACTATGAAAATCCATTAATTATTGTATGTTTAAAACTGATATTCTAAACAAAGAATGAAATAAACAAAAGCCCATTCATTTTTTATTGTGTGAAAATCAGAGGTGGAAAGTAACGAATTACAACTACTCTTGTTACAGTACTTGATTACATTGTTTCACATTTTAAGTATAAATAAATAATAGTACTTTTACTTGAGTTGATTAAACATGAAATATTCAACTTCGCTACAGTTTTTTGTGAAGAAGAAATTGGCACGTTATAAGGGCTAAATCTGTTTATAAATTAAAACGCGCTATGCGTGGAACTACGGAAGCCCGCAGGGCACAACATCATGAGCACAGCAGCTCTCATAAACTGCCGTCGGTGTCCTCGCTTCTCTAGATTCTCCAAGACTTTCTGCCCTGTCACTATACAAGAACTGTAATACTGTGATTTTCTGCATATTTCATTTTATTCTGGAAAGGAGCCATTAATTCAGGTATGAGAGAACTGTCTGAACACATTTAACCACTGATCAAACTTCACTTGTATTTAAGGAAGGCAATGTTCTAACTGTTAAACATTAACACAATGTAGTTTGACATATATGTGGGGATATCTTGTTTACTTGCTACTATATGTCTAAAACAAACTTTTAAATACCTTAGAAAGATACAATGCCAATAGTGTCAGAAATTAACGGGGACTCTGAGCAAAAATGCCACCGAAATTGACAAAAATATCCCCGAAATTCAAAATATAGGGGCAAAAAATGCCCATGCAACAAGTTCCCGTGTTTTATTAATAATAACTGATATAGTTACAGTTACATACATTGCGAACTTCTTATGACTTTTCACTGAATATAATTTTTTTCCCCGCCGTCCGGTTCCTCGCACCATTGCACGCACAGACGGGCTCTCCGCTTCTATCAATCCGCATCAGTTCCGTATTGTGCTCCCGCGTTAAATAACCGTAACGTTCACCCCTCTTGTTCAAAATAAACTGTCCTAGCATTTAACAAATGTAAAACAATGTGTGAGACTGTGAAAACAAAATAAAATTAGTCATTACTTTCTTGAAGTTCACAGTTCTAAAAGTGCCTGAAGTTAAAGAAACCCTCATATACACTTTTGTAGCATTTTATTTTTCCTCTGAAGTCCGTTTATAATGTTTTACGGTTGGACTTAAAACACTCTATTTTAATTTTTCATAATTATTGTCTACCTCTCTAACTAATTAAACTGGCGGTTTTGGCATCAATACCTTTAAAGCCTCCAGATTAAAATGATCTCCGTTACGATCAAAGAGTCAAAGTTAGCTTGCAGATGCCGTAACTACACAATTCTGTATATCAGACCTCCTTGGTAATGGCTGGCTGACCTCTTTGCGTAAATGTGGGCGGTCATATGTTAATGAGCTCATGGTTGTGACATCAATACCATGACCATTTCTTTACATTTTTTTTCAGTTTAGTTTCAATAAATGTTCTGGGTGGACTGGGGAGGATGCTTTACAATGTGAACATTAGAGTATGTTGACATAGTAATCAGAACTCTTATAATGTCAAAAGAAACAACCAAAATGCTCTAACAAAACATACAAGTTATGGTGGTTATGTTTTGTTTTTCTTAACACATGGTTACAAAAGGAAACATGTGCATGATATAGAGAAAACTGAAATAATATGAGAGATCAAATGTGGAGAGAAGGCATACTTGAGGCAGTACAGTAGTGCTGTTGGGTTGATGTGGCCGTACGCTGACGCCAGTCTGGACTGGTGAGATGCTGGTTTTGTTTGGCTGTAGAGGTTGCGTGAGCAACTGTTGACTGTTCAGTAGAGACAAACGCAATGCCGGCAGACTTTTCTAAACACACATACATGTACAGACAGACACACAAACATCATTAGTCCCAAATGTTGTAAAACAAACCACTTTTAAACTATATTTAGTGGTGTTTGCAAAAGCAAGCATCACTAATGCCACTGCTCATATTTAGGGTTAGAAACTGTAAACAAACCCATAAGCCTAAGTATTAAGCATCAGCGCATAAAGCTTTCCGACTTGTTTGTGCTACAGACACAAATTATCCCTCAAATCATTTGTTTTGTTGACGAGAGGCGATTACTTTTCTAAGTGATATGACTTATGATTTTCATTTGGCGGATGATAAACAGGTGAAAATATCTCAGAGATTTACATAATCAGAGGGACACAAGCCATATCTAGAGAGCAAAATATCATATAGAGACTTGTGGGTGGACTCCTTTGACTTAGGCTAGTAAGCCACCACCTAGCAACCACCCAGATCACTTCAGCAACTGCATAACAATGTGTTCAAAACACTCGTAACGTCAGCTGAAGAGTAAAGCCGTTTCAGAGGTGGAGCACGTTCTTGCATTTTTATGAAAGATCAAAGACAAAAAAAAATTTGATTTATGCACCGATGAATTGTTCACAAGAGCATGTAATAAGAAAGTAAATAGGATAAGTTTTGATTTCTTGTTCACTTTAAAGATGACATGCAATAAGTGTTGTATGTACTGTATGTAAACTGTCATTTTATCTCAGTGTCCGAACAGTCCGACAATGATCATTAACTTCAGTAATCAAAGACAGAATCAAGACCCCCGTGAGGAGACCGCAGGCTGCACATGTCTATTTCTGGAGGATTTTGATGTAAGCGAGCTAACCTCGCATGACAGTGTGGCTGTATTAGCGTATACAGTGTGGAGTGGGCAGGATGTGACACGTATTCCGCCTGGCTGGACATGCCTGTGGGCTACTGACCGATAATGCTGCAAAGAATGCTGTCGTGTCAGAGGAGGTGGCCGTCTGTGAGGGTGTGTTTAAAGGAATTGTTCACCCAAAAATGAAAATTCTGTCATTATATACTCAGCCCCATGTTGTTTCAAACCTGTATGACTTTCTTAATGGTCAGTGTACAATGACTTAATTTTCAGTCTGTTTCTCACACAAAGGTATCGTATGACTTCAAAAGACTTGACATATCATCCCCTTACACTCTCATTCTATGGAAAAGAATGGCCAGGGTATTTTTTTAAATCTCCTTTTGTGTTCCACAGAAGAAAGAAAGTCATACAGGTTTAGAACAACATGAGATGAGTAAATGATCTTTCCCCTTAAAGGAACATTCCGGTTTTAATACATGTTAAAGGTATAGTTCACCTATAAATGAAAATTCTCATAATTTACTCACCCTTATGCCATCCGAGATGTGACTTCTTTTTCTGCTGAACTCAAATGAAGATTTTTAAAAGAATATTTCAGCTCTGTAGGTCCATACAATGCAAGTGAATGGGTGCCAAAATTTTGAAGCTCCAAAAATCACATAAAACAGCATAAAAGTAATCCATAAGACTCCGGTGGTTAAATAAATATCTTCAGAAGCGATATAGGTGCGGGTGAGAAACAGATCACTTTTACATTCTTCTTGTGTTTTTGGTGATTCACATTCTTAATGCATATCACCCCCTGCTGGGCAGGAAGCAGAATTTCAAGCAAAAAAGAACTTCAATATTTAACTGTTTCTCACCCACACCTATCATATCACTTCTGAAGACATGGATTAAAACACTGGAGTCATATGCATTACTTTTATGATGCCTTTATGTGCTTTTTGGAGCATCAAACTTTTGGCACCCATTCACTTGCATTGTATGGACCAAAAGTGCTGAGATATTCTTCTAAAAATCATAATTTGTGTTCTGCAGAAGAAAGAAAGTCATACACATCTGGGATAGCAACGCTATAAACCGTGGAACACTAAAACCCTATACTTTACAGCTCAAATAATGCACCAGTTGTAACAAAATTAATGTAAGTGCTTTTATAAAATTATAAGCTTCACATTTCTGCTTTCCTCCAAAAATTGGCCCCCTTCACTTCCATTGTAAGTGCCTCACTGTAGCCTCGATTTCGTCTTTTTTAAAGAAAAGGAGGAACGAGATGAAATACATTTTGGTGGTAATATGCCACAAATGCTGTTGACTGAGCTTAACTTGTATTGAATCTGGAATATTCCTTTAAGTGCATGTGTATGTTGACGTACCTTCAGGAAAGGGACCAGATAAGGCTGCGGAGACGATTTCAGCTCGGATTGAAGTCGGCTGGTAAACTCCTCTGGGTCAATTTTTGCATCCTAAGAGCAGATGACAACACATGTTCAGATATTTCGCTAGATTTGAATGCATACAATTAAATAAACTGAAGGAAGACAAGGTGATTAGTTCAATATAGAAATTTCAGAAACACTCTACAGAAAGGTAGTATTTGTAAACATAGCTAATTATATTAGTTAGTTATTTAGTTAACAATGAACATTATACTTTTTTACAGCACAAATGAATTTTGATTCATTAATCTTTTTTTTTTACTTTAAAAATGAACATTGTTAGCATTATGATCTAAAATGAACTAACAAAAAACAATTGTGAATTTATAAATAACATTTTACTAAGATTAATAAATGCTTTGCAAAAATATTGTTCATTATTGGTTTATGATAAATTAATACCAACATTTTCATGAATTTTCTATGGCTTTTTTAATTTCCATTTGCATGAATTTCCCATTCCTGGAAATCAATTACAAAAATTCCCTGATATTTCCAGGTTTTTACTTTTTTATGGTACTTTAAAGTAGGTGGTGGAAAAGGCCGGTAAGCATTTAACTGGCCGATACTTTTTAAAATGTATTTATAGAATTTATAGAATATTTTAAAAAAATGTCCTTACTATGACGGGCACAGACATTGAGGCTACAAGAGTCCAAAATGATTAAAATCCCAGATGCAGTTTATTGTGCAACCAAAATCACCAGTAATAACCAGAAAAAAATAAAGATTATATATATACAGTTGTGCTCAAAAGTTTGCATTCCCTGGCAGAAATTGTGAAATTTTGGCATTGATTTTGAAAATATGATTCATCATGCAAAAAAACTGTATTTTATTTAAGGATAGTGATCATATGAAGCCATTTATTATCACATAATACAGAAATACTTAAACCAGCTCATGTGGCACCAACAATCATGCCACAGTCCAAATCACTGAGATCACATTTTTTTCCCCATTCTGATGGTTGATGTAAAAATTGACTGTAGCTCCTGACCCGTATCTGCATGATTTTATTCACTGCACTGCTGCCACACGATTGGCGGATTAGATAATCGCATGGATGATTGTTGGTGCCAGATGGGCTGGTTTGAGTATTTCTGTAACTGATGATCTCCTGGGATTTTCACACGCAACAGTCTCTAGAATTTTCGGTGCCAAAAACAAAAAACATCCAGTGAGCGGCAGTTCTGTGGACGGAAACGCCTTGTTGATGAGAGAGGTCAACAGAGAATGGTCAGATTGGTTTGAACTGATAAAGTCTACGGTAACTCAGATAACCGCTCTGTACAATTGTGGTGAGAAGAATATATTCTCAGAATGCTGTTCTGAGATGCGGGTTGGTGCTGTTTTGGCGGCACAAGCGGGACCTACACAATATTAGGCAGGTGGTTTTAATGTTGTGGCTGATCGGTGTATGTTAGAATACCTTGCATACCTTTTTCCTGTGACAATTCTTGCGGCATCCCTCCACCCCATCTCCATATTTTATTTTACATTTTCTTAATATACATTCACTTCCATTAATCTCTTAGCATGCATTCTCTCTCTTAGTAGTCCAAAGGGGAACTATTCTTTTAACCATTTGCCCACATCTCAAGATTATATAAACAAGTGAATAGATATTATGCTTTTACATGCTCTCTTACAAGTTAGATAAAATGGCTTTGTGATGTTTTTGAATAAATAGTCATATTTGTTTGCTGATGTCTCTGGTACTTGCCAAAGCAACAGAAGAAGAAAAAAAGAACTGTCAGTGGCATAGCAATTTATTAAATGGATTCTAACTCTTAGAGCACAAATACTGTATTTCACACTGCTATAAACATTCCTGTTATGGACCAGAATCAGCACACGTACCAGTAGATCCTGCACCAGCGCTTTCACGTTTCGAGATGTCTCTGGCGAAGGGGAATTATGGGATGCCAGCTTGATCAGCGTTGCTAGGAAGTTCTTACACTTCTTCACGTTCTCCTGCATCTCCTGATAAACAGAATGAGAGCAAACGTTTAATTTTATTAGACATGTTGAATCATATATTCAGTGTGTTAATGGAATTGTGTGTCATGTGCAGATCAGACACATCATGACACAACACAGTGAGTTGAAATGAATGTCTGGATTTAGACGGCTGTTCGTGTTAGTAAACTGTTTAAATCTGGTTCTGACTCAGACAGACACGTTCTGTTGTGCTTTTGTTGTCGTCCCGATCAGCGATCACCCCTCACAGCTAAATAAAGTATTTTAATGAAATACATTGAATTTCATTTAAATGCTACAAAACTGTCAATCATTTCAGGTTAGAGAATGTGTCAATCAAAAGTCTTTTTAAGGCCACTGGCATGTGTTACACTCATACAAACTGATTGTCTTCCTGTTGTCTACATGGAACTGAAATATTGCTGATAAACTCCTTGTTTATAAACTCATTGTTAATGCATGAATGGGTGAATAAAAAAAACAAAAACAAAAAAACATGCCCAATTAAGTGATATTTTGCATAAAGGAAATAAAGCTTTTTAAGGACCATTTAATTTTTTTTGCATTGTGACATTATTTTCATGTCAATTAAACACTCTTCCCCCAAATTCCCATTACTGTAATGTGTAATGAATTTTTTTGGTAATTCTTAAAGGTTATTCTCATTATATTCTCATTACTGGAACAGTAAAAAGTTGGGTATAAAAATCATAATATGCATCACAGCAAATACTACTACGATAATCTGCTTTTAGAGATTATGTGTATTACAGTAATGACAATCTAATGAGAATAATGTGTAAAAATAAGAGGAATTACAAGAATACTTTAGATGTGTTACAGTAATGCTAATGAGATGTTTTTCACATTACGGTAATGAGAATTGGGCTTAATTAAGCTAAATTAAGCTTCATTTTCTTTAAGCAAAACCTAATTTCTTCCTTTTTCTCTTGATTTTGGAGTAAAACTTGTTCTATACATGATATATATACACTATATACTATATATATAAGCCACAACATTAAAACCACCTGCCTAATATTGTGTAGGTCCCCCTCATCCCGCCAAAACAGCACCAACCCGCATCTCAGAATAGCATTCCGAGATTATATTCTTCTCATCACAATGGTACAGAGCAGTTATCTGAGTTACTGTAGACTGTGTCAGTTCAAACCAGTCTGGCCATTCTCTGTTGACCTCTCTCATCAACAAGCCGTTTCCATCCGCAGAAATGCCGCTCACTGGATGTTTTTTTTTTTTGGCACCATTCTGAGTAAATTCTAGAGACTGTTGTGTTGAAAATCCCAGGAGATCAGCAGTTACAGAAATACTCAAACCAGCCCATCTGACACCAACAATCATCCATGCGATTATCTAATCAACCAATTGTGTGGAAGCAGTGCATAAAATCATGCAGATACGGGTCAGGAGCTTCAGTTAATGTTCACATCAACCATCAGAATAGGAAAAAAATGTGATCTCAGTGATTTGGACCATGGCATGATTGTTGGTGCCAGATGGGCAGGTTTGATTTTCAAGCACAACAGCCTCTAAAATTTACTCCGAATGGTGCCAAAAAAAAAAAAAAAAAAAACATCCAGTGAGCGGCAGTTCTGTGGAAGGAAATGCCTTGTTGATAAGAGAGGTCAACAGAATATGGCCAGACTGGTTCAAACTGACAAAGTCTACAGTAACTCAGATAACCGCTCTGTACAATTGTGGTGAGAAGAATATAATCTCAGAATGCTATTCTGAGATGCGGGTTGGTGCTGTTTTGGCGGCACAAGCGGGACCTACACAATATTAGGCAGTTGGTTTTAATGTTGTGGCTGATCGGTGTGTGTGTGTGTGTGTGTGTGTGTGTGTGTGTATATATATATATATATATATATATATATATATATATATATATATATATATAAACATACATACTGGCAGCCAAAATTTTGTAATAATGTACAGATTTTGCTCTTATGGAAAGAAATTGGTACTTTTATTCACCAAAGTGGCATTCAACTGATCACAATGTATAGTCAGGACATTAATAACGTGAAAAATTACTATTACAATTTGAAAAAAAATATGTTTAGAACTTCTTAAACTACTTCAATGAATTCCATCAAATGAACAGCAATGACAGTTTTGCAGATCCTTGGTATTCTAGCTGTCAGTTTGTCCAGATACTCAGGTGACATTTCACCCCACATTTCCTGTAGCACTTGCCATAGATGTGTCTGTCTTGTCGGGCACTTCTCACGCACCTTACAGTCTAGCTGATCCCACAAAAGCTCAATGGGGTTAAGATCCATAACACTCTTTTCCAATTATATGTTGTCCAATGTCTGTGTTTATTTGCCCACTCTAACCTTTTCTTTTTGATTTTCTGTTTCAAAAGTGGCTTTTTCTTTGCAATTCTTCCCATATGACCTGCACCCCTGAGTCTTCTCTTTACTGTTGTACATGAAACTGGTGTTGAGCGGGTAGAATTCAATGAAGCTGTCAGCTGAGGACATGTGAGGCATCTATTTCTCAAACTAGAGACTCTGATGTACTTATCCTCTTGTTTAGTTGTACATCTGGCCTTCCACATCTCTTTCTGTC
Source organism: Myxocyprinus asiaticus (assembly GCF_019703515.2). Classification (NCBI taxonomy): domain Eukaryota; kingdom Metazoa; phylum Chordata; class Actinopteri; order Cypriniformes; family Catostomidae; genus Myxocyprinus; species Myxocyprinus asiaticus. The sequence continues at coordinate 38,980,916 of NC_059369.1, forward strand.
CTTGTTAGAGCCAGTTGTCCTTTGTCTTTGAAGACTGTAGTGTACACCTTTGTATGAAATCTTCAGTTTTCTGGCAATTTCAAGCATTGTATAGCCTTCATTCCTCAAAACAATTATTGACTGATGAGTTTCTAGAGAAAGCTGTTTCTTTTTTGCCATTTTTGACCTAATATTGACCTTAAGACATGCCAGTCTATTGCATACTGTGGCAACTCAAAAACAAACACAAAGACAATGTTAAGCTTCATTTAATGAAACAAATAGATTTCAGCTGTGTTTGATATAATGGCAAGTGATTTTCTAGTACTAAATTAGCAATTTAGCATGATTACTCAAGGATAAGGTGTTGGAGTGATGGCTGCTGGAAAAGGGGCCTGTCTAGATTTGATCAAAAATTATTTTTGTGATAAGTTGAATGCCACATTTTCCTTCCGAAACAGCAAAATCTGTTCATTGATCCAAACTTTTGGCCGCCAGTGTATAAAGATATATACAGTATATATATGTATATATATATATATATATATATATATATATATATATATATATATAAAGATATATACAGTGTATATATATATATACAGTATACATGTTTGTTTATATTTTTGAGTGTGTGTGTTTGCCTAGCTGTATTAGCCTAGTGTTTCTGTGTGTGTGAGAAGCTGGCAGCTGTGTGTGTGTGTGTGTGTGTGTGTGTGGTTTGGGGTGGAGCTTAACAAAGTCCTGTCAGCTAACAAGCTAAGCTTTAGGGGCCAAACAGTCACTCACTTGAATAGAAACAGAGGTAAAGAAAGAAAGTGCCAGGATTCGATTCAGGAGGGCACACAGACCTGGGAGACGACCAGGGCTCCAGGGACCGGAGTGGCTGCACTCTGCGGGGCCAGTGGCATCTGAGTGAGGGGCCCCTGGGGGCCCAAGGCTGGCTGGACCTGCTGGGGAGCTGTCATTGCCACGGCGGCTGCTACGGGGGCCTTCTGAAGGAGGAAGAAATGGAGACACAGAGATAAACGCGAGCTGACGTCTGCCTGCCAGCAAGGCCAAGGAGAGCAGGAGAGACGCCACAGCGCGTGCTGTCACAACACGTGTCCCGAGAGCACGGGACGACACTACACACAAACACGAGTGGAGAGAGCGAGAGAAAGAGAGGGATGGAGGGAGAGAAGATTTCTGACTATGTGAGTATTGCTCTCTCTTGCGGCCATGTAAAGTTTTACTGTCTGTTCTTTAAAATCTTATTTTATCTGATTTATTATCGTAAAGATATAGATTACCACAGAAGTTATTTGAACACAGCATTTAAGTCGTGCTTAAATACACAATATACTGTAGTTACAACTATGCACTGTTAGAAAAAAAAATGCAAAAGATTATTCCTGTAGAGGTACAATCAAACATGGATTTTTGTTGCTTTTAGTCCATGTCTGTTAGCTTTGAGATCATCTATATGCTAATGCTTTATCAGCCGTCTTGGTTGCAGAAGTGTATTTCCCATTTATTTCTTCCATAGGGATTTAATAAAATCCTTCATAAAAATGTTCTAAGGCATGAATCAAATCAATCAGCTCCAAGCTGAATCACACCATTACAAACTTTGATTTGAAGCAAAAAAATTATTTGAAAAGTGGGCAAAAAGACAAGGCTACAAGACTGTGTACTTAACATCTTTAAAGGGATAGTTCACCCAAAAATGTAAAATTTCTCATCATTTACACACCCTCATGCCATCCCAGATGTGTATGGCTTTCTTTCTTCCACAGAACACAAACAAAGATTTTTAGAAGAATATCTCAGCTTTGTAGGTCCATACAATGCAAACTGAATGGTGAGCAAACTTTGAAGGCACATAAAGGCAGTATAAAATTAATCCATAAAACAGGTCAATTTTTAAGCCCTTTTTTTCCTATAAATGTCCGCTTTCACATTATTCTCCTTTTGTTTTAGGCAATTCGCATTCTTTGTGCATATCGCCACCTACTGGACAGGGAGGAGAATTTATAGTAAAAAAGGACAAAAATATTGATCTCACCCACACCTATCATATTGCTTTAAAAGACATATATTTAACCACTGGAGTCTTATGGATAACTTTTATGCTGCCTTTATGACCTTTTTGGAGCTTCAAAGTTCTGGCCACCATTCACTCTCATTGAATGGACCAATGGAGCTGAGATATTCTTTTAAAAATCTTTGTTTGTGTTCAGCAGAAGAACAAAAACTCACACATCTGGGACGGCATAAGAGTGAGAAAATGATGGAAGAATTTTCATTTTTGGGTGAACTATCCCTTTAATGAACTACAATCCCATGAAGCATTGTGAATATCATAATCAAATTAAAAATGATGGAAAAGTATAAAACTATAAAACTATTAAAAGTTGTTGATTATCAAGGATAGAAACAATATATTTAAATGTTATTGCAAAATATTCAGATATTTGCAAATGCATAAGTAGTTTGAGAGTGTAGGGAGATCATCTCGATTGCGTCATTCACAGTGAAACCGGGAAGTAAGCGGACACTGCAGAGCTTGTTTGGCACACTTTGTTGGCCGCGATTCTCGTATCCACCTTATATTTCAGCTTGACTAGAGCACCACCATTATCCTCCTTGTGGACCTCTTCCGGCATAAGACTCCAAGCTATTTTAGTGACACAAATATACGACATTATGTTGCTATATATTGCAGGCTGGCAATATTTGTCACCATATTATTATCATTAATTATTATTTTCATAAATACATTGGTTTGTAGCGCAAATAGTTTTACAGTTTAATGCATTTTGCCATCGCTGGGGCACCCTATAAAAAGAAGAAAGGTTGTATCTTTCCTTAAGCGTAAAAAATATGATATAGTGTTCCTTCAAGAACACTATTCTTCCTTCATTTCTTCACAGGAAGCTGAAAAACTTGGCAAGGCATGGGGTGGGCATGTGTTTTGTAGTGCTGGTTCAAGTAAGAGCAGGGGAGTCATCACATTGATATGTAAGCATTTACAATTTAAATGTCTCAAACAGATTAAAGATAATTTAGGAAGAATCATTATTGTTTTGGCTGAAATACAGGGGAAAAATCTGATTTTGGCTAATATGCACCCAATGCCGATGATCAGAACTTTTTTATAGATCTTGAGGGTAAGCTACAAGCTGCTGGGATCCTTCATGATATGGTTTTGGGTGGAGACTTCAATCTTTTAATGGATCCAGTCCTTGATCATAATGATGCAAAGGTGTGTAGACCCTTTACAGCAACGCTGACACTACGGAGTATGTATAAAAATGTTGGTCTTATAGACATTTGGAGACTTCAGAACCCATCTGCGAGGGACTACACCTTTATTTCATCAGTTCATAAGATTTACTCTAGAACAGATTTTTTTTTTTTTTTTTTTATCTAAGTCACTTATTCAATCTGCCACTGACTGCTCAATTGGGAATATTTTAGTTTCAGATCATGCTTTGGTGTATTTAGAGATGTTGCAACATATAGAGAAAAGGAAATCATATAGAAGGCGCTTTAATCCATCCCTTCTACAGGACCCAGCATTTCAACAAATGCTGAAGTTAATGCTTATGTAGAAACCAATGTGGGCATGGCATGGGAGGTGGGGAAGGCAGTTCTAAGGGGTGGATCATACAATATGCCTCATTCATTAAAAAGATCAAAGCACAGGAATTCACAGAATTGGAATAGAGCATTAAAAGTGCTGAAACATAGCTGAAGCGCCGAATGTCATCCAATGGTCTTAAGAGAGTTGACTCAACTAAAATATAGGTACAATACTGTTTTGCAGAGGTGTATAGTAATGAAGTACAAATACTTCGTTATTGTACTTAAGTATAGTTTTTAAATATGTGTACTATAATTGAGTATAAATAATTCTTTAAATTTTTACTTCACTACATTTTGAAGAGAAAATGTATACTTTTTTCTTCAGTCCCTCTTGTTACTTCTGCGACTGAACACCGCAAAAATAACAAGCTGTATGTGCAAAAATGCATGCAGATCGGCAAAAGTGATGTCTGATTCCTGAAAGAATCATCATAGAGTCTAATCTTTTTCATTTGATTCCTTTGAACCAATCAAAAAGATTCAAAAAGCGTTCTGAATGATTCATTTTGTGAATCACAAATCTGAATCAAAATCACAAGCGAAGCACGTGCCAGTCAACATGTGTTCAGTCGTCTGTCTCCACTGGGGAGAAATTTTTTCATTCATTAATTTGGTAACTTTAGGCTTAAACATTATGAAAGCTGTGAAATAATGATGGAGTTATGTGTTATCAGTCTCCCCTTTCCAGGGAACCTGTTTATATAAAAGTCAATCAAATGCGGTTACCTTTTACATTTAACCAATGTGCGATGTGTATGAATTAGGGCTGAAACGATTAGTTGACATAATCGACAAAAATTGTCTACAAAAATTTTCGTTGTCGGATAGTCATTTGATCTCATTTAACGTAACATGAGATCAGATATGAAACTAATGATGGCGCATGAGAGTAGCACTGCAGCTCGTGCCTGACTGAGGAGAGGACGAATCACACAGCTCACAGTCCAGATGCACTCTAAACTTTCCAAACAGCTTCAGGTGATGTAGATCGCAAAGTATGAGGGAATTATACAAAAATACAAAATAACTAAATAAAGAAGCACTTCCGTTGTGATATAGGTGAACAAAAAGGTGAGAGGGTGGTCTTTGCCCATTATCTACACTGCAGTTAAATACTTTTTTGATTTGTTGTTGTTTTGGCTTGTTTTCCAATATAAATATCTAAAACTCCTTTAAAATAAAGTACATTTACTTTAGGAGCTATGCTGCAGAAGACAAATTTGTTGTCTGAGAATGTTGAATATAATATTAAATATTTAAATATTTTCAAATATCTAAAAATCCTTAAAACAAGATACATTTACCTGAAGCAGCATATAAGATTTTTAGACTTGCTTTCAGAGAATAGACCTTGAATATGTGTATATTTTGACTTAACTGCACTGACAGATGAATAAACAAGTGAAAAAAATACACTTATATACAAAATGTACTTATTTTCAAGACACATTCTCTGAAAGCAAGTCTAAATATATTATATGTTGATTCTCAGGTAAATGTATCTTGTTTTAAGGATTTTTATTTTTATTTTTATTTTTTTATGGAAAACAAGACAAAACACTTGATAACAATAGGATTTTTTGCAGTGATTTTTTTTTACTGAATTAAACTTAACAAATTCACTTTTTGACTTTAATTCAGTGAATATCATTTAGAGGTATTTTTAAAAGATGATTTTGTCCTCTTCATTGTTAGTAAGCATGTTTATTACAACCTTTTAAGTCAAGGTACAAGCTGAATACTCGGTTAAGATCTAATGATTAATCATTGCAATAATCGCCCGAATAGTCGAATAATCGTTCTAATAATCGTTAGATTAGTCGATTATCAAAATAATCATTAGTTGCAGCTCTAGTATGAATAATTACCAGCGCTCATGAAAATGTCCAACAATATTTATTTTATAAACTAGGGTGTTCTGGGTGGTTGCTAAAGTGTTCTCTTTGCTTTTTAGCACATTGATGCTCCAGTATGTGGTTACTAGGGTGTTCTAGGGGCATGCTGTGCAGTTGTCAAGGTGATCTGCTGTGTGTTTTAGAGCACTGCTACAGTATATGGTTGCCAGGTTGTTACTATGCTGTTACTAAGTTGTTTTCTGTGTTTGTAGCACATTGCTCTGCAGTTGCTAAGGTGTTCTGGGTGGTTCCTGGGTGGTTGCTTATTGGCCCAAATGAAAAGAGCCCAGTCTCTATTCTGGTTACTAAAAATGACTCAGCTCCCTCCTTCCTTACAATTTGTTATGGCCTAATCCACATACACTATATTGCCAAAAGTATTCGCTCACCCATCCAAATAATTAAATTCAGGTGTTCCAATCACTTCCATGGCCACAGGTGTATAAAATGAAGCACCTAGGCATGCAGACTGCTTCTACAAACATTTGTGAAAGAATGGGCCGCTCTCAGGAGCTCAGTGAATTCCAGCGTGGTACTGTGATCGGATGCCACCTGTGCAACAAGTCCAGTCGTGAAATTTCCTCGCTACTAAATATTCCACAGTCAACTGTCAGTGGTATTATAACAAAGTGGAAGCGATTGGGAATGACAGCAACTCAGCCACGAAGTGGTAGGCCACGTAAAATGACAGAGCGGGGTCAGCGGATGCTGAGGCGCATAGTGCGCAGAGGTCGCCAACTTTCTGCAGAGTCAATCGCTACAGACCTCCAAAGTTCATGTGGCCTTCAGATTAGCTCAAGAACAGTGCATAGAGAGCTTCATGGAATGGGTTTCCATGGCCGAGCAGCTGCATCCAAGCCATACATCACCAAGTGCAATGCAAAGCGTCAGATGCAGTGGTGTAAAGCACGCCGCCACTGGACTCTAGAGCAGTGGAGACGCGTTCTCTGGAGTGACGAATCACGCTTCTCCATCTGGCAATCTGATGGACGAGTCTGGGTTTGGCGGTTGCCAGGAGAACGGTACTTGTCTGACTGCATTGTGCCAACTGTGAAGTTTGGTGGAGGGGGGATTATGGTGTGGAGTTGTTTTTCAGGAGCTGGGCTTGGCCCCTTAGTTCCAGTGAAAGGAACTCTGAATGCTTCATCATACCAAGAGATTCTGGACAATTCCATGCTTCCAACATTGTGGGAACAGTTTGGGGATGGCCCCTTCCTGTTCCAACATGACTGCGCACCAGTGCACAAAGCAAGGTCCATAAAGACATGGATGAGCGAGTTTGGTGTGGAAGTACTTGACTGGCCTGCACAGAGTCCTGACCTCAACCCGATAGAGCACCTTTGGGATGAATTAGAGCGAAGACTGCGGGCCAGGCCTTCTCGTCCAACATCAGTGTCTGACCTCACAAATGCGCTTCTGGAAGAATGGTCAAAAATTCCCATAAACACACTCCTAAACCTTGTGGAAAGCCTTCCCAGAAGAGTTGAAGCTGTTATAGCTGCAAAGGGTGGGCCGACGTCATATTAAACCCTATGGATTAAGAATGGGATGTCACTTAAGTTCATATGCGTCTAAAGGCAGATGAGCGAATACTTTTGGCAATATAGTGTATGTTTAACACATAACTAATACAAACACTATTTCAGTTATGTTGTGGTTTAAACTGCGTTCAAATCCTCCTGGGAAGTTCCTACTTACAAGTTCAGAAGTGGTATTTTCGCTGTAAATAGCATTCAAGTGGTTTAAGTTGGACAGAATGGGCACGTTTCGCAATTTTTCATCTTTTTCACTTTCTGAAAAAGAAGGAAGCTTTTTCAGCACCAATGCAACGACATGTTACATGTACTCACATACACATTGCATATTAGGTGTGTCTTATATAATCATTCTTGTGTGGCCACATATACTGATGGGAAATGTTATTCGGCTTATATATGTAAGCCTGTCACCTCATATAAACTAGCTAAATGAGTCTTAGCAAGCTTTATTCTTCATCAGTAGGACAAAAATACATTAAATCTAAACTGCACAGTCACCAGTTTATTTGATTCTTGCCATGGTTCTTAAAGGTGCACTCAGTAACCTTTGTCTTTGTGTCATCTTGGACTTACAGTGACACCTAGCGGCTTGGATGCAGCATCATTTAAAATCAATAGTTTTCAGTTTCAGATGCCATTGTAGAAATTTAGTATTCACAGTCAGCCATGATTACTTTAATCAATGAGTGAAGTGTCAAATAGTAGGATGGTTACTGAGATTAAGCGAGTAGTATTCGGTATACCCCATGTGAGACCCTCTCCATGTTGAATAAAGCAGCTTTTATAAGTTTACTGATATGACTGGAGTCTTCATTTTAATGTGAATGCTCATGATTTCCTACATATATTGCAAAACTTCAATTCATGTCTTTTAGGAGTTTTAAAAATTACTTAATGCACCTTTAAATTGACATGCCCCCATCTCTTTTAGGAGCTTCAAAGTTCTGGTCACCATTCACTTGCATTGTATGGGCCTACAGAGCTTAAATATTCTTCTAAAAATCTTTGTTTGTGTTCAGCAGATGAAGAAAGTCATACACATCTGGGATGGCACAAGGTTGAGTAAATGATTAGCATCACCTATCAAATAAGCTGTTCCATAATTTATGCGATTTACTTGTACTTTTGATACTTAAATACATTTTAAATCAGTTACTTTATACTTATACTGGAGGCAATATATTTACTTCTCCCACAGATTTTAATAAAGTCTTTAAAGGTTTCTATTTTGATCTTAATAGCCACACGTCCACGTCTTCCAATAATGATATTACCAACTTCGTAGAGCCATTAGAACTTCCTAAATTGATGAATGATCAAAAAGACTTTCTTGACTCAGATATTCCTTTGGAGGAGCTTGTTGAAGCCTTGCCAACAGGTAAGGAACTGGGGCCAGATAGTTTTGCCACAGAATTTTTTAGATCTTATGTCACAGAATTGGCTCCATTATATTAGAAGTTTACACATTCAAGTCATTAAAGAAAGGTGAACTACCGCCAACCATGACGCAAGCCCTGATCAGTCTCACTCTTAAACAAGATAAAGACCCAAATTAATGTAAAAGTTATCATCCAATTTCCCTGATCCAGTTAGATGTAAAAATATTATCTAAAATTCTGGCTAATCGTATAATCTAATCTAATAAATATATTCTGGATTATACATATAGATCAAGTGGGGTTTATACGTGTTCGTAGTTCTTCTGATAATATTAGACATTTTATAAATATTATGTGGTCAGTAGCGAATGATCAGACCCCGATCCCTGCCATCTCACTTGGCGCCGAGAAGGCATTTGATAGGGTGGAATGGGACTATCTTTTCAAGATTTTGGAAATGTACGGGTTTGGGAACACTTTTATTGGGTGGATAAAGTTACTTTATAAACAACCAGTAGTGGCAGTGCAAACTAATGGATTCATTTCAGATTTTTTTTCTCTTGGTAGGGGAACCCGGCAAGGCTGTCCTCTCTCCCCTTTACTGTTCTGTCTCTGACCCTCATAAGATCTATGCCTAGCCTCCATAGAATTATTAATTCTCTCCAAATTTTCAGGATAAAGGGTGAATTGGTCTAAATCGGAAGCTCTTGCTCTGACAGCATAATGCCCTGCCACTGCTTTCCAACCTGGCACCTTTCAATGGCCCAAGCAAGGCATTAGGTATTTAGGCATTTTATTTCCAGCAAATTTGAGAGATTAAGTTAGTTAATTTTGGCCCATTAATGAAAAGTTCTCATGTGATGTAGATAGGTGGGCTTCAATACATCTGTCTATGGCAGGGAAGGTCAATGATATAAAAATGAATTGTATCCCCAAATTCAATTATCTACTACAGTCTCTCCCTCTAGAAGTTCCTCTTTCTTATTTTAAACAATTTGATAGAATATCTAAGTCTTTTATTTGGAATGGTAAACGACATCAGTTGCATTTCAGTAAGTTATATAGAGTAAGTTTACATTGCGGTTAAAGACTACGAAACTCTGTCACACTTGCTGGAAACGCAGACACTTGCTTACGTTCTTCACCGGGAATTCCGCTATTTAACACAATGTTTAAAAAATGAAGTTCAGAAATCGTGGACTGATGGCTTCAGAGGTGTACACCATTAATGAAAAACCTCAGAGCTCTTTAAAGGTTTACATTAAGTTATCGTAAAAATTCAATGCCCTTATGGAGAAAACAAATGGGATTTTTACTTCTGGAGACAGACTGTTGAGCTCTATTAAACATCAAATATGTTCTGGTTGGCTGTGATTGTGTCATGTCAGACAGCATTTTCGCTTGTGTGGACAAACAAATTTAATATCACTGTAAACGTACCACATTCATTAAGCTCACAAATTTCTCCTCATAAACTCTGTGGCCACATCAGTTGACATGACTAGTCAACCAACCAGACTCTAACAAGATAACAAAAACAGGCAGTGGAGTGCATATAAGGGTGAAAGGAGAAAGAGAGGCAGACAGATAGAGAGAAAGACAGGTCAGGTGCTCACAGTGGGGCCGGTTGCTGTGCTGGTCTGGGCTGCGGCATTGGGAGAACTGGACAGGACCGGTTTAGTCTGTGCCACGGGAGCGGGCCGAATCGCCTGAGCGCTTACAGGAGACTGCAGGTGGACAGGAAGAACAAAAGAGATTCATGCACAAGAGTAAAAGAAAATAATGAAAAGAGAGTTGAGAAGGGAATCAGATTCTGAAATCATGATCTGAGAGAGTGTGTAAAATTGTCTCAGAGTTTGTCACTATCTTGGAATGCATCTATTGTTCTCAAAAATGCTGCTTTCTTAGAACACACTAATTATACCCAAAATTGCTGCTGACTTGAAATGTACTAACGATGCCCAAAAATGCTGCCATCTCAGAGCACATCTATTCTATGATTTCCAAAAATGCTGTCTAAGCAGGCAGCTCACTAGGGTTTGAAACAGAGCCTTCGTCAAACAAATCACTGGAGATTAACAGAAAAGCAGCCACACACCAAATCAAATCTTATGAGGCTTGTTTCTGCAGCCCCTGAAATCATTGTGTCCATGGGGGTAAAATGTGTTAAAGGGGTCATGACATAAGCAATCATATTTTACTTGATCTTTTAACATAAGAGGACACTGTACTATAAAAACATAGTGTATGTTTCAGAACTCAAAACTTCCTCCTCACTACAGAAAGTGTCACAGTTTGTGAGGAAGGACCCAAACGCAGGAGGCAGTTTTGCTAAGTTTTATTACAAACCAAACAAAATCTCACAATTGAGATAAACAAGAACAGAAAATTTAAAGAAACACGCAAACGAACTAAAAACCAACCAAGCAAAATAGGGACCAGTCCATCAGAAATTCATACAAAATAATCCGACACAAGACTGAACACGAGGAGTTTAAATAAGCAGACTAACGAAGGAGAATAGAGATAACAAGGTAACAAGGCAAATGATAGGGCAATGTATCACTCAAGAAAAAAGCACGTGGCTATGAGGAAACCAAACAAAACCACGTACTAACATGACCTACACAGACAATTGACATGAGCACATGCTGCCAGGAAAACACAAGCAACATGCACTCATGTCAACAGACAATGACAGGACAAGAAAATACATGACAATGCCAATAAAGCAATGCCATGCATTCTCACACAAACACTAGACTAGACAAAACCTGCAGTGCCCACTGCAAAGTAAACAAACAATGAAATGCACAACCAGCCACAAATAAGACACGAAATGTGTCAGTGCTCGACCACCAGACAATAAACACTACCAACAGAAGTGGCCGAACCCTGACACAACATAGAACAAGGCAAGACAAACAGAGACAGCACTGGACAATCAGAGAGAGGAGACGGCCACGACCCCGCCACGACATGAAAAACCAAGACCAACGTGGCAGGACCGTGACAGAAAGAGCCAAAACGACACGTTCTCTACTTCCTCCACATTGTGATGTCACACCGTGGTAGATATTTGCATCTGACCGCCTCCACAACAACACATCAGTGCCTACTTTCAGAGCTTGACGTTAACTTTTTGGCTCAGCAAAGTCACTAGCCACTCAGCATTTTCACTAGCCAAAATCCCCCAAGTCACAAAGTGATAAAAGTAACATTATTATAGCAAAAGATTGTCAATAATCTCTCCATTTGTCCATGGAAGTCCAGATTTTAACCCCTTTTAAATCCTTTAGCCCTTCTAAATTGTACTTATTTATTATTTACTTATAGATTCACTCTAATCAAATTAATTTGCATCTAAATGAGTTACCAGTTAGTGTTACTGCATTTAAAACATTTTGTGCTTGTAAGGAGCTGAACACGAGATGAATACAATTTAATTTGCTAGGCTGCGGCCACCTGCCAAAGAGGCTAGTAAGGGTGACAGAGTTACCCGCCACTGCCGGTTTCTACCCCCATTTGGCAGGTGGGCGGGTGTTAATGTCAAGCCCTGCCTACTTTATCTTACCACTTCCATAGCCCCGCCCAGTAGCGGTAAGCAGTAAGAGAGCAGGTCAGTCAAGAGCAGAGAGCCAATCATAACAGTGGGCGTTTACTGTCAAATCTTAAAGGAGAAGCAGCACCAAATCCGAGCGTTTCTGACAGAGGGTCAGAATGAGGGTGGAAAATGATCATGTTTTACAAATATATGACTGTTTTTGTGCACAAAAATGTATAAACTTTACTAATACTTTAGCTAAACATATTAAAATAACTAAAAAAGGCATATCATGACCCCTTTAATGCATTGTGAACAACTGAATTTACCAGCACAATTCAGAAATAACCAGCCAGGCGGGAACAGAGCCCTGGATGCCAGTCCTCACACGGGCACCACAGAGAAGAGCCACTGCAGTAACATAGTATTTGCAACCACTCTCACCAAATATTAAATTAAACAAAATGATAGGAAGATTTTGTAAGCTTCTGAAACTTTTTGGAGAAGCTCATATCATAATTTACTACTATTTTACAGTAGTAACACCAACTTCAGAATTTTTATTTGTGTTATTACAATTATTGTTTTAAAGTGCTGTTTAATGCTCCAGGCTGTAAGCACAATCATAATTTTTGCAATTCATTGTATTATGGGTTTTAAAAATGTCCTGACTTTCTTTGTTAGGACAAAATGAGAAACTGGCATGTTTGTACATTTTGAATGGCCTGGCTTATTGTGAACATTGGTGTTGTGCTGTGGAGATGTGGAGCCACAAAGAAATCAAGTATCTGGCGCCATCTGGTGTCAAAGAGGGAACATTACAACCTGAAATTGAATCAAACAATATAAACATAACAGTACCAACGCCAAGTTACTGACAAAATGAAGATGACTGCTGCCCTCTTGCGGTCATATCCTGTAAATTCTCCTCACAAAATAATAAAATACAATAAAATAAAATAAAATAACAAAAAATAAACCAACAGCTAAACTGTTACTTTAAAACAGTCTTCAGAAAAACACACCAACAAAAATATTAATAATAAAAATAAAAATAAACTAAATAACACTTGTTATTCAACATCAATATTCATCACTATAAAAGATTTGCTTGGCTCTTGTAAACTTTATAAAGAAAAACCTAGAGGATATTTTCTTTGTGAGAACTCAACTCACAAAGATGAACAGAAATCCAAGATGACAAATAGACTCTTTTTCCACATATAAAGGATCTAATTATGTGATAAATGATTCTCTAACCAGTGTAAATATACATTTTTATACAATACTAAAGAGCTCACTACACACTGGAATACACTGAACTGATAACTGGATGATCTCATGGACTTACTCAATCAAACGTTTGATGTCACTGTGTAGAAAAAGCATTACATTTGAAACGTAACAAACTATTGAAACAGAAATGATCATGTAATGAGCAAATTGCTGAATTGTGTTATTTTTTCCCATCTGTAACTGTTTTGTGATAAATCTGCTACGGACAGAAGAACTCAAAATCAAGAAGAATTCATTTAAATATGTCTAATTCTCACTGAAGACCTGCACTGTACATAACCGATTTGTATTTAGATTAGTATGTGTATGTGTGTGTATATGTATGTATGTATGTATGTATGTATATATATTCATATGTGTATATGTGTATGTGTGTGTATGTATGTATGTATGTATGTATGTATATATATTAATATATATGTATATATGTGTATATGTATGTATATGTATGTGTGTATGTGTGTGTGTATGTGTATATGTGTATGTGTGTATGTATGTATGTATATATATTAATATATATGTATATATGTGTATATGTATGTATATGTATGTGTGTATGTGTATATGTATGTATGTATGTACATATATTCATATATGTGTGAATGTGTATATGTGTGTGTATGTATGTATGTATATATATTCATATATGTGTATATGTGTATATATGTGTATATGTATGTATATGTATGTGTGTATGTGTGTGTGTATGTATGTATATGTATATATATATTTATATATGTGTATGTATGTATGTATGTATGTATGTATATGTATGTATATATATTCATATATATGTATATGTGTATATATGTGTATACGTATGTGTATGTATATGTATGAGTGTATATGTGTGTATGTATGTATGTGTATATATATATATATATATATATTAATATATGTGTATATGTATATGTGTGTAAGTGTATGTGTGTATGTGTGTGTATGTATGTATGTATGTATATATATTCATATATGTGTATATGTGTATATATGTGTATATGTATGTGTGTGTATGTATGTATGTATGTATATATATTCATATATGTGTATATGTGTATATATGTGTATGTGTGTGTATGAATGTATGTATATATATTCATATATGTGTATATATGTATATGTATGTATGTATGTGTATGTATGTATATGTATGTGTATATATATATATATATATATATATATATATATATATATATATATTACATATATTGTCTATTGTGTATTCTATATATATTTTTTCTTTTCAATATTTATCTATTTTTTTTTTTTTCAATTTTAATTATTTTTTAAAAGTCTTGCTGCTGTTTTTGTATTGTTTTTGTATTGTTGTACACTGGAAGCTCCTGTCACCAAGACAAATTCCTTGTATGTGTAAGAATACTTGGCAATAAAGCTCATTCTGATTCCGATTCCGATTTGTGCTCAGGAACCTGTGTGTCTACAGCTTTAAAGGAATATTCCGGGTTCAATTCAAGTTAAGCTCAATTGACAGAATTTGAGGCATAATGTTGATTACCACAAAAAATTATTTTGACTCGCCCCTCTTTAAAAAAAGTCTAGGTTACGGTGTGGCACTTACATTGGAAGAAAACAGGCCAATTTCATGAGGGAGTAAAGAGATAGTGCGTCCAAAAATGAAAATTCTCTCATCATTTACTCACCCTCTTTCTTTCTTCTGCAAAACACAAATGGAGATTTTTAGAAGAATATTTCAGCTCTGTAGGTCCTCACAATGCAAGTGAATGGTGACCAAAACTTTGAAGTTCTAAAAAGCACATACAGGCAGTAGGTGGCGATATGCATGATAAAGATGAAAGTGAAAGTTAAAGTGGAGATTTATAGTACAAAAGGACTTAAATATTGATCTGTTTCTCACCCATACATATCATATCACTTCTGAAGAGATTAATTTAACCACTGGAGTCTTATGCATTAGCTTTATGCTGCCTTTATGTGATATTTGGAGCTACAAAGTTTTGGTCATCATTCATTTGCATTATATGGACCTACAGAGCTGAAATATTCTTCTAAAAATCTTCATTTGTGTTCTGCAGAAGAAAGATAGTCTTACACATCTTGGATGGCATGAGTGTGAGTAAATGATGAGAGAATAAAACATTTGGGGTGAACTATTCCTTTTAAGGCAGAATGTGAAGCTTATAGCTTTATAAAACCACTTTCATTAATTCTTGTGTATCATTTAAGCTGCAACACAGATTGTTTTGCTTTTTTTATAGAAAATGAGGGACAAGTCTAAATAAATATTTTACGGTAATCAACATTATGTCTCAAATGCTGTTGACTGTGTTTAACTTATATTGAACCTGTTCTGCAATTTTCCTTTTAAGTCTATAAAAGTATTATTAATATCATATCTCAGTGTGTAATGTCTATCAGTCATCAGTACAGAATGAAAGCAGAACTCAGAAATGTCTTAAGAGAACAGAAATGTTTTAATCATTCATTTAATTTCAGTAGAAGCAGATCACCACTAGATGGCAGCACTGAATATAATTTCTACATTCACTAACAGTAATCACTACTGAGGTCAACTCATTCACCTACTAAAATGATGAGCTCATCTTCATGTCAAAACTCTACAAAAAATAAATACATAAAAAAATAAGACTAAGATAAGTTCTACACTCACCCTCATGTTGTTTCAAACGGTCCGTGTACATTTGCGTCCATTCCTTTTTCTTTTTTAACCCAAAAATGAAAAACGAAAAATGCGGCTTCTTTTTTATTGGTTTTAAAACTGATGAATAGAATTAGCAGATACAAACAAATTTTCTGTTGACATTTCATTTTCTATTTAAAAAGGAATAAAAAGAAAGGTGGAAATGGCTTGATTTTTCTATTTTGATCATTGTTTAAAAAATTAGTTTTCAGCTTGAATATTTGATGCACATGTGGAACGCTAGAACACTGAAATGCCTCTTTCGTCTGATTGGTCATCCCACCCCGTCTTCTGTACTGCCTTAATCCTACCAGCCAGGATTGGAGTTGGGATCGCTCTGCATATGTCTAAATTTTCATTAAATATTGTCCCAAACCACCATTCACTGTAAAATATGCATGTCATACTGTATGTAGTAAACTTGTTGCTGGGCAAATAAATGGTGTTGTTGTGAGGTGTCGCCTCTAATGGACGACATGTGAGAGATCGCAAGCTACATCACTTGGGTATGCTGCCTGGGAGTTGGTCTATTATATATTATTTTTATACTTAATAACATTGTATGATTTTGTAGTACCTGTGAATTTGTGTCCCATTGATAAATGTAATACAAAGAGTTGTGTCATTTTGTATAAAAGCCCCAG